>NW_006408644.1:7848963-7851621 GCF_000296735.1 Chrysochloris asiatica | reverse complement strand
CCCATAGTGACCCTGTATAGGGTTTCCAAGGAGTAGCTGGTGAGCTTGAACTACCAACCTTGCAGTTCAAACAACTTTGCAGTCTGACGCATTAGCCTACAGCACCACACCAGGACTGTAGCATATATAAATATCAATGTAGAAATATCCTGTGTCAAAGCTATACATATTCAATAGGTATAGTCCCATTTACCTTTCCACTCCTATTCAGCTTTTATCTATCTATGCAACTACTCATATATTATTGTTATTACTGCTAATGCAGGATTGTGTGTGTAGTAATGTTTACCTTTGTTGCTTTTAACTCTTGTTCTCCTCCCAATGTCTTCTTTTGCCTTGATCGTTTTGTGCTGTTCTTCCCTTTAGTGTACATTACCTATCCTTCCACCCTCCAGTTAGTGATTTATCTACCCTTGTCCTCCCAACTCTGGTAACCTTCAAAGAATGTTTCTTTCTGTGAATAAAACTTTTTAAAATTTTTTTAGTAGTTATTCTTGTTAAGTGCCGTCAAGTTGGTTCCAATTCATAGTGACCCTGTATAGGGTTTCCGAGGAACAGCTGGTGAGGTTTAAACCACCGACCTGTGGTTCAAACTGACTTTGAGGTCCAGTGCCACACCAGGTATATGTATGTGTGTGTGTGTGTATATATATATATATATATATTTCTATTTGTAGTGCTTATATATGCATAGTATAATGGAGTCCTAATGTGGTGCTGTGGATTAATACCCTGGACTGCAAAGTTGTTTTGATGCATTTGAGTTATGGTGTTGGAGGAGAATATTAAAAGTACCATGGAGTGCCAAGGGAACAAACAATTCTGTGTTGAACGAAATACAACTGGAATGATCCTTGGAAGCCAGGATCATCAGACTTCACCTCTCATACTTCAGACATATCATCAGGAGAGACCAGTCCCTGGAAGAGGATATCATGTTTGGTAAAGTGGAGTGTCAGTGAAAAAGAGATGGATTGGTGCAGTGGCAGCAGCAATGGGCTCAGAGATAAGATTGTGTGGTTGGCGCAGGACCAGGCAGTGTTTCATTCTGTTATGCACAGGGTCGCTATGAGTCTGTGCTGACTCAATGGTACTTAACAACAACAACAATTGGTAATGATTGCAAGCATATCTTCTTTAGTGAAGTATCTCATGTTGTCTGCCCATTTTTAAATTGTATTGCATTCTTTTGGTTAATAAGGTGTTGAAGTTTTCTACAAATTTTAGAGATTAGTCCCTCATACTCTCTTGTTCCCCCAATTTTTTTCTAGTCTGTAGATTCTCTTTTTACTCTCTTAGTGAAGTCTTTTGATATATGTTTAATTTTTAGGATGTTCCAGTCATTTAGTTTAATTTTTGCTGTTTGTGCACTTTAAATTTTGTTTGGTATCTCTGGTAGCGTAGTGATTATGAATCGGGCTGTGAACTGTAGTTCGAAACTACCAGCTGTTCCGTGGGAGAAAGATGAGGCTTTCTGCTCCTGTAAAGATCTACAGCCTCGGAAACCCTGTACGGGGTCACTATGAGTTGGAACCGACTCCACCGCACATAACAACAACAAGAAGTGTATTTATGCCTGTTATTGGGGCCCTTAAGCTTGCCCCTATTTTTTTCTTTCATGATCTTTATAGTTTTAGGTTTTCTATTTTGGTTTTTGATCCATTTTAAGCTAAATTTTGTCTTTGGTGAGATTTATAGATCCTATTTCATTTTTTGAAACTAAATATCTAGTTTGACTTGTTCTATTTAATAAGTTTTGGCCCTTTTTCCATAGCTGGATGGATTTACTTCTGGGTTCTTAATTCTTTTTCATTGGTCTATGTGTCTGGCATTGTACCACTACCAGGCTGTTCTTTCCATTTATTTAGATCTGTTTTAGTCTCTTTCAGCAATGCTTTATAGTTTTCATTGCATAACTCCTTTACAACACTGGTTAGGTTTATTCCTAGGCATTTCATTCTTTTAGGTACTGTCCCCGTGACATGGACTTCGAGGCACAAACCCTGTCTATCCTCTATGTTGCTCTCTCTATCTTGCTGTAGTTATGTGAGATGCCTCTCTCTGTCTCTTCCTAACTACATAAGCATTTTTTTTTTTTTTAGTTTTTAATTGTGATTTGAGGGAAGGTTTACAGGGCAGATCATCAGTTTTATGTTCAACAAATCATATACTTTGTTTCATTGCATTGATTATAATCTCTTCCATGTACCATCAGCATTTCTCTATTCATTTTAGCTCTCTCTCTCTCTCTCTTTTTTTTTTTTAACACTCAGGCATATGTAATAATTTAAACCACCAAAGAGCACACTCTGCAAGTCTGCCTCCTAGCCACCAGCTCTCAGTCCCTCTCTTTCAACGAATCTAAAGTCTTCAGCTGATCCCTCTCTCCATGTCCCCATCTCTGCCTCCATCTATGGTGTAGCTACTTCTCTGGATAGGGTCCCGCATACCGCTTGTGATCTTCTCCCTCAATGATCCTAGGGCCCTCTATTTCTGGACTGTAAGATTAACTACTCCCAAGGTTTTTTTTTGTTGTTGTTGTTTTCATTTAAGGTTTTTATTGTGGATTGAGGGAAAGTTTACAGGGCACATCATCAATTTCACATTCAACAATTCATATAACTTGTTTCATTACATTGATTATAATCCCCCCCATAT
>NW_006408644.1:7841114-7844893 GCF_000296735.1 Chrysochloris asiatica | reverse complement strand
GGGCTGCCAAAAGAACCAATAGATCTGTTTTGGAAGAAGTGCAGCCAGAGTGCTCCTTGGTGACCAAGATGGCCAAACTTCATCTCATACTTAGGACATATTGTCAGGAGGGACCAGTCGCTGGAGAAAGATATCATGTTAGGTAAGGTGGAGGGTCAGAGAAAAAGAGGAAGACCTCCAATGAGATGGATTGGCCAAGTGGCAGCATTGATGGACTCAAGCATGACAACAGTAGTCAGGTTGGCCCAGGATCGGGCAGTGTTTTGTTCTGCTGTGGATAAGGTTGCTATGGGTCAGTGCTGACTCGATTGCATCTAACAAAAACAACAAGTAGAGTTCTGATCACCAAGCCATTGAGGCTAGGTCAAATGGGTACTATCTGCAACTTTGAGTTTCTTGTGCATCTTCCCTCAGTTCATATCAGCTGAATGCTACACTGTCAGCTCTAGCACTCTGTGGCTACGTCCTTATCCATGGGCTCAGGTGTCCCCAGGTCTCACCACACTTTGGACCAACCAGCCTTTCCTCTTCTCTCTTTTATCTTCAGGTCAACGGGAGTCTATGGAACGTGGTTGAACTCAGCCCATTTCTTCATTTCTGCCTTTCCCCCTCTTCCACTCACCAGGAGACCAATGTGGTCAACAGCAAGATTGCTTGCCTGCTCATAAGTTCTGTTTGAGTTTCATCTTGGGGTGGGTTGTCCTGAAGGAATTTGATTGCTTGCCTTGATGGCTTCCCAACAAATAACTTGCATATTTTTTGTAACAGCTAATCATACTGCGATTTTTGCTTTGGGTTTTTCTTGATGATCTTTCTTTGAGGATGTATCTTCTGTTACTCTAGTTGTTCCAGGCTGGTCTGCTTGTCCTTTCTAGTGGGAATGCCCCACCTCAGAAGGTTCTGGATGGGGCTCAGGATTCCATTCCTATACACTGCAAAGGCTTCACAAGGGGCCTATTTCACTGGGCAAGTTGTATAACTCCTTTTAGGTATTCCAATCAGTTATAGGCTGAAGATGAGCTTACATGCTTTCTGTAATCTTATTTCCTGACATTCCTGTCTATCCCACTCAAGTGTCTATTTTCCAATACCACATAAGCCTTTTAACCATTCTTCCCAATAGTGTCTAGGTTCTCCCTCCAATTCAGCCCATCCACACCACCACCACTACTCTGTCACCAGCCTGGTCTCTTTAAAACAAGCATCTTGCCATCTTTGAATGCTTCCCATTCCCTGCATGATAATGTACAAACTCAGCCTGGATTTTATGCATGGACTTCTGACAAAGAGTGACAGATCAATCATATTAAAAAACAAACAAACAAACAAAAATGGTAAATAGAATTTCTTTCTTGATTTCCCTTTCTGTTTATCCTTGTTGGTATTTAGAAATCTGATTTTTGTGTGCAACATTGATGAATCTTTCTGTTAGTTCTAAAAGCTTTATTATGGGTTCTTTGAGATTTGTTATACATCACCTTTTGCAAATATAGTTTTACTGCATCCTTTCCAAAGTGGATATCTTTTTTATTTCTTTTTCTTGCCTTATTTCTCTGGCTAGGACTTCTAGTACAACATTGAATGTAAGTGGTGTTAGAGTGCATCCTTTTCTCATTTCTGTTCACAACATCATTTGCTGGACAATAGAAAATTATCAACTTAAAAATTAATCTTCTATATTTGGTCAAACATTTAATTAACTCACCCTAATGTGATGGCTGGACTCTGGTGTGTATCACTGTAGGATCAGCACTAGACTGTGAACCACAAAGTCCACAGTTCAATCTCACCAGCTTTTCCTTGGAAACACTATATGGGGTCACTAAGAGTTGGAACAGACTCAATGGCACTTAACAACAACAACAATGTGATGGCTAGAATTGTGGTTGCCTAGGCAGGGCCAGACTCAATGATTCTGAGGGGCTTTTATGGCCGGTGGACCGCATGTTCCCCACCCCTGCTCTGTTGAATGTAATATTAGGTGTTGGTTTTTCATAGATGCCCTTAATCAGGATGAGGATGATTCCTACTTTTAACAAATGAAAAAGCCAAACTTTACAAAGTGGTTAAGTAACTTTCCTAAGGTAAGTGGTAAAGGAAGAATTTACATTCTGGTAATATGACTTCAGAATCTGTGCATTTGCTTTAACAGTCTTTTAGGTGGTATATGTTAAAAGATGTCAGATACAAGAGTCTCTGTTTCTAGGCCTCTTTTGCACAAACTGTAACATACTTTCTCATGTCTTTTTTTTGTGTGTGTGAAATTAAAAGAAAAGAGACTTTACTTTTTAGAATGGTTTTAGATTTATTGAAAAATTGAAAGATAGTATAGAAAGTTTCCATATACCCAACACCCAGGTAGTTAGTATCTGTTAAATCTACTCAGTCTCATGGTGAACTTATGTATAACAGAATGAAACATTGCCTAGTTATGCGCCATCCTCACAATTACCAGCAGGTTTGAGTCCACTGTTGTGGCTATTGTGCCAGTTCATCTCAGCGATGGTCCAGCAGCTGCCTTGTTGGCTCTCTACTTCACTGAATATGTTTTCCTCCTATAGTGATTGAATTGAGCTCTACTGATGGTATATCCAACACAAGATAGGTAAACAATGTTTTGTTGTGATCCATAAAATTTACATTGGCTATTTTTCAGAAGTGGATCACTAGACACTTCTTCCTAGTCTGTCTTAGTCTGAAAGCTCTATTGAAGCTTGCTCGCCATGGATGACCCTGCTAGTATTAGAAATACTGGTGTATATCTTCTAGCATCATGGCTGCAAACAAGCCACAACAGACAAGCCATGACAAACTGACAGACTGTTGTTGGCCCCTATTATTAACCTCATACACTGGTGGTGCAGGTTAATGTGCTGGACTGCAAGGTCGGTTTGAACCAAAATATCAGTGGTTCAAGCTCACCAGCTGCTCCTCGGAAACCCAAACAGGGTTGCTATGAGTTGGAACCAATTCCCCGGCACTTAACTAAAACAGCAAAATAAAAACTTAAGAATGTGAATGAAATATTGACGTTAGTTAATAATAACATTTCAAAAATTGGTATTAATTATAACAAATGTATCAAACTAATGTTATTGTTGTTAAGTGTCGTCGAGTCAGTTCCAAACCGACCTTGTGGTCCAGTGCTTATCCTACAGTGCCACAACAAGATTCCAAGTTTTACCTAATGCCCTTCTTTTTTTGTCCCAGGACTCCAGTCACAATATCCCATTCCATTTAGTCATCACATTGCCTTATGCTCCTCTTGGCTGTGACAGTTTCTCAGACTTTTTTTTTTTTTTTTTTTCGATGACTGACAGTTTTGAGGAGTACTGGTCAGGTATTTTGTCAAATGCTCCTTTATTGGAATTTGTGTGATGATTTTCTGGAGCTATGGCTTTGGGAAAAAGACCACAGATGTAAAGTGCCATTCTCATCACATCATATTAAGGTACATGCTATCAGTATGACTTATCACTGTTAACTTTGATCACCTGGATGAGGTAGTGTTTGTCAAGTTCTGTACTGTTGTCTTTGGAAGGAAGTCATACTTAGTGAATGTGGGGTTATGTAATAAAGTATCTCCATAAATTATTTGGGATTCTTCTGCATGGGAGATTTGTTTATTCTCCCATTTATTCAATCATTTATATCAGTATGGATTCATGAATGTTTGTTTTATACTTTAGTTATAATCCAGTCTGATTTTATTTGTTGCTAAAATTCTTCAAGCTTTTTCCATTGGTAACTCATCCCCTTTGACACATCCCCATTATATA
>NW_006408644.1:7838010-7840891 GCF_000296735.1 Chrysochloris asiatica | reverse complement strand
ATATTATATTTAATTTTAAATAGCACTTCTTGTGCTTCTTTACTTTCTTGTACTGTAAGGTGCCAGGCTCATCTTATTTATTTCCTGCCCCAGGAATCAGACATTTTTTCCCAAGCAGGTCTGTTTCTTCTATTGGGGAGTAGTCTTAGAAACCAAGGTTAGGGTGCTGTGTGCTGTAGGTTACAACTCATAGCAACACAGTATAGGGCTTCCAAAGAGCAGCTGGTGAGTGTGAACTGCCGACCTTGTGGTTCACAGTCCAGTGCTTATCTTATAACACCACACCAGGATGCTAGGTGTGCTCATTTCTACTGGGGTATCATTGCTTCTAGGCCTTCTAAGCTGACACAGCAAGGAAATATACACGTGTCTATACACATATCTATAAATATTTATGTAACTATGTATATCTATATTGAGCTAAACATGAGCTTATTCTGATATCTCTAACTGTAATATATTGCCATGTGGGTCATTCCAGTCTTCTCCTCTTACTTAGCTGTGACATTCCACTCCAACAGTGAGAAATCTACTTTCTGCAACCCACTGTCTATTTATAGAATTGTGTTTAATTCCAGTTTACATGTATAGCAGTGTCAGAATTGTCAGTCCATATGCTCTTATGGGAAATTACTTTATTAATTAGAACACAGTGCTATGTGTAATTCTTTTATATTTAGCCTTATTGACTCTACTAAGTTACTTAGACCAGCACATTTCCCTTACCTCCTTCAATGATATAGTTTCATACCTTTGTAATACACATACTTAGTCTTCATTCCAAATTTTGAACTGGATCTGAGACTAGACACTCTTAAACCCTGAGGTTTCTAGCTAGGATGACTATATTATCTATTTTGCAGGAGCAGAGGTTAAGAGGTTGAGCAAGTCCTTGACTAAACCCCTGGCCTGTTTTAAATTTTATTTTTATGGCCCCTCAGATAAGAATAAAAGTCCCTGGTGATGCAAAATGTTTTGTTTTTAGTTTTTTTCTTTATTTGTGAATTATGTGTAGTTTACATGGATGAACATTATCTTTACATTCATCCTAGCAAATGTTTTAAGTGCTCAATTACTAACTAAAAAGTTGTTGAGTTGAGTCCACCCAAAGGCATTCAGAAGAAAGGTCTGGTGATCAAAAATCCTATGGAGCACTGTTTTAATCTGAAACACATAAGGATGTCATGAATCAGAATTAACTCAATGACAACTGCTTTTTTGTTTTGTTTTGTCTTTGACTAAGAATGGTTTTGGAATTCTAAAAGGATTTACAAAATAAGAATACATGTCAGAGCCATATGTGGCCTTCAAAGCCCAACATATTTACTATCTGATCTTTTACAGAAAAAGTTTGCCAATTCCTGGCTCAGAGTACTTTAAAAAATACTCTAAAAAATATATTGGTTTGGATGATATACTTTCTGATAACCCTATCTTAAGTTGAATGAGGCTCTTCATAATACTTCGCTATGTCTCGGCTGAAGACTTTTCTAAGTGTTTAGTTTGATTTTTGAGCCACTTGAGGTTGTATTTCACTCTTTTCCTTATACTTGCCACCCCATAGCAGCTATCTATAGTTGAGATCCTGTGCTATCCCTCAAGGGCAATGACCCACTTGATATAAGCATGTTCTTTTGCCACTTTTTTTTTCTCTTTAATTCCCAGAAATGTGTTAGGTAGAACAATACTTACTCTGCCTTTTCCCATCTTGGTTTAATTTGTGTTTTATTTGTGTATGACCCTGACTTCATGCTGCTTTCTTTGGCACCTGCTAAGAAGTATGAGGAGTCCTGGTGTGGTGCTATAGGATAAGCACTGGACTGCTAATCACAAGGTCATTGGTTCAAATCCACCAGCCACTCATTGGAAATCCTATACAGGATTTCTATGAGTCAGAACTGACTCAATGGCACTTAACAGTAACAACAAGTATGAAAGAAAAATTCAGAATGAAAGAAAGTAAAGACGTGTAACTGAGCCAGGCCTGGCAGTGATTGCATTTCATGAAAAGTAATATATTAGTAATAACTGGGATCATTAACTTGTTACCAGTCAGTTAGGAGTAGAATAGGGGTAGTGTGAGTATTTGTCAAGAGCCGGCTAATAATGAGATTGGAGCTACCTAGATAAGCATTTTTTGTTAAGTGCTGTTGAATTGGTTTAGACTCATAGCAATCCTGTATAGGGTTTCTGGGGAGTGATTGGTAGGTTAGCACCACCAACCTTGTGATTAGCAGTCCAGGTCCAGTGCTTATCCTACAGTGCCATACTAGGACTCCAACCAGAAAAGCATGTATAGTATTATTTAGCATCATTGAGGTGTATTTTTTTAAAAAAAAACAATTAATGGAGATAGAATGAATGACGTGACCATAATTGACAGTGTTATGAGTCATCGGGAACAAATGTTGTTGTTGTTAGGTGTCATCGAGTCAGTACCAACTCATAGCAACTCTATGCACAACAGAACAAAACACTGCCCGATCCTGGGCCAACCTCACAATTGTTGCCACACTTGAGCCCATTGATGCTGCTACTTTGACAATCCATCTTGCTGGGGTTCTTCCTTTTTTTCTCTGACACTACACCTTACCAAACATGATATCCTTCTCCAGCGACTGGTCCCCCCTCACAATATATCTGAAGTATGAGAGACGAAGTTTGGCCATCCTGGCCTCCAAGGAGCACTCTGTCTGCTCTTCTTCCAACACAGATCTATCGGTTCTTTTGGCAACCCATGGCACTTTCAATATTCTCCTCCAACACCATAACTCAAAAGTATCAACTCTTCTATGGTCTTCCTTACTCACTGTCCAACTTTCACATGCATGTGAGGTTTTTGAAAATACCATAGCTTGGGTCAGGTGCACCTTAGTTCTCA
>NW_006408644.1:7825770-7836330 GCF_000296735.1 Chrysochloris asiatica | reverse complement strand
CTTGACTGCTGCTTCCATGAGTGTTGATAGTTGATCCAAGAAGAATGAGGTCCTTGACAACTTCAATCTTTTCTCCTTTGCCAAGCATAATGTTGTTCTCCAGTGACTAGTCCCTCATGATAACATGCTCAAAGTATGAGATGAAGTCTTTCAATTCTCCCTTCTAAAGAGTATTCTGGCTATATTTCTTCTAACACAGATTTGTTTGTTCTTCTGTCAGTCTATGACACATTTCATATTCTTTGCCAACACCATAATTCAAAGGTATCAATTATTCTTTGGTCTTCCTTATTCATTGTCCAGCTTTTTTAAAATGCAAACAAAACTCACTTTTTAAAGTAAACAAAACTCACTGCCACAGAATCTATTTCAACTCATTGTACTGACCTTATAGGACAGGGTAGAATGGTTCCATAAAGTTTCCAAAGCTGTAAATCTCTAAAGGGAGCAGACAGCTTCACCCTTCTCCAGGGAGCTGCTGGTGAGTTTGAAATACAGACCTTGTGGTTATCAGCCAATGTTTTACTCACTACACTGCCATGGCTCCTTGAAAATAGGATGACTTTGATGAGGTGTACCCTAGTCTTCAAAGTGGCATCTTTGCCTCTTAAAAGCAGAGATCTTTTGCTTCAGTTTTGCACAGTGCAATATGCCATTTGATTTCCTGACTGCTGCTTCCGTGAACTCTGATTGTAGATCCAATAAAATGAAATCCTTGACAACTTCAGTCTTTTCTCTATTTATCATGGTGTTGCTTATTGGCCCAATTGTGAGGATTTATTTTCTTTATGTTGAGGTGTAATCCATACTAAAGACTGTAGTCCTTGATCTTCATCAGTAAGTGCCTCAAGTCCTCTTCACTTTCAGCAAGCAAAGTTGTATCATCTGCATATCACAGGTTGTTAATGAGCCTTTCTCCAATCCTAATGCCATGTTCTTCTTTATATAGTTAAGCTTCTCAGGTTATTTGTTCAGCATACAGACTGAATAAGTGTGGAAAAAGGATATCACCTTGACACACACTTTTCCTGATTTTGAAGTATTACGGAAGCATAAACATCACAACACCTAGTTGTGGGCACTTCCACTGACTTTGGTATGACACTTCTTTTCCAACCCATCCGGATATGCCTATTAGGGTTTTGTTGTTGTTTTTACAAAAGTAACAAAGGTATTTTTCTCCTACATCTTTTTTTCAGAATATTTTATTTTACTATATCATAGTGACTTGAAGCACTTACTGATGAAATTCAAGGACTATAGCCTTCAGTATGGATTACACCAAACATAAAACAAAAATCCACACAACTGGACCAATGAGCAGCACCATGATAAATGTAGAAAGGATTGATGTTGTCAAGGATTTCCTTTTACTTAGATCAATAATCAATGCTCATGGAAGTAGTGGTCAAAAAATCAAACAGTATATTGCATTGAGTTATTCAGCTGTAAAAGACACCTTAATAGTGTTCAAAAGCCAAGATGTCAGTTTGAGGACTAAGGTATGCCTGGCCCAAACCATGGTATTTACAGTTATCTCATATATATGCATGCAAAATCTGGGCAATGAAAATAAGAAAGACTGAAGAAGTCATGCCTTTGAATTATGATGTTAGTGAAGACTGGACAAATCTGTCTTGGAAGAAATACAACCGGATGCTCCTTAGAAAGGATGGCAAGACTTCATCGCATATAATTTGGACATGTTATTAAGAGGAACATGCTTGTTAAAGTATTATTATTGTTGTTAAATGCCATTGAAACCCTATATAGGCTGGTGAGTTTGAACCGCCAACCTTGAGGTCAAGCGCTTATCCTATGGCGCCACACCAGGACTCTGGTAAAGTATGTTGTTGTTATGTGCCGTCGAGTCGGTTCCGACCCATAGCGACCCTGAACAGGGTTTCCGAGGCTGTAAATCTTTACAGGAGCAGAATGCCTCATCTTTCTTCTGCAGAGTGGCTGGTAGTTTCGAACTGCTGGCCTTAAGGTTTGCAGCCCGATTCATAACTACTACGCTACCAGAGCTCCTTATAGTGTCAGCAAAAAAAAAAGAAGACCCTTAATTAGATGGATTGATACAATGGCTACACCAATGGGCTCAAATGATTGTGGGGAAGGTGCAGGACCTATCAGTGTTTCCTTCTGGTGTATGTAAGAACTAACACATAACAACAACAAAACATCTTATAGTTACCAACATTGTGGAACTGTGCTTGTAGGTCTTTATTATATTGGCCTTTTTTTTTTTTTTTTTTTTGATCAATTCTCCTAGGATTCTCCCTTCCCTGCTCCCAGATGGCTTGTTTTCTATTTCATTGTTGTAGTTTTTTTAAAAACCTTTTATTGTGAATTGAGTGAAGGTTTACAGAGCAAATCATCAGTTTTACATTCAACAAATCATATACTTTGCTTCCTTACATGGTTGCAATCCCCTCCATGCACCAATATTCACTCAACTCTATTCACTCCAACCACTGCATTCCTCCCTGTGTCCCCCACCACCCCATCGTTCCTCTGCCAACCTCCCTCCATTTGTATACTGACTGCTCCATCACCCATGTCAATGCTTGTCTACCCTCTAGTGCATGTATCATTTCCTCCTCTCCCCAAAACCATCATAGAGTGTTTATTTTATCAAGAACAAAACAAAACCTCGCAAGGATATATAATCATTTAAGCAACCAAAGGACATATTCTGGAAGCCAGTCTCCTGGCCTTCAGCACACAGCCTCCCTCCTTCCGTGAGTCTAGAGTCCTCAGCTGCTCCGTCTCTCCATGCCATCACCTCTGCCTCCATCTCTAGTGTCGCTGCTTCTCTGGCTAGGGTCTCATGTTCCACTCATGCTTTTCTAACTTGATGGTCCTAGGGTCCTCTGTTTCTGGAATGTAAAATTAACTACTCCACTCCCTGTTTGTTACACAGTTTCTACCTTTACAGTTGTTGACAACCACAATTAGGTATGATAACAATTTCTCATTATTGAATCAAATATTTCATTGTTTTTTATGATACATTTTTATCTTTGCAAACAACCATAATTAACCCTTCTAGTCTATAAACATATAGGACATGGTCATCTTTGAGGAAGTTATTGTTATTGTTAAGTCCCATTGAGTCAGTTCCAACTCATAGCAACCCTATACAGGGTTTCCAAGAAGCAACTTGTGAGTTTGAACGTTGAGGTCCAGTGCTTTATCCCACAGTGCCACACCAGGACTTTGAAGGAATTGTTGTTAAGTACCATCAAGTTGGATCCATTTCATAGTGACCCTTTGGACCCAAAAGATTTATGCTCATCCTGCATGCAATATATGTTCATCCTATACCAAAATCTCAAGCATCAAGTTAAGTCCAAAATCTCATCAGCTCAGAAGTCTTAAATCTCATCATCTAAATCTGGTATGGAAGAGACTCAAGGTATAATCCATCCTGGGGAAGAATTCCTCTCTATCTGTTGTTGTTGCTAAGTGCTGTTGAGTCAGGATCTGACTTATAGCGACCCTGTACAGAGAGTCCCTGTATAGGATTTCCAAAGAGCAGCTGATGAGTTGGAACTGCTGGGTTTAATGGGCCAAACCGACTTTGCAGTTTGCAGTTTACCACATTAACTGGCAGTACCACATCAGAAGTCCTCTCTATCTGTGGACCTGTGAATATAGAAAATAGTATCTGCACAACCTAAATACAGTGGTGGGACTGTCATAGACATTCCCAATCAAAATGGGAGAAAATGGAAGAACAAAAAATACTCACTGGTCCTAAGCAATTTCTAAATTCAGCAGGTACAATTTCATTAGCTTTCAAGGCTTGAGGCTCCACCCTCTGTGCCCAAAAACTGTCCTCTGAGTCAGCCTTTTAAAAAAAATATTTATGAGGGATTCTACATGATTGCAGTTCAGTAGTTTTATTAACCTGTTTCTTATCTGGACTTTTGGAAGTCCAACAGCCTTCTTTCATTTTGTTCTCTCTCTGTCCCTCTGGCAGTGTTTCTGCTGGTATACCAGTCTTTAAAATTGTATAGGTCTCCTGTGTATGTCATAGGGGTTCATTTCATTGGAAAAGATGGGCATCTACAAATCTTTACAAGATACTCTCTTCTCTATCCCTGACTTCCACTGAGACGGTTGAGTGGATTCATGAATCACAAACTTAATCTCTTCCACGTGTCATCTGTGTGGATTAGTACTCTGATGTTTTGTTTCTTCTGACGCACTAGCAAAAGATTGTCCAGGCACACCTTTTGCTTTTTCTTTAGAGTACACCTTCTTGAATCTTGGTGTGGTGCTGTGGGATAATGCACTGGACCACAAGGTCGGTTTTAACTGCAAGGTCGGCAGTTCAAATTCACCAACTGCTGCTTGCAAACCCTATACTGGGTCACTATGAGTCGGAACCAACCCTACGGCACTTAACAACAACATCAACATACCTTGATAATGAATTTCCTAATGTTATTATCTTTTGCAATCTGGATAAACAAAATGTCCTAAATCACCAAGTCCTGATTTCTTTTTGCATAATACTTTTCTCCTTAATTTCTTGCCTTTACCCATTACCTAATATCGCAGCCATGTCCACATTTTTAAAGTATTTATTAGAGCAGCTTCTCACTTCTGGTAAAAAAACAAAACCAAAAATTATCACTTTCCTATAACTGCTGTAACAAATCACTACAGTTTAGCCTAGGAAGAAGGCCTGTCAATATACTTCTTTTAAAAAACTCAGCCACTAAAAAACCTCCTATGGAGGACAATTCTAGTCTGAAACATATGGATGGTATCACCATGACACATATTTGACTTGGTGGCAGCTGCTTTGATATTTTAGTTTAGTGACTCAAATTAAAAATTATTATTTCATAGTATGGAGACCTTACATTTCAACTGAGTCTTATAGGGTTAAAATCAAGGTATAGGGAAGACTAGTTCCTTGTTGAGGCTCTTGAGGAGAATGCATTTATTCCTTGTCTCTTGCAGTTTCTTGTAGCTGCTGGCATTAGTTGGTTGCATCACTTCAGTCTTTGCCTTCTTGGTCACACTGCCTTCTATTCTGTAGTTAAACTTCTGTTTGATTCCCTCTTAGAAAGACACTTGTGATTACATTTTGGATCCTCCTGGATAATTGTTGTTGTTGTTATGTGCTGGCATCTCAGCTCTGACTCATAGGCGCCCTGTGCACAGTGTAACAAAACACTGCCCAGTCCTGCACCATCCTTACAAGTGTTGTTACACTTGATCCCATTGCTGATGCCACTCTGTGGATCTATCTCATGGGAGGTTCTTCCTCTTTTTTGCTACTTTTCCAAGCATGATGTCCTCCTCCAGGGACTCCTGGTCTGAAGTATGAAAGACAAAGTCTTGCCATCCTGTCTTCTAAGGAACATTCTGGTTGTATTTCTTCCAGCAGAAATTTGTTCTTCTGGAAGTCCATGCGACTTTTAATATTCTTCTCCATCCCTGTAACTCAAATGCATCAGTTTTTCCACGTCCTTTTATGAATCTGGCTTGAATTTCTGGCAATTCTCTATGTACTGTTGCAGTAGTTTTTGAATTATCTTCAGCTTACCTGCTGTGATATTAATGATATCCTGGATAATGCATACTCATGTTTACCATTGTTGCTGTTTACTCTTGTGTATCTTTTTGGCTTGGCTATGTTGTGCTGAATTCTCCCATATTGCCATTCCCTTCAGCAAAGTTAGCACATGTCTACTATCTAGTTAGTGACTTTCCCTCCTACCCCCTTCCATCTCTGGTCATCATCAAAGAATATTTCTTTCTGTGTATAAACCTTTATATTTTTTACTTTTTATCATCCTGGTCTCATAATATTTGTCCTTTTGTGATACTGATTTCATGCAGCATGTCATCCAGGTTTATCCATGTTGTGAGATGTTTCACAAATTTATGTTTTTGTTTAACATTACATAATATTTCATTGTGTGTATGTACCACAGTTTGTTTATCCATTTGTTCGTTGATGGACACTTAGGTTGCTTTCACTTTTTTGCTATTATGAATAATGCTGCAATGAACATCAGTATGCCTTTTCTTGTCACAGTTCTTATTTCTCTAGGTAGATATATATCTTTCCTAGAGAAATAGTGGGAGTACAAGTGGAATTGTTCAATCACATGATATTTCTGTTTCTAAATTTTTGAGGAAGCACTATACCATTTCCAATAGTGGTTGTACCACTTACTGTTGAGTTTTG
Source organism: Chrysochloris asiatica (assembly GCF_000296735.1). NCBI lineage: Eukaryota > Metazoa > Chordata > Mammalia > Afrosoricida > Chrysochloridae > Chrysochloris > Chrysochloris asiatica. Next base: position 7,830,113 of record NW_006408644.1, on the reverse strand, counting down.
AGACCTATTTATATATTCTAAATATGAGCACTTTGTCAGTTATATGATTTACAAACATTTTCTCCCAACATTTTCTCTGTAGTTGCCTTTTCATCTTCTCAGCAGGATCTTTCACAAAATGTTTTTCATTTTTATGAAGTCCAATTGTTAAGTGATTTTCTTTTATGGAATATGCTTTTGATATTAAGTCTAAGAACTTTTCACAAAAAACTAGGTCCTAAAGGCTTGCTCTATTGTAAAATTTTTACACTTTTACGCTTAAGTTCCTGGTCCATTATAAGTTATTTTATGTCCAAGATTGAAACCTAAAGAGAAGTTAATTTTTAAAAACCTATGAATATCAAATTGCTCCAGCATCATTTGTTGAAAAATTTTTTTCTACGTTGTATCCAATGTTCCTGGATTCATTTTTTGTACATTCTTGTTCGTATTATTTATGGATGTTTGCATCTATTTATTCTCATGTTCAGTTGTGCTCCATCAGCAAGTGAATTTTGACTGTTCTGGTAATGATCAATATATGGGTTTTCTGTTTTGTTCCATTGATCCTTATGTTTGTCTATCTGCCAATACCAAACAGTCTTGATTACTGTATGTGTGTTATGTATGTTAGGTATCATTGAAGTGGTTCCAGCTCATAGAGACACAATCAATACACAACAAAATGAAACAATGCTCTTGTCTTGAGCCATCCTCATTGTTGTTATATGTGAGTCCATTGCTGCTGCCACTGTGTCAATCCATCTAATCCATCTCTTTGGGGATCTTCCTTTTTTTTTTGCTGACCCTCCATTTTACCAAGCATGATGTCCATCTCCAGGGACTGGTCCCTCCTGATAATATGTCTGAAGTATGGTAGATGAAGTCTGGCCATCCTGGCTTCTAAGAAGCATTCTGGCTGAACTTCTTCCAAGACAGATTTGTTTGTTCTTCTGGAAATCCATGCTACTTTTAATATTCTTCTTGAATACCATAACTCAAATGCATCAGTTCTACTATAGTCTTCCGTAATAACAGCCTAATTTCATATGCATATGAGGTGTTTAAAAATACCATGGCTTGGGTTAGGGGAACCTTAATCTTCAAACTGACATCTTTGTTCTTTAGCATGTTAAAGAAGTCTTTTGTAGCAGATTTGTCAAATTCAATAGTCATTTCTTTTCCTGACTGCTGCTTTCATGAGTGTTGATTGTGAATCCAAGTAAAATGATATCTTAGACAACTTCAGTCTTTTCTCCATGTTATTTATTGATCCAGTTGTGAAGAGTTTTGTTTTCTGTACATTGAGGTACAATCCATAATGAAGGTTGTAGTCTTTGATCTTCATCAGTAAGTATTTTAAATCCTCTTCACTTCCAGTAAGCAAGATTGTATCATCTGCATATTGCAGGTTGTTAATGCATCTTCCTTCAATCCTGATGCCATGTGCTTCTTCATATAATCCAGCACCTTAGATTATTTGTTACGTTTACAGATTAAATAAGTATGGTTGATAATATTGAGCTTTTTCACTCTCTTTCCACTGCTGTAGTTAATTTGACTCCTTTGTATTCCATCTGGTGGGATATAAAAGAATCACCTTTTATGCTTTTTTTTCTTTTATGTTGTTTTAAAAAAGGTTTTTGCAATGAATAAGTCATTGGCCTTACAAAGTTCTATCATGCGATCTCCAGCATGATTTCTATCACCAACGCCATATTTCTCAACTACTGATCATTCCTCTTTGTTCCCAACTTTTGCATTCCAATCACCAGTGATTATCAATGCATCTTGATTGCTTGTTTGATTAATTTTCAGACTGAAGAAGTTGGTAGAATTCTTCAATTTCATCACCACTGGTTTTATTGGTTGCTGTGTATATTTGAATAATATTGGTATTAACTGGCCTTCCTTGGAGGCACAGGGATATTATCCTATCACAGACAGCATAATACTTCAAGAGAGATCTTGAAATGTTCTTTTGGATGCTGAATATGACACCATTCCACTTCAAATGGATGTTCCTAGAAGAGTAAACTGTATGATTGTCTCATTTGAAATGGCCAATACCAGTCAATTTTAGCTCACTAATGCCTAGGATTTTTAAAGTGTTGAAGAGCAGAGATGTCAGCTTGAGGACTAAGGTGCGCCTGACCCAAGCCATGGTATTTTCAATAACCTCATATGGATGCGAAAGCTGGACAGTGAATAAGGAAGACTGTAGAAGAATTGATGCCTTTGAGTTGTGGTGTTGGAGGAGAATACTAAAAGTGCCATGGACTGCCAAAAGAACCAATAGATCTATTTTGGAAGAAGTGCAGCCAGAGTGCTCCTTTGAGGCCAGCATCGTCTCTCATACTTTGGACATATTGTCAGGAGAGAACAGTCACTGGAAAAGGATGTCATGCTGGGTAAGATGGAGGGTCAGAGAAAAAGAGGAAGACCCCCAATGAGATGGATCAGTCAGGTGGCATCATTGATGGCGTCAAGTGTGGCAGCCATGGTGGGGTTGGCCCAGGATTGGACATTGTTTTGTTCTGCTGTGCATGGGGTCACTATGAGTCGGTTCCAACTTGATGGCACCTGACAACAACAACAACAACAATGCCTAGGATATTGATCCTTATTTGTTCCATTTCATTTTTGACAATTTCCAATTTTCCCAGGTTAATATTTTGTACATTCATGTTATTATTATTAATGGATATTTACAGCTGTTTCTTCTCTTTTGGGTTGTGCCCTATCAGCAAATTAAGGCACCCAAAGTTCATGTTACTATGGTTAACTCTATTTTGACGGGGCAGTTCTTCCCAAGTCTTATTTTAAGTGCCTTCCAACCTGAGGGGCCCATCTTCCAGAACTATATCTGACAACGTTCTGTTGCTATTCATAAGGTTTCAAGTGGCTAACTATTCAGAAATGGTCTTCCTCTCCTTCATCCTAGTCTGTCTTAGTCTGGAATTCCACTGAAACCTATCCACCATATATGAACATGCTGTTATTTAAAATACCAATGGCATAACTTCCAGAACCACAAAACACAGACCAACACAATACAAATAACTGTCCAACGAATGGTGAAGCAATATGTTTACTTGTACTTGATTGGCTATCCAAAGGCTTTTGACCATGTGGATCATGACAAACTATGGATAACATTGCCATGAATGGTATTCCAAAATACTTAATTGTGTTCATGAGGAAATTGTACAAAGACCAAGAGGCAATCATTAAAACCGAACAGGGCAATACTGAATTATTTAAAATCAGGAAAAGTGTGCTCCAGGGAATTATCTTTTTGCTGAATTTATTCTATCTGTATGCTGAGCAAATAACCCAATGAGCTGGATTATATGAAAAAGAATGTGGATTCAGTAACAACCTGTGATATGCAGATGATGTGGCCTTGCTTGCTGTTGTCTATGGATGAAGATCAAAGATTGTTGCCTTCAGTATGGATTGCACCTCAATGTAAAGAAAACAGAAATCCTCACAACTGGACCAGTCAGTAACATCATGATAAACGGAGAAAAGATTGAAGTTGTCAAACACTTTATTTTACTTGGATCCACAATCAACGCTCTTGGAAGCAGCAGTCAAGAAATCAAATGAATTAGGTCAATCTGGTGAAAAAACCTCTTTAATGTGTGAAATATCAAAGATTTCATTTTGAGGACTGAGATGTGCCTGATCCAAGTCATAGTATTTTCAGTCACCTAAAGGTGTGGCACTGTGGGTTAATGCACTGTATTGCAAAGTTAGTTTGAACCAAAAGGTTGGTGGTTCAAGCTCACCAGTTACTTCTCAGGAACCCTATACAGGGTCACTATGGGTTGGAACTGACTCAACGGGGCTTAAAAACAGCAACAATATGAATGTGAAAGCTGGACAGTGAATAAAGAACACTATAGAAGAATAGCCACCACATGTCTGTCAGTTTGTTGTACTGTGGTGGCTTGTGAGTTGCTGTGATTCTGGAAGCTATGCCACTGGTATTTTAAAAACCAGCAGGATCACAGATGAGCTTCCAGATGAAGACAGACTAGGAAGAAGGAGTGAGGAACTACTTCCGAATATTTAGTCACTGAAAACCTTATGAATAGCAGAGAAACATTGTCAGATATAGTGCTGAAAATGAGCCCCTCAGGTTGGAAGGCACTCAAAATGCCTCCGCAAAGAAGAGTTGACCGTGATGAAATGAATGGAGGAAAGCCTCAGGGAGTAAAGCCCTCGGTTCAGGACATTCATTGGCTGATGGGGCACAACTCAAAATGAAGAGAAACAGTTGTTGTTGTTAAGTGTCGTGGAGTCGATTCCGACTCATAGCGACCCTGTACAGGGTTTCTGAGGCTGTAAATCTTTAC
>NW_006408644.1:7823649-7824795 GCF_000296735.1 Chrysochloris asiatica | reverse complement strand
AGCAAAAAGTCATTAAGAAGACAAGAAAAAAGAAAAAGTTCAAAATGGATGTCAGAAGAGACACTGAAACTTGCTCTCCAGCATAGAGATGTTAAAGCAAATGGAAGAAATGAGGAGGTCCAAGAGCTGAACAGAAAATTTCAAAGATCAGCTCGAGAAGATAAAGTCAAATATTACAACAAAAATGTACAAAGATCTGGAATCAGAAAACCAAAAAGGAAGACTATGCTCAGCATTTCTCAAGCTGGGGTAACTGAAGAAAAAATTCAAGCCTCGGCTTTAGTTACTGAAGGATTCTCTGGGCAAATTATTGAATGATACAGAAAGCATCAAGAGAAGATGGAAGAAATACATGGAGTCACTGTACCAAAAGGAAATGGTTAATGTTCAGCCATTTAGGGAGGTAGCATATGATCAAGAGCCAACGATACTGAAGGAAGAAGTCCAAGGTGCATTGAAGGAATGGCAAAGTACAAGGCACCAGGAAGTGATGAAATAAAAATTGGAATCTTTCAAGAAAGTGAGGCAGCACAAGAGGCACTCACTCACCAATGTCAAGAAATTTGAAAGACAACTATCTGACCGACTAATTGGAAAAGATCCATATTTGTGCCCATTCCAAAGAGAGGTGACCCAATGGAATGCGGAAATCATCGGACAAAATCTTTTTATCCCATGCGAGTAAAGTTTTACTAAACGTAATACAGAAATGGCTGTAAGCATATATTGACAGAGAACTTCCAGAGGTTCAAGCCAGATTTAGAAGAGGCTGTGGAACAAGGGATATCATTGCTGATGTCTGATGGATCTTGGCTGAAAGCAGAGAATATTAGAAAGATGCTTACCTGTGCTTTATTGACTATGCAAAGGCTTTCGATTGTGTGGATCATGACAAGCTATGGACAATATTGCGAAGTATGAGTATTCTGGAACGCTTAATTGTGCTCATGAGGAATCTGTACCTGGACCAAGAGGCAGTTGTTCGAACAGAACATGGGAACACTGGATGTTTTAAAATTAAGAAAAGTGTATGATAAGGTTGTATTATTTCACCATAGTTATTCAACCTGTATGCTGAGCAAATAATCCGCAAAGCTGGGTTCTATGAGGAAAAACGTGGCATCAGGATTGGAGGAAGACTCATTA
>NW_006408644.1:7818566-7822884 GCF_000296735.1 Chrysochloris asiatica | reverse complement strand
GTCGGTACCGACTCAATGGCACCTAACAACAACAACAACATAGAAGAATCGATGTATTTGAATTATGGTGTTGGAGAATAATATTTAAAAGTATCATGACCTGCCAGAAGAATAAACAAATTTGTCTTGGAAGACATACAGCCAGAATGCTCCTTAGAAACCAGGATGGCAAATTTTGACTCTCAATACTTAAAAAAAAAATTTTTTTAAGTTTTTTTTGTGAATTATGTGATAGTTTACATGGGAGAACATTAGCTTTACATTCATCTTATCATTTTTTGTTTCATTGCAATGATTACAATCCCCTACATGCATTATCAAACATCCAAAGGGTATACCCTGCAATCCTGCCCCTGGCCACCAGCACACAGTCCCTCTCCCTCCCTGAGTCCAGAGTCCCCAGCTGTTCCATCTCTTCATGTCATGGTCTCTGCCTTCATCTCTGAAGTCACTGCTTCTCTGGGTAGGGTCCCACACTCCGCTCCTCTTCCTTGATGTTCCCAGGGACTTCCACTTCTGGACTGCAAAATCAACCACTCCCTTCCTTTTGTTACAACACGTCTACCTTTACATTTCCAACCATCACAGTCAGTACTGATAGCAATTATTCACTATTGTACCACAAGAGTCTTATCCCCATCTCCTTTCATCAGCCCTGTCTAGGCAGATTGGAAACCACTCAGTGGAGATTCTACCTTTCCCCACATCCTCTGGAATTAGGCTCCCTCTTGAAAGCTTGTAAGCCAGTCATTTCTTGCCTTTGTAGCACCCCCACCCCACCCATTTTGGGTAGCCAATGTCTAAGTTGCCCATCCCTTTCATCTCTGTGTACTAAGTGGGTAGGAATGATCCTCGCTGTAAAGATTTGTTCCCTCTTGTGAGCTACTACATCCATAAGTATAGGTCAAGTTCATCAAATTGTAGCAGATTACTCTTTTTTTCGTCTTCTTTCTTCCTCTAGTCGAGTTCTGATCATCCAGCCATTGATGCCAGGTTAAGTGGGTACTATCTGCAAGTATGTGTGTTCTTGTGCATATCCCCTCTCTTCATATCAGCTGGACGCTTCACTCTACATTCTAGTCCTCTGTGGCCATGTCCCTGACTCTGGGTCCAGGTCGTGATTCAGGTTGACAGGAGTCTATTGAATGTGGTCAGACTTAGCTAACAGCTTCATTGCTGTTTTTCCGTCACTTCCCCTTATTGGTGACAAACGTAGTCACCAGTCAGAGCGCATGTCTGCTCTTGTATTCCCATTGAGTCTTAGTCTTGGAAGGGGGTTTGCCCTGTGGGGAACCGACCACTTGCCTTGATGTCTCCTGAGCAGCAACTTGCTTGTTCTTGTGGACTGCCGTTATTGTTTTGTATTTTTCAGTCAGACTGCCATTACTGTTTTGTATTTTTCCTGTTGGTCTTTCTTTCAAGAAGTGTCTTCTATTCTAGCTGCTCCAGGCTGGTCTGCTTGTCCTTTCAAGTAGAAAATTCCTACCTCAAAAGATTCTGGATAGGGTTCCGGATTCCACCTATGGTCTTATGTAATGCAGAGGCTCCGCAGGAAGCCTCCTTCACTGGGCATGTCGTAGTCCCATTTTAGGTATTCCAATCAGTTATAGGCAGAAGATGGACTTACAAGCTTCCTATGGTGATATTTCTGGCTATTCCTTTCTCTCCCCCTCAAGTGTCTATTTTATAATGGTATGCAAGGGAAACCAAGATTCAAAAGACAGCCAAGCATCTTAACATTATTTCCCCCCCTTTTGCCCATTCAAACCATGTCTCAATCCCTGTATCCCAGAGCCCTATTGTTCCAAGGTTGTCCATACATCTTATTTACCTCCGGCCCGCTTAGCCCATGCAAACCTGCCTAACTGTTTTCCCATCAGCCTTGTACTTCAATTTCCCTCCCCCTTCTTGTGTATTGCCCCATTCCCCAGCTAGCACTCAAGCTATCCTGTGTCTATTCTCTACCCCGTGCTCCACCTTCTTCTCCCTCCCCTCAACCCACCCGCTACATCCAAGTAACCAGCAAAGATCCCCCCCCCCCTTTTGTATGGGTTCTTTTTCTTAGTCTTTTACAATAGTGGTCCTATGCAGTATGTCTCCTTTTGTGACTGACTAATTTCACTCAATATAATGTCCTCAAGGTTCATCATATTATGTGATAGCTTATAGCTTCCTTGTTGTTCTTCAAGATAGCATAATATTCCATTGTGTGTATGTACCACAGTTTATCCATTCTTCAGTTGATGGGCTGTCTCCATCTGTTTGCTATTGTAAATAGTGCTGTTATGAACATTGGTGTGCATGTATCTATCTACTCATGTTATGGCTCATATTTCTTGTTGGTAAATACCAAGTAGAGGAATTGCTGGATAGTAAGGTATTTCTATTTCCAACCTTCTGAGGAAGCGCCATATTGCTTTCCAGAGAAGTTGTACCATTTTGCAATTCCACCAGCAATGCAGGAGCATCCCAGTCTCTCCACATCCTCACCAGCATTTATTGTCCTCTACTTTGTTGACCTTTGCTGTTATTGCTGTTGTGAGATGATATCTCATTGTTGTTTTGATTTGCATCTCTCTAACGGCTAGTGATTGTGAACACGTCTTTGTATGTTTGTTGGCTGCCTGGATCTCCTCCTGGGTGAAGTGTCTGTTCATGTCCTGTGCCCATTTTTTAATTGGGTTATTTGTCTTTTTCTGGAAGAGGTGTTGTAGTTTCCTAAATATGTTATAAATTAGTCCCTTGTCTGATGTGTCATTGCAAAAGATTTTTACCCATTCTATGGGCTCCCTTTTTACTCTTTTGGTGAAGTCTTTTGATGCACATAAGTTTTTAATCTTTAGTATGTCCCAATCATCTATTTTGTCTACGTTTGTTTATGTAGTTTTCAAAATGTTTGGTAGTCTGTAGGCCCTGTATTAGGGCCCTCACATTTGTCGCTACTTTTTCACTGATGGCCGTTATAATTCTGAGATTCACATTTAGGTCTTTATTCTATGCTAAATTGGTTTTTGTATAAGGGGGTGAGGTAAAGGTCTTGTTTCAATCTTTTGCATATCTCTTTCCAGTTCTGTCAGCACCATCTGTTGAAGAGACTGTCTCCTCCCCATGCAATATACTTAGGCACTTTGCCGAAAATCAGTTGGCTGTATGTGGATGGGTTAATTTCTGGACTCTAAATTCTGTTCCACTGATCAATGTATTTTTCATTGTACCAGTACCAGGCTGTTTTGACAACTGTAGCCATGTAGTAAAATTTGAAATCAGGGAGTGAGAGGTTTCCAACATTATTATTCTTCTTAAGCATTGCTTTGCTTATCCTGGGTCTCTTTCTTTTCCATGCAAAATTTTTAATTGTTTTTTCCATCTCTTTGAAGAATATCATTGGAATCTGGTTTGGGATTGCATTATATGTGTATATTGCTTTGGGCAGTATTGATATTTTCACAATGTTAAATATTCCTATCCAAGAGCATGGTATATACTTCCTCTTTTTTTTAGAAAATCTTGTATTTATTTTATTTATTTATTTTTAACTGTTTAATTGTGAATCATGTGACAGTTTACATGGGAGAACATTAGCTTTACATTCATCTTATCGTATATCATTTCATTTGCATGGTTACAATCCCCTCCATGCATCATCCACCAACCTAAGGGTACACCCCAGAGGCCTGCCCCCTGGTCATCAGCACACAGCCCCTCTCCCTCTCTGGGTCTAGAGTCGCTCCATCTCTCCACATTATTGTTTTTTCCTCCATCTATGGTGTTACTGTTTCTCTGGGTAGGATCCCGCATTCCGCTCTTCTCCCTTGATGGTCCCAGGGGCCTCTCCTCCTGGCCTGCAAAGTCAACCACTTCCTTCTTTTTGCCACAAAACGTCTACCGTTACATTTCCAACCCTCACAGTCAGTTCTGAAATTAATTATTCACAATTGAACCACATGAGTGCTATCCCCATCTCATTTCATCGGTCCCGTCCAGACAGATTGGGTACTACTCAGTGGAGATTCTACCTTCCTCTGTGACCTCTGGATCTAAGCTCCTTCTTGAAAGTTTGTAAGGCAGTCACTTCTTGCCTTTGTAGCCCCTCCATTTTGGGTAGCCAATGTCTAAGTTGCCTATCCCTGGTTATTCTGTGTATTGAGGGGGTATTCTTCCTCTTTTGTAAGGCTCTTTTGGTTTCTTGTAGTAGTGTTTTGTAGTTTTCTTCGTATAGGTAATTTGTTTCTCTGGTTACATTTATTCCTAGATATTTCATCCTTTGGGTGGTTATTGTAAATGGTATTGCTTTCCTAATGTCCTTTTCAGTGCTGTC
>NW_006408644.1:7816929-7818201 GCF_000296735.1 Chrysochloris asiatica | reverse complement strand
TTTCTCTCCATTGAGAGTAATGTAGGCTGTTGGTTTTGTATATATGCTCTTAATTATGTTGAGGAATTTCCCTTCAATTCCTACTTTGTTGATTTTTTTTTTTAATCAGGAATGGATGTTGGGTTTTGTTAAATGCCTTTTCTGCATCAATCATGTGGTTCTTTTCTTTTTTCTTATTTATATGGAGCAGTACATTGATTTTTTCTAATGTTGAAACACTTTTGCATCCCTGATATGAATCCCACTTGGTCATGATGTATTATTTTTTTGATGTGCTGCTGGATTCTGTTGGCTAAGATTTTGTTGAGAATTTTTTAATCTATGTTCATGAGGGATATTGGTTTATAATTTTCTTTCTTAGTGGCATCCTTCCCTGGTTTAGTATGAGGGTTATGCTTGCTTCATAAAATGTATTGGGAAATTTTCCATCCTCTTCTACATTCTAGAATAATTTGAGTATAATTGGTTACAACTCTTCCTTGAATGTTTGGTAGAACTCATCAGTGAAGCCATTTGGACCTGGACTTCTTTTTGTTGGGAGTTTTTTGATGACCTAATCAATTTCTTCTTTTGTCTGTTCAGGTCTTCTACTTCACTCTGTGTAAGTTTAGGTAGGTCATGTTTTTCTAAAAATGTATCCATCTCTTCTAAGTTTTCAAGTTTGTTGGAGTACAACTTTTCATAGTATTGTGTTATTATCTATAATTTTTCTGTTTTCTATCTCATTTATTTCTGCTCTAATCTTTATTATTTCTTTTCATTTGGTAGCTGTAGGTTCCCTCTGTTGTTCTGTTTCTGATTGCTGGAGATGCTGTGTCAATGTGTTAATTTTGGTTCTTTCTTCTTTTTGGATGTGTGCATTTATTGCAAAAAATTGACCTCTCAGCACTGCTTTCACAGTGTCCCAAAGACTTTGGTATGTTATGTTTTAATTCTCATTTGTTTTTAGGAACTTTGTGAATTCACATTTTATTTCTTCTACTACCCAGTTGCTTTTCACCAGGGTGTTATTCCATTTCCATGTATTTGACTTTATTTCCTTGGACTTCCTATTGTTGAGGATTTTTGTTTTCTTTACATTGAGATGCAATTCATACGGAAGGCTGTGGTCTTTGATCTTTATCAGTAAATATTTAAGTCCTCTTATCTTTCAGCAAGCAAGGTTGTATCATCTGATGCCATGTTTTTCTTCATAGAACCCAGCTTCTCGGATTATTTGCTCAGCATACAGGTTGAATAAGTATGGTGAAAGAATACAACCTTGTCGCACAC
>NW_006408644.1:7797408-7816514 GCF_000296735.1 Chrysochloris asiatica | reverse complement strand
AAAGATTTCAATTTTTATTCCATCAATTCCTGGTGCCTTGTTCTTTGCTAATTCCTTCAATGCACCTTGGACTTCCTCATTCAGTATCATTGGCTCTTGATCATATGCTACCTCTTGAAATGACTGAACATTAACCATTTCTTTTGGTTCAGTGACTCCATGTATTTCTTCCATCTTGTTTTTAATAATTTGCCCAGGGAATCCTTCAATAATGAAAGTTGAGGCTTGAATTTTTTCTTCAGTTCCCCCAGCTTGTGAAATGCTGAGCATAGTCTTCCTTTTTGTTTTTCTGATTCCAGATCTTTGCACATTTTATTGTAATATTTGGCTGTATCTTCTCTAGCTGATCTTTGAAATTTTCTGTTCAGCTCTTGGATCTTCTCATTTCTTCCATTTGCTTTAGCATCTCTATGCTAGCAAGTTTTAGTGTCTCTTCTGACATCCATTTTGACCTTTTCCTTCTTTCTTGTCTTCTTAATGACTTTTTGCATTTTTCATGTATGATGTTCTTGATTTCATCCCACAACTCTTCTGGTCTTCGGTCTTTAGTGTTTAATGTATCAAATCTGTTCTTCAGATGATCTCTAAATTCAGGCAGGATATATTCAAGGTCATATTTTGGCTCTCATGGAGACAATTTGAACTTACACAAAGAAATGACAGAATTCCTCAAACAGGTGACCAAAATACAGAGTCAGAAAATATAAAACCAATAATGGTATGGAAACTACCAGATAATAAATACTAAATAATGCTAATTAGGCCTAAGTGTTGTGGAATGACATTCAGAACATCATGCAGGAAGCAAGCAAATGGTCATTAAGAAGACAAGGAAGAAGGAAAAGACCACAAATGGATGTCAGAAGAGACTCTGAAACTTGCTCTCCAACATAGACATACTACAGCAAACAGAAGAAATAAGAAAGCAAAAGACCTGAACAGAAAAATTTAAATGGCAGCTTGAGAAGACAAAGTCAAGTATTAAATGAAATGTATAAAGAAAACCAAGAGGAAAGGACACACTTAACATTTCTCAAGCTGAAAGAATGGAATAAAAATTTCAAGCCTTGACTTGAAATACTGAAGTATTCTATGGGCAAAATATTGAATGATGCAGAAAACATCAAAAGAAGATGGAAGGAATACAGAGTCACAGTATCATAAGAAATGGTTGATGTTCAACCATTACAAGAGGTAGCATATAATCAATAGCCATTGGTACTGAAGGAAGAATTCTAAGGTGCACTGACGGCATTGGCAAAGAAAGGATCCAGGAATTGAAATACAAATTAAAATCTTTCAACAAACTGATGAACCACTTGAGGCACTCACTCATCTATGCCAAGAAATTTGGAAGACAGTTACCTGGCCAAGTGATTGGAAGAGATCCATATTTATGCCCATTTCAAAGTGGTGACCAAGTGGAATGTGAAAATCATCAGACAATATCATTAATATCACATGCAAGTAATATTTTACTAATGATAATTTTTAAATGGCTGTAACAGTACATTGACAGGGAACAGCTAGATTCAGATGAGGACTTGGTGCCAGGTATCATTGCTGACTTCCGATGGATCTTGACTGAAAGCAGAGAATACTAGAAAGATGTTTGTTTACCTTCTCTTTATTGATTGTACAAATTTTTTTTTTAAATATAACTTTATTCTAGTTCTAAACGTTAAGTAATGGGAATGACAGTAACAAACAGAATTTCACCACTGAATAGTGTGATGCAACTGTTGTTGTTATGTGCTGTGGAGTCAGTTCCAACTCATAGCAACCCTGTAAAGGGTTTCTGAGGCTGTAAATCTTTACAGGAGCAGAAAGCCTCATCTTTCTCCTGTGGAACAGCTGGTAGTTTTGAACTGCTGACTGTGAGATTAGCAGCCTGATTATTAACCACTACGTTACCAGAGCGCCTTGTGATGTGACTGTAGCAGTCGTATATTTGAAACTCAAAAAGGAAACAACTGTGTTCCAACAGCTAGATATGCAGGTCTAAAAAATGAAGGTATTTTTAATTGCCACATTCACTCTGAAGCCCATTCATTTCCTTCAGCATCCCAAAGATTAGCACATGTTCTGCTTAGCTATATAATAAAGTGGCAAACACGCGGCACCACTGACATCACAGGACAGTTGCCTATAAAATTAGACTTCTGACGCTGGGCTCCAGCTTCGTTCTCTTACAGATCATCATCCTCATCTGGGAGAGCAGTTGTCTGTGCAACCTCTAAATCATGCTCATATTGTGCTGCCAAAGCTGGGTCCATGACAACTTCTGGTGGGGCAAGAGCAGGCATTGCAACAAACTCCAAATTAGGATCACCAATTAGTTTTCTAGCAAGCCAAAGGAAGGCTTTTCAAAGTTGTAGTTACTTTTTGCGGAAATATCATAGTACTGAAGATTCTTCTTTCAGTGGAAGATGATGGATTTTGCTTTAACTTTCCTGTCTTTAATGTCCACTTTGTTGCCACACAACACAATGGGGATGTTTTCACATACTCGAACCAGATCCCTATGCCAGTTAGGCATGTTCTTTTAAGTAACTCTTGAGGTTATATCAAACACTATAATGGCACACAGGGCTTAGATATAATAGCCATCTCTCAGTCCCCCAAATTTCTCTTGAGCAGCTGTGTCCCACATATTAAATTTAATCAGTCCTCTGATAGTATGGAACACAAAGGGATGGACCTTAACTCCCAAGATGGCTACATACTTCTTCTCAAATTCACCAGTCAGATGATGTTTCACAAATGTCGTTTTTCCAGTACTGCCATCACCAACCAATATAAGTTTGAACTACACTTGGGGCTCTCCTTGGGCAGCCATTGCAATGGTTCTTCCAGAAGTGACTCTGGGCTGTGACTCTGTACAAATCCTTTTGACTGTGTGGATCATGACAAGTTAAGGACAAAATTGGGAAGAATGGCTATTCCAGAACACTTTATTTTTCTCATGAGAAACCTGTACATAGACGAAGAGGCAGTTGTTCAAATAGAACAAGGGATCACTGAATGGTTTAAAATCAGGAGACGTGTGCATCAGGGTTGTATTCTTTAACTATACTTATTCAGTCTGTATGCTGACTATACTTAATCAGTCTGTATTCAGTCTGTATGCTGACCAATAATTCAAGAAACTGGGTTATATGAAGACGAATGTGGCATTGGGATTGGATGAAGATTCATTAACAACCTACAATATGCAGATGATACAACCTTGCTTGCTGTAAGTGAAGAGGACTTTAAAAACTTACTGATAAAGATCAAAGACCACAGACCAGTATGTATTACACCTCGGTATAAAAAGAACAAAATCCTCACCACTGCACTAATAAATAACATGATAAATGGAGAAACGGCTGTAGTTTTCAAAAACCTCATTTTGCTTGGATTCACTATCAACACTCATGGAAGTAGTAGTCAAGAATTTAAATTATGTATTGCATTGGGCAAATCTGCTGCACAAATCCTCTTTAAATTGTTGAAGAGCAAAAATGTCAGCTTGAGGACTAAGGAGTGCCTGACCCAAGCCATCATATTTTCAGTTACCTCATATACATGTGAAAGTTGGACAATGAATTAGGAATACCATAGACAAATTGGTGCATTTGAGTTATGTTATTGGAGAAGAGTATTTAAAGTAACATAGACTGCCAGAATAATAAATGTGTGTTGGAAGAAGTACAGCTAAAATGTTCCTTAGAAGCCAGGATAGTGAGACCTCATCTCTTATACATATTATCAGGAGGGACCAGTCTCTGGGGAAGGACATAATGCTTGGTAAAGTAGAGGGTCGGTAAAAAGAGGAAGACCCCCAATGAGATGGATTGGCACAGTGGCAACCGCAATGGACTCAAGCATAACATAGGTTGTGAGGATGGTGCAGGACTGTGCAGTGTTGTGTATAGGTTCACTATGAATCATAACTGATTTGATGGCCCATAACAACAATAATTGTATGCAATAGGCCTTAAGATACTTGGTCTTGACAAGGATACAAAAGAAGCCAAAACATAATTCCTGACTCAAGAAGTGTTGTGTCTTAGTTTTGTTGGGCTAGCATAACCAAATATTGTAAAGTGGATTGTCACTGTTCTAGAGATTAGAAGTTTGAATTCAGGACATCATTTCTAAGGGAAGGTCCTTTGTCTCTCTAACCTACTAGTAGCTGCTTACTATCCTTGGCATTCCTGCACTTGTAGATGCCTCTGTTTCCATTGTCACATGGCATCTCCCCCTGTGAATTTGTTCCTCTGCAGATGTACTCTCTGTGTCTGTAGTTCCCTTTATAAGACACCACTAAGAAGGGATTAGATTTAGGGCACACACTACTCTGGCATGATCTCAGTAATATAATAAAAGAAAACTTTTTTTCCAAATAGGATCACATTCATGAATACAAAGACCAGTACTTCAACATATATATTTGGAGAACACAATTTAATCTGTAGCATGAAGTATCTAGTTGGGGTGATGATTATATATATATACGAACCAGTCAAACAGTAATACCTGATGTTGTTGTTGTTAAGTGTTGTAGTTGGTTCTGACTCATAGTGAGAGTTTCTGAAGCCTTTTAAATCTTCATGAGAGCAGAAAGCCTTATCTTTTTCCTGAGGAGCAACTGGTGGGCTCAAACAATGGACCTTGTGGTTCGCTGTCCAGTGGTTATTGTTAGAGCCACCTCACTCCCTAAAGGACGGGTTGCTGTTATTGTTGTTAAGCAACCCAGTATAGGGTTACTGAGGAGCCTGGTGAGTTTGAACTGCTGACCTTGTGGTCCAGTGCTTACCCTACAGTGCTACACCAGACACCTAAAGGATGGGTTGTTGCTGTTGTTATTAAGTGCTGTCAAGTCAGTTCTGACTCATTGCAACACTATATAGGGTTTCTAAGGAGTGACTGGTGAGTTTGAACTGCCAACCTTGTGATTCAAACTGACCTTCTGGTTCAGTGCTTATCCTACAGTGCTGCACCAGAACTCCAAAGGATGGGTGGTGGTGGTGGTGGTGGTTATGTGCCGTGGAGTAGGTTCTGACTCATAGCAACCCTGTACAGGGTTTCTGAGGCAGTAAATGTTTATGGGAGCAGAAAGTCTCATCTTTCTCCCGCGGAACAGCTGGTAGTTTTGAACTGTTGACCATGTGGTTCGCAGCCTGATTCGTAACCAGTATGCTACCAGAGCTCCTTAAAGGATAGGTAGGTTTTATTCATTTTATTTTGTTGTTGTTGGCAATATACATAGCAAAAACATACACAAATTTCACTATATGTGCAATTCAGTGACATTGATTACATTCTTCTAGTTATGCAACCATTCTCATTCTCCTTTTCTGAGTTGTTCTTCTCCCATTAATGAAAATTCACTTCCCACTAAGTCCCTATCCAATGCTTCCGGTGGTGCTTGGGGGGTGTGTGCTGTGAAGTCAGTTCTGACCAATAACAGCACTGTGTAGGATTTCCTAGGCTATAAATCTTTGTTGTTGTTGTGAAGTGTCGTGGAGTTAGTTCAGACCCATAGCAACCCTGTTTAGGGTTTCCGAGGAGGAGCTGGTGAGCTTGAACCACCAACCTTGCAGTTCAAATGGCTTTGTAGTCTGGTGCATTAAGCCACAGCACCACACCAGCAGAAAGCATCATCTTTATCCAGCAAACGTAGATTCAAACTGCTGACCTTGTGGTTTGCAGCCAAACTAGTAACCCACTAGGCTAACAGGACTCTTTATCTAATCTTTCTAATTGATCTCATATAGATACTTCTTGAAAGAGCATAATGCTCAAGGCAGCTAGGATCTGGTGGTGGTTGTGTTCCACTGAGTTGGTTCCGACTCATAGCAACCCTTTATAGGGTGTCCCAGACTATACATCTTTACAGGAGCAGAAAGTCTCATTTTTCTCCCATGGAATAGCTGGTAGATTCTAACTGCTGGCCTTGCGGTTAGCAGTCCAGCCCGTAATCTACTACACAATCAGGGCTCCTTAAGATAGGTTTTCTGTGGGCTCCCTTTTTACTCTTTTGGTGAAATCCTTTGATGCACATATTAATATAGGTTTTCAATATGTTGATATGGAAGAATTTCAGGCTGAGAGATGGGCATATCCAAAGGAATGGGAGGGGGAAGTTGAGTTATGGTTGTAGAAGAAAGGCAATTCAGTTTTAGTTGTGTTGAGTTTGGGATGATTGTAGCTCATCTAAGGACTCCTAGAGTGGTGCTGTAGGATCAGCACTGGACTATGAACCACAAAGTCAGCAGTTTAAAACTACCATCTGCTCCTTGGAAACCTTACTCAGGTCACTATGAGTTTTAATGGACTCAGGGGTACTTAACAAAAACAACAACAACAGCAACAATAGATCACCTAAAGGGCAGATACCCTGGAGATTATTTACTGATAAACATTGATTTTAGCTTTGTCCAAAACAGTCCATTCACTCTTGACTTGGTCAGAGGAATACAGTTCTGGAGCCTTGATAGTGCTGTGGGTTAGGCTGATAACCTTAAGGTTGGCAGGTCAAACACACCAGCTGCTCCAAAGACAAAGATGAGGCTGTCTGCTCCTGTAAATAATTACAGTCTCAGAAACCTCATATAGGGTTGCTATGAGTCAAGATCAATTAGATGGCAGTAGGTTCTGCTTGTCCATCCAGATCCACTCTCTACCCTCTTGTACCCTGTCTGTGCCCTGGAAAGCTGACACATATGATCTAGATTATTGAGTTCCCCCACCATTCCTCTGTCGTACTGTGGTGGTTTGTGTGTTGCTGTGATTCTGGAAGCTATGCCATGGCTATTTTAAATACCAGCAGAATTGCATAAGGTGGACAGGTTTCAGCTGAGCTTTCAGATGAAGACAGACTAGTACGAAGGAGAAACAGACTACTTCCAAATATTTAGTCACTGAATAGCAGTGAAACACTGTCAGCACCAGAATATTGATTATTGAAACATGATGAAGAACACCAGAATACTGTCGGATACAGTGCCAGACAATGAGCCCCTGAGGTTGGAAGCCATTCAGTGCAACTTGGGCAGAGCTGCCTCCTCAAAATAGAGATGGCCGTAATGGTGCAATTGGAGTAAAACCCTCGTGATCTTCATTTGCTGATGGGGCACAACTCAAAATGAAGAGAAACAGCTGAAAACTTCCATTAATAATCAGAATGTGGAAGGTACAAAGTATGAATCTAGGAAAATTGCAATTGTAAAAAATGAAACGGAACATACAAATATCAATAGCCTAGGCATTAGTGAGCTGAAATGGACTGGTATTGGCAAGTTTGAATCTGATAATCCCATGCTTAACTATGCCGGGAATGACAAATTGAAGAGGAATGGTGTTGCATTCATCATCAAAAAGAAGATATCAAGATCTGTATTGCTATCTGTGATAGGATAATATCCATATACCTATAAGGAAGACCAAGTTAATACCACTATTATCCAAATTTACGTACCAACCACTAAAACCAGTGATGATGAAACTGAAGAATTCTACCAACTTCTTCAGTCTGAAATTGATCAAACATGCAATCAAGATGTATTGATAATTACTGGTGATTGGAATGCAAAAGTTGGAAACAAAGAGGATCAAGGTTGAAAAATATGGCCTTGGTGACAGAAACAATGCTGGAGATAGTATGATAGAATTTTGCAAGACCAATTCTTCTTCATTGCAAACACCTTTTACCATTTTTAAATCGCACAAAAAATGACTATATACACATGGACCTCACCAGATGGAATACACAGAAATCAAATTGACTACATATGTGGGAAGAGACAGTGGAGAAGCTCTATATCATCAGCCCAAACAAGTCCAGGGGCAGAGTGTGGAACAGACCATCAATTGCATATATGCAAATTCAAGCTGAAGTTGAAGAAAACTAAAACAAGTCCATATGAACCAAAATATGACCTTGAATATATCCCACCTGAATTTAGAGATCATCTGAAGAACAGATTTGATGCATTAGATACTGAAGACCAAAGAGTTGTGGGATGACATCAAGAACACCATATAGGAAGAAAGCAAAAGGTCATTAAGAAGACAAGAAAGAAGAAAAAGAACAAAATGTATATCAGAAGATACTCTGAAACTTGCTCTCCAGTGTAGAGATGCTAAAGCAAATGGAAGAAATGAAGAGGTACAAAAGCTGAACAGAAAATTTCCAAGGTCAGCTCAAGAAGACAAAGTCAAATATTACAATGAAATGTGCACAGTCTGGGAGTTAGAAAACCAAAAGGGAAGAACACCCTCAGAATTTCTCAAGCTGAGGGAACTGAAGCAAAAATTCAAGCCTCAACTTGTGGTAATGAAGGATTTTATAGACAAAATATTGAATGATGTAGAAATAATCAAAAGGAAATGGAAAGAATACACAGAGTCACTGTACCAAAAATAAATGGTCAATGATCAACCTTTCAAGAGGTAGCCCATGATTAAGAACCAATGATCCTCAAGGAAAAAGTCCAAGGTGCCTTGTAGGCATAGGCAACCAACAAGGCACCAGGAATACATGGAATACAAATTGAAATCTTTCAACAAATTGATTCAGCACTAGAGGCGCTCATTCATCTATGCCCATAAATTTGGAAGACTATGTGACTAACTGACTGTAAGAGGTCCGTATTTGTGCCCATTCCAAAGAGAGGTGACCCAACGGAATGTGGAAATAACCGGACAATATCTTTGATATCCCATGCAAGTCAAGTTTTACTAAAGATAATGCAAAAATGGCTGTAACCATACATTGACAAAGAACTTCCAGAGGCTTAAGCCAGATTCAGAAGAGGACATTGAATGAAGAATATCATTGCTGACGTCAGATGGATCTTTGCTGAAAGCAGAGAATATCAGAAAGATGTTTACCTGTGCTTTATTGACTATGCAAAGGCCTTCAATTGTGTGGATCATGACAAGCTATGGACAACATTGTGAAGAATGAGTATTCTGGAACACTTAATTGTGCTCATGAAGAACCTATACATAGACCAAGATCAGTTGTTTGAACAGAACAAGGGGACACTGAATGTTTTAGAATACAGAAAGGTGTGTGCCAGGATTGTGTTCTTTCACTATACTTATTCAATCTGTATGTTGAGCACATAATCCGAGAAACTGGATTATATGAAGAAAAATGTGGCAACAGGATTGGAGGAAGACTCATTAACAGCCTGCGATATGCAGACAATACAACCTTGCTTGCTGAAAATGAAGACTTAAAATACTTATTGATGAAGATCAAAGACCACAGACTTCAGTATGGGTTGCATCTGAATATCAAAAACAAAAAACAAAAATCCTCACAACTGGACCAATAAGCAACATCCATATAAATGGAGAAAAGATTGAAGTGGTCCAAGACTTCATTTTGCTAGGATCAACCATCAACGTTCATGAAAGCAGGCAGCAGTTGGTAGATCAAATGATGTACTGCATTGGGAAAATCGACTGCACAAGACCTATTTAAAATGATAAGCAAACACGTCAGTTTGAGGACTAAGGAATGCCTGACCCCAGTCGTGGTAACATTTTTTTTCTTTTTTAAGTTTTTACTGTGAATTATGTGGGTTTACATGGGAGAACATCAGTTTTACATTCATTCTATCGTATTTTGTTTCATTGCAAGGATTACAATTCTCTCTGTAGCATAGTGGTTACGAATTGGGCTGTGAACCGCAAGGTCAGCAGTTCGAAACTACCAGGGGTTCTGTGGGAGAAAGATGAGGCGTTCTGCTCCCGTAAAGATTTACAGCCTCGGAAACCCTGTGCAGGGTAGCTATGAGTCGGAACTGACTCCACGTCACTTAACAACAACAACATCAGATAACCAAAGGATACACTCCACAGCCTGTCTCCCTCCCTGAGTCCTGTGTCCCCAGCCACTCCATCTGTCCATGTCATCATCTATGTCTCCATGACTGGCGTCACTGCCCCTCTCGGTAGGGTCACGCTCTCTGCTCTTCTCACTTGATGGTCCCAGGCACCTCCACTCCTGGGCTTCAAAATCAATCACTCCCCTCCTTTTGTCAAAAAGCATCTACCTCTATATTTCTGACCCTCACAGTCAGTCCTGATGACAATTATTCACTATTGTACCACAAGAGTCTTATCCCCATTTCCTTTCACCAGCCCATTCCCAACAGATTGGAAATCATTCAGTGGAGGTTCTTTACACCTGTCCAGTCTGGAACTAGGCTCCCTCTTGAAAGTTTGTAATCCAGTCATTTCTTGCCTTTATAGCCGCCCCCCCCCATTTTAGGTAACCAATGTCTAAGTCGCCCATCCCTGTCAACGCTGTGTACCGAAGGGGTGGGAGTGGTCCTTGCTGTAAAGATTTGTTCCCTTTTTTGAGCTACTACAACCATACGTATAGAAAAAGTTCATCAAATTGGTCATGGTATTTTCTATAACCTCATATGCACCTGAAAGTTGGACAGTGGATAAGGAAGATTGTAGAAGAATTGATGCATTTGAGTTATGGTGCTGGAGGAGAATATTCAAAGTACCATGGATTGCCAAAAGAACAAACAGATCTGTGTTGGAAGAAGTGCAGCCAGAGTGCTCCTTGGAAGCCAGGATAGCCAGACTTTGTCTCTCATACTTATCAGAAGGGACCAATCCCTGGAGAGGGATATCATATTTGGTAATGTGGAGGGTTGGAGAAAAAGAGAAAGATCCCCCAATGAGATGAATTGGCACAGTGGCAGCAGGAATGGGCTCAGGGGTAGCAATGACTGTGAGGTTGGCCCAGAACCCATCAGTGTTTTGTTCTGTTGTGCATAGGGTTGCTATGAGTCTGTGCAATGGCCCTTCCCTTCTTGACTTTTGGTCAGGTTTGAGCACTAGGGATACCTGGTAAGACATCAAAGGGTAAGAACAAACTGAAGTTACAATGTTTATTCTTGACTTCCTCTTTGCATAATTGCTTCATGCTGGCTACTGACCCTTAACTAATTGTCACAGTTCCTCTCCAAGGGATCTTCTTATCATTGCATTCTCCTTGTCCTGGTACTTCTTTGTTCCCCTCTTCCTTTAGGGCCTAAGGGTAGTAATAGCCTTAAATTGTTATACTGGCTCTCTTGGTTTTCCTACATCCTCTGTAGATGGTCCTTTTGTTAATCTCTCTACTAATTATGCTAATTTGAGTGTGCCATCTGTTTCCTGCTGGGACCCTGACTTATACAGATGAAGTCTCAATTTTCAAAGAATTAGAATACAACAAAATATGCCTAACATAAAGTATGACTAAATATGATTCAATCTGTCGCTCCCTGATTAATCTAAGCTCTTGCAGTGCTTCCAGATAATCATTCTGAACTATAGTCTTCAGAGTATGGTAGATATGTGGGAGTGCCAGTTCATGGAATATTAATTATAGCCAGCATTGATTAATTTCTTACACTGTTCTGAGCAGTATGCTAAAGCATGTTTTACATGAATTATTTCACTTAACCTTCACAACAGCCTTATGAAGTAGGTAATATTTTTTATCTCCTTTTCACAGCTAAGAACAGGAGAGCTAGGATTTAAAGTCAAGTCTGTCTTTAAATAGCTAGCATTCGAAACTCACAAGTGTGGGTCTCAGATCAGAAGCCTCCAGGAGGTTGTTAGAACTGCAAAATCTTAGGCCTTACTTCACACCTATTGTCTAAGAATCTATATTTTAACAAGGTTTAATTGCAACAAGAATTTGATGCACATTAAAGTCTTAGAAGCAATACTCTAAACCACATGATTATATTGCCTAATGACTACAGACTGTTGTAGAATGTTCTGTTTGATTGCTGCTGATTAGAAACAGCATTTACCTAGTAAGAGATACCAGGAAGCAGCCTGGTTTGGGCCTGTTGTGAACAAGACACCTTGACCTTAGGTTGCTTTCAGGAACTTTATATGGTTGGGCTTCAAGGATGTAGCTCTAATTTATGCATACAATAGATTACCAAATCTATGCATACTTGACCAGTCTTCAGAAAAACTGGTATGCTCAGAAAGCTTCATTTGTGGCACTTAGGCTCTTACTTGTACAGTATTTGCTTTTCACCCTCACTCCATAATCGCTATATCCCCTCCCACCATGTTCTTCCTCTTGCCTTGTCCCTGTCAAAACCTGCTTTAAGAAAGGACATCCACTGAGAAACCTATCTTACTGGTAATCAGGTAAATTAAAACTAAAACCACAATATGATACTGCTACACACCCATCAGAGTGACTAAAATGAAAAAAAAGGCTGACAGTACCATGTTTTGATGAAGATGTGGATCAGTTGGAACTTTAGTGGTAATGTAAATTAGTACAACCACTTTGGAAAATTAAACTACTAAAGTGGAACTTACTCATACACTGTTGTTGTTGCTGCTGCTGTTAATTGCTGTTGAGTTGGTTCCAAATCATAGTGACCCTGTATAGGGTTTTCAAGAAGCAGATGGTAGGTGTTAGCAATACAGTGCTTATTCTACAGCATCACATGAAGACTCCATGCATACCCTAAGACCTAGTAATTGCATTCCTAGATATTTGTTCAAGAGACATTCTCCTGTGCATACATCAGGATACACAAGTATGTTTAGGTGTCCATTGAAGCATTTTGCTTGTGATATTAAAAAATGGAAATTAATCTAAATGACCATCAAAAGAATTGATACATTAATCATGGTATAGTTATCGCATGGAAATCCATATAGCAGATAAAAATGACTGAACTATAGCTACATGTAGCTACACAAGCATCAAAACCATACAGTTGAGGAAAAATTTGCAGAACATTGTATATAATAACATGTCTGTAAAATATTAAGACATAACTATCCTATAATGTTTATGGTTACATGCCTAGGTTGTGAAACGGGGAAAGTTCTCACTAAATATAGTTTCACAAACATACTCACAGAGAACCACATATAGCCAGTTAGTTGCAGAGTTAGGACTAGAAGCCAATTTTCCTTATTCTTCTTTAACCCAACTAAGGAATATAGGGTTCAGAATCTGAAGGGCCTGCAGAATCATTAATTTTGCTTCCTATTTCCAGTTGTCGTTAGGTGCCACCGAGTTGGTACCAATTCACAGCGACCTTATGCACAGCAGAATGAAACACTGCCCAATCCTGGGCCAACCTCACTACTGTTGCCATGCTTGAGTCCATTGATGCTGCCACTTGGCCAGTAGGTAGGCCTTTTACAGATCACAGTAAGGAAGCCTGATGAATTGGTGTTTGACAGAGTTAATCATCGTTTTTACATTAAAACGGGGGAGCAAGATTGTTATAAACTTTTTTCCCCACATCTTCCTTCACCTTTTATCTACTGGCCAAGAATGCTGTTTGACCTGCTTAAAGGTATCAGTAAACAGGGTAACGTGAAACACTAGTAAGCAGATGAATGTTCCAGCCTAAAGCTGAATTCCTACCAGTATTTGCCCTGCATGTTTGACTAGTTCTTGCAGCATCTGCTGATGTAGGGATAAAACCCCAGCCTAGAAAACAGAAAAGCTGTAAAAGGTCTCTGGTGTGATGAAAATAGGCAAAGTACTTAAATTGAAATTCTAAATTCCTAACAACACAAGTTTTAACTTAAAGGGCCTACAGGGTGTTTAGAAGAAAAAGGGATTCTGGAAAACGAAAGGCAATAAATACACGGTCTCTGGTCTTTCTGACCTACTGTGGTTACTTTTTTTTTTCTCCCGTTACGTAGTTGTTGCCTTTAAATTCCACTTTATCCAGGCTACTACTGCTCTGGTAGCGTAGTGGTTACGAATCGGGCTGTAAACCTTAAGGTCAGCGGTTCGAAACTACCAGCCGTTCTGCGGGAGAAAGATGAGGCTTTCTACTCCCGTAAAGATTTACACCCTCGGAAACCCTGTACAGGGTCGCTATGGGTTGGAACCGACTCCACGGCACTTAACAACAACTGCTTTTATTAAGAGTCGTGGAGTCGGTTCCAAACCCTGCATAGGGTTTCCAAGGAGCAGCTGGTGGGTTTAAACCACTGACCTTACTATTAGCAGTCCAGTGCTTATCCTACAGCACCACACAGGACTTGAAAATATACCAGAGGGGTATGTGAAACAGAGCAAAAGAGAGTTTTAGAAGGGCAGGGGGGAAGGAGGACAAGAATAGAGAAGACTTTCTTGAATGGGTTGTTTCCATTCTTCAATGTTGAAATTGATGGTCTAACTCACTTGTTTTATGCACTTGATCTAATAACTACTCTTGAAAAGAGTCTTAAAAGCAGTTTGGGTTCTAGTCCCAACTCCACCACTTACTAGTTTTATGACCTTGAGCAAGTAAGTTAAACGTTTTGAATTTCAGATATGTCATCTACAAAATAGAGGTAATAATAGTATCTACTACCATTTGGTTTGTTCAGGTGTATAAAGTGCTTAGCACAGTGCCTGGCACATGGTAAGTGAAAGGACCCGGCACCGCTCATCAACCACACCTCACACCAGATGGCCCATCTAGAGACTTTTATTCAGGGTGAGGAAGGTAACCTCTGCCGGAGAGAGAAGGCAGGAGGCAGAAGGGAAGAGAGGAAGAAGAAGAATAAGAAGAGCAGAGAGAGAAGAGGGCAGAAATAAGAGAAAGAGGAGAAGAGAGAGTCAACAGGAAGGGAGGGGACTTATATAGGTTCAACAGGAAGGGAGTGGTCATTGCTGGGGTGATTTAGCTCTGGCCTATCAAAAGCCACGTTGTCCTTTAAACTATGAGCCTTGTAGCTTAGGGCGGGGAAACAGACAAAATGGAGTTGGAGGGAGGGGGGAGGGAAGAACCAGAAGGTAAGAGTTCAATAAATTAACTATGATTGTTCTTATTGTCATTACAGTGCCATAGGAGAAAAAGAGGATAGAATTTCTGAATTGGAGACAGGTAGGGTCTATATAATAATGCTAAATGAAGCATAGAGGTTAAGGAGGATGGGCATTGAGAAAAGGCAAGGGTTTGAGACTTGATTAGAAATGCTTTGTAGTATTTACATTTGAGACTTATGTTCTGAACTCCTTATTTTTATTGGAAATAGGAATCATAGTTTAAAAAGAAAACTTATCACTTTTGTGGTTAGGACACATATTTAGTTTCAGAACAAGCAGGGAGATATATAAGAAGGAAGCTGCAGCTGGGGCCCCACAGAAAACTCTTTCAACACTGTCCACTAGAATTTTCTGCCATGTACAAATGTACCATATCTGCACATAGCTAGTGTGACTGACAAGGTGAATTTTAATCTTATTTCATTTTTTTTTTAGATTAAAATAGCCCCATGTGGCTAGTGAAGTCACGATGTGGAGCTGTAGGGTAAGCACTGGACTGCTAATTTGCAAGGTCGGTGGTTCAAACCCACCAGCTGCTCCTTGGAAACCCTATACATGATTGCTATAATTCGGTAACCTATAGGACAACACTTAACAACAACATGGCTACTACCTTCCATATTAGGCAGTGCAATTGTAATTGCCCTAAAAATGCCTTCAGTCTAATTGGGGGAGCAAGACATATATGTTCTTGTTGTTGTTAATTGCCGTCGAGTCGGTTCTGACCCATAGTGACTCTGCATAGGGTTTCTGAGGAGCCGCTGGTGAGCTTGAACTGCCGACCTTGCAGTTCAAACAGCTTTGCAGTCTGGTGCATTAACTCACAGTGCTACACAAAGACTCCAGACATATATGAGACAGCGTCAAAAGTTTATTGAAAATGGAATGAAAAGATAATGGGATGTTTCCACAAATTTATTGAAGCCTCCTCATACCCTTGAAATCAGTTAAATATCAAAAGACTTGGGGTCAAGACAGTAAAGACTTCACTGTTCAGAAAAAGTGATATCCTTCTGAACAAGACACTTTGGGGAGAGTCTTGTGGAGCAGTATAACAGGGGCTTAGACTTAAGAGATGTGTAATATTTACATGCTGTTGCTACTGTTAGGTACCATCAAGTTGGTTCTGACTCATAGCAACCTTATGCAGAGCAGAACAAACCACTGCCTGGTTCTGCGCCAACTTCACAATCATTTTTACTCTTGAGCCCACTGCTGATGCCATTGTGCCAATCCATCTTGTTGGGGATCTCCCTCTTTTTCGATGACCCTCCACTGTACCAAGCATGATGTCCTTATCCAGAGACTGGTCCTTCCTGATAATATGCCCAAAGTATGAGAGATGAAGTCTGGTCATCTTGGCTTCTAAGGAACATTCTGGCTGTACTTTGTCCAACAATGATTTGTTTGTTCTTCTGGCAGTCCATGGTTATTTTAATATTCTTCTCCAACACCATTACTGAAATTCTTCTATGGTATTCCTTAGTTATTATTTTTTTTTTTGCATGTATTTTTTTTTTTTTTTTGCATGTATATGAGACTATTGAAAATTCCATGCCTTTGCTAAGGTGCACCTTAGTCTTCAAACGGACTTATTTGCTCTTGAAAACTTTAAAGAAGTCTTGTGCAGCAGATTTGCCTAATGCAATATGTAGTTTGATTTCTTGACTACTGCTTCCATGAGTGTTGAGAGTGAATCCAAGCAAAAGGAAGTCTTTAACAACTTAATCTTTTCTCCAATTATCAAGATGCTATTTATTGGTCCAGTGGTGAGGATTTTTGTTTTCTTTACATTGAGGTGCAACCCATACGGAAGAATGTAGTCATTGATCTTCATCA
The DNA here is from genome assembly GCF_000296735.1 of Chrysochloris asiatica. Taxonomy (NCBI): domain Eukaryota; kingdom Metazoa; phylum Chordata; class Mammalia; order Afrosoricida; family Chrysochloridae; genus Chrysochloris; species Chrysochloris asiatica. The sequence continues at coordinate 7,799,851 of NW_006408644.1, read as the reverse complement.
GTTAAGTATTTGAAGTCCTCTTTGTTTTCAGCAAGGAAGGTTGTATCATCTGCATATCACAGGTTGTTAATGCGTCTACTTCCAATGCTGATGCCATGTTCGTCTTCATATAAAACAGCTTCTCAGATTATTTGCTCAGCATACAGATTGAATAAGTATGGTGAAAGAATATAACCCTGGAACAAATCTTTCCTGATTTTAAACCATTCAGTGTCCCCTTGTTTTATTTGAACGACTGCCTCTTGGTCTATGTACAAATTCATTATGTGCACAATTACGTATTCCAGAATACTCAAACTCCACAATGTGGTCCATAGTTTGTCATGATCCACAAAGTCAAAAGCCTTTGTATAGCCAATAAAACACAGGTAGACATCTTTCTGGTATTCTCTGCTTTCAGCCTGGATCCATCTGACATCATCAATGATATCCCTTGTTCCACCTCCTTGTCTTAATCCATGTTGAACCTCTTCTAGTTCTCTGTCAGTGTAATGTTGGAGCCATTTTTTTTTAATTATCTTAAATAAAATTTTATTTTCATGTGATATTAATGATATTGCCCAATTATTTCTGCATTCCATTGGGTCACCTTTCTTTAGAATGGGCACAAATATGGAACTCTCCCAATCAATTGGGCAGGTCTTCCAAATTTCTTGGCATAGTTGAATGACTGCCTTCAGTGCTGTCTCAGTTTGTTGAAAGATTTCAATTTGTAGTCCATCAGTTCTTGCAGCCTTGTTCTTTGCCAATGTCTTCAGTGTAATTTGGCCTTCTTCCTTCAATACCATTGGTTCTTGATCATGTGCTACCTCTTGAAATGGTTGAAAATCGACCATGTCTTTTTGATAGAGACTCTTTGTATTCTTCCCATCTTCTTTTGATGCTTTCTGCATCATTCAAAAGAAAGAAAAGACCAAAATGGATGTCAGAAGAGACTCTGAAACTTGCTCTCCAGTTTAGAGATGCTAAAGCAGATGGAAGAAATGAGGAGGTAAAAGAGATAAACAGAAAATTTCAAAGGACAGCTTGAGAAGACACTGTCAAACATTATAATGAAATTTGCAAAGATCTGGAGTTAGAAAACTAAAAGGGAAGACCACCCTCAGCATTTCTCAAGCTGAAATAACTGGGGGGGGGAGGGGATTCAAATCTCAACTTGTGATACTGAAGGATTCTTTGAACAAAACATTGAGTAAAGCAAAAAGCATCAAAAGAAGTTGGAAAATATCATTAGAATTGCTAAGTCAATTCCTAAAATTTCTCTATAGGCCGTATTTGAGCTTTCAATGAAGTTTGTTTACTGTTTTAAATGACCAGGACCCAGGCACCAGAGACCGACTGCCTGGGTTCAAATCCCAGCTTGATTATCTAAATTGCTTTAACTTAGAAAAGTCAATTAACTTTCCTGTGCTTCAATTTCCTTAAGCATAAACTGGTGGTGACCATATCTCCTAACTCAGAAGGGCACTGTCTGTATTAAATAAGGCTTTAAAGGGCTTAGAACAGTATCTGACACACAGTAAGCACTCAATGAACACTGGTATTAATATTACTTGAACTAAAGCACTCTTTTAGTTTATTGTAATTCTTATACTAATTAATCATCTAAATTTCACAAAAATGTGTCAAATTTGGCCATTTAGCATATTTACACTGAACCCTACATTTTGTACTTAATGAGTTAAGTTGTATTTCAAAGCATAATTTTGCTTAATTTGTTGTATGCTTATCCTTCATAAAATAAGTCTAAACAGAGGACTATTTTTCCCACTGAATATATTAACCTATGGTTAGTTCTTGGCTATGAATTATATATCTTTGAAAACTGTACTTTTTTATATTGCTACTAGCTTTCAGTGAATGCTATTTATGAAGCTTAAGTCAAGAATAATTTTTTAAAAAGGATGAACTTACTTTGCTCTTCTTGGAAACTGATAGTGAACATAAAATTCCACTGATTGTGTGGACATGTGTAAATGACCCCATGGTATACTCTGGAGGTACAGCGACAAAATGTGAAAAGTCCCTTCAAGTGCGTAAGTTGATTGTGAAACTCTGGCTGCTGTTTCACTCTTCTTCCAGGCCTCTCCTGAGAAGGAAGCTTCTTTAGTCTCTCCAGTTTCTTTTGCACAGTCAGTTGTGTGAAACAACTCTCAAGAGATACCTTGAAGTCTTGAGGGCAGAGAGGGAAAGAAATAAATGAAGACCCATGATACAGCCCCACCACATTTATGAGCTAGAAAATTTCCTTAGACTCTTCTTTCTTGCTTTCAAAAACAAAGTCACTCTTAACTTTGTTCACTTTGGTTCTGTTGTTGTTGTTAGTGCTGTCAAGTCAGTTCTGATTGGTAGCGTAGTGGTTACGAATCGGGCTGCGAACCTTAAGGTCAGCAGTTCGAAACTACCAGCTGTTCTGCAGGAGAAAGATGAGGCTTTCTGCTCC
>NW_006408644.1:7794013-7795674 GCF_000296735.1 Chrysochloris asiatica | reverse complement strand
AAAGCACCCTGGTGGTTCAAGTGTTGGGCAGCTATCCATAATGTTGAAGGTTTGAACACCAGCTGCTCCATGAGAGGAAGATGAGACAGTCTGCTTCCTTAAATATTTACAACCTGGAACCCTATAGAGGATATCTCCTCTGTACTATACAATCACTATGAATCAGAATGGACTTGATGACTATGAGTTTTAGGGATGTATCTATAAGTATATGGAGTCCTGGTTAGTGCTGTAGGATGAGCACTGGACTACTAATCACAAGGTCAGCATTTCAAACCCACCAGCCACTCCTCAGAAACTCTATATAGGGTCACTATGAGTTGGAACCGACTCGATGGCAGTCAACAATAACAACATACAAGTATTTATATACACACATACACATATGAGGTTTCCAAAGGTTTCGTGGAAAAATTCTATTATCTTTTAATCCATTTTTCCAAAACACTTTTTGAAGCTTCCATTGTGTATATATATATTGTTACTGTTGTTAAATACTGTGTTTTTGTTAAGTGCTGATGAGTTAGTTCCGACTCACTGTGACCCTTTACAGATAGGGTTGCCAAGTAGTGGCTGGTGGGTTTGAACTGCTGATCTTGCGGTTAGCAGTTCTGTGCTTATCCTACACAGTGTCACACCAGATCTCCATGTTTTATATATATGGAGTCCTGGTGTGGCACTGTAGGATAAGCACTGGACCACAAGGTCGGCAGTTCAAACACACCAGCTGCTCTTTGTAAACCCTATACAGGGTCGCTATGAGTCAGAATAGACTCAACAGCACTTAACAACTATGTGTGTGTGTGTGTGTGTGTGTGTGTATACATATATATACATAACAGCACTTAAAAACTATACATATACACACTTAACTATACACACACACATATAAAGCAGCACTTAACTATATATACACACATTATATATAATTTTACATATGCTAACATATATAGTTGTTGTTAATTGCCATCATATAGGGTTTCTAAGAAGTTGCTGGTGAGCTTGAATATATATATATATAAAGAGAGAGAGAGAGTGAGCGAGCGCATGTGCCCTGGTAGTGTAGTGCATTATGAGCTGTATAGCTAACTGCAAGGTTGGTAGTTCAAATCTACCAGTCGCTCCATGGGAGAAAGATGAGGTTTTCTGTTCCCATAAAGATTTATAGCCTCAGAAACCTTATACAGAGTCACTATAAGTCAGAACTGACTTGCTGGCATACAACCAACACCATTATATATATGTTGTTAAGTACCATCAAGTTATTTCTGGCTCAATGCAGATCTGTATAGGGTTTCCAAGGAGCAGCTGGTGGGTTTGAACCATAGATCTTATGGTTAGCAGTCCAGTACTGATCCTACAGCACCACACCAGGACTCATATATATAGGCTGGCATCAAGAACATTATACATGAAGAAAGCAAAAAGTCATTAAGAAGACAAGAAAGAAGAAAAAGGTCAAAATGGATATCAGAAGAGATACTTAAACTTGCTCTCCAATATAGAGATGCTAAAGCAAATGGAAGAAATGAGTAGGTCCAAGAGCTGAATAGAAAATTGCAAAGGTCAACTAGAGAAGATAAAGCCAAATATTACAACAAAATGTGCAAAGATCTGGAGTCAGAAAACCAAAAAGGAAGAACATGCTCAGCATTTCTCAA
>NW_006408644.1:7786680-7793913 GCF_000296735.1 Chrysochloris asiatica | reverse complement strand
GAGGCTTTCTGCTCCCGTAAAGATTTACAGCCTCGGAAACCCTGTACAGGGTCGCTATGAGTCAGAACTGACTCCACGGCACATAACAACAACAACATTGGGTTTCCAAGGAGTGAATGGTGAGTTTGAATCACCGACATTGTGGCTCAAACTGACCTTGTGGTCTAGCACATTATCCTGCAGTGCCACACCAGGACTCCTTAGGTTCTATTGTTGTTGTGTGCCATCCAGCCAGTTCTGACTCATAGCGACCCTATATAGGGTTCTGAGGAGCAGTTGATGAGTTTGAACCAACAACCTTACAGTTCAAACCAACCTTGAAGTCGAGTGCTTATCCTACTGCTCCACACCAGAACTCTATTAGATGGTTGAAAATGGGTCTACAGCATGGTTGGTTAAGGTTATTTTTTGAAGAGCTTTGACGAGATTAATACACATTTCTTCCTACTGTCTCCTAATCATCCATTTCATATATGGTAGCTTCTCATTATGTATGAAATTCATTATTTGCAAATTGACCTACTTGTTAGATTTTGTAACCCCAAAAACAATATTCACAGTGCTTTTGCAGTCATTTGCAGACATGCACAGAGTTGCAAAAAAATTTGAGTCACCCCACATGCACTGAAGTCCCTGTTGAGGTTGAACAAGGCAATGAATGCTCTGCCTTATTGTTTCAGTTCTCACACTATTAACAAATGCCTTTTTTATAGGCTAGTTAGTGCCATGTTTTTCACACTTCTGTATTTTTTGTTGTTTAAAATGGCCCCCAAGTGTAGTGCTAAATTTCTGTGTTCTAAGCTCGAGACCACTGTAATGTGCTTTATGGAGAAAATAAGTGTGTTAGATAAGCTTCAGTTTAGTAATGATTATAGTGCTGATGTGGCACTGTGGGATAATGCACTGGCCCACAAGGTTAGTTTGAACTTCAAGGTTAGCGGTTCAAACTCACCAGTTGCTCCTCGGAAACCCTATACAGTGTCACTATGAGTTGGATCTGACTCAATGGCACTGAACAACACCAGTGCTGATGACAGCAAGTTCAGTGTTCATGAATCAATAATAGGCACTTCTAGAAAAAGGTAGAGGAAATTCACCAATCTGTATATGAAGCCACTCCCAAAAGTACTAAATTAGCATCTATAGTACATGATTAAGCTAAGAAAAAGATGCTACATTTGTGGATTCAGGAAATCATGACCAAATTTTAAAAAAGCATAATGGATTGCGGTACTGTGAGGCTGAAAGCCAAAGAAATATGCACACATTACCCAGGGTCAGGAAAATGTTCAACCCTTCTGACTAGTGCTGGCTTGCTCTCCTGTTTCAAATCATGATATGTCTTGAAAACTGTTAAACTTGCAAGCAATGCAGCTTCTGAAGATCAGGAGGCTGTGGAATGATTTTTTAAATACCTTCCAAGTGTAGAGCTGTAGGATTAGCACTGGACTGCTAACCACAAGATTGGCAATTCAAACCCACCAGTCACTTGGAAATACTCTACAACAAGGGTGGGGAACCTTTTTTCTGCTAAAACCTTTTTTTCTGCTAAATTTATCACTCACAGGCCATACAAAAATATCAGCTTAAAAATTAGCCTACTATACATCGTCAAACATTTAATTAATTCATCCTTAATTTGATGGCTGGAACTGCAGTTTCCTTGGCAGGGTCAGATCAAATGATTTTGCGGGCCAGGATGCTCCCCACCCTTGCTCCACAGGGTCACTATGAGTTGGAACTGACTCGATAGTACTTAACAACAAGCGTTTTATATATACCAAACCAGTTTATGTGAAGTCTGCTTCTACTCATGGTGACCCCATGTGTTTCAGAGTAGAACTGTGTTTCATAGGGTTTTCAAGTCTGTGACCTTTCAGAAGTTTATCACCAGGCCTTTCTTCCTAAGAGCCTCTGAGTTAGCTTGAACTTCCAACTTTTTGGTTTAGAGGCAAGCACTTAATTATTTGTACCTCTCAGGGATTCTCTCAGGTGTCCCTGACTGTATAATATCTATAATTGCTGTAGATGCACCATAATTCATTATAGCATAATTTATTATAGTTGTTAAGTGCTGTCAAGTCTGTTCTGACACATGGCACTATAGGGTAAGCACTGGGCCGATAGTTACAAGGTTGGCAGTAAAAAAAACATTACATGCTCCACAGGAGAAAGATGCGGCTATCTGTTCCCATAAAGATGTACAGCCTCAGAAACCCTATATAGGGTCACTATGAGTCAGAATCTACTCAATGGCAGTGGGTTTTTGTTCTTTTTCTTTTTCTTTTATTGATAGAAAGGAACCTTGGTGACACAGTGGGTAAAGTTGGTGCTTTAAACTTACCAGCTTCTCTATGCAAGAAAGGTGAGACTGTCTGCTCCTGTAGAGATTTACAGTCTCAGAAATCCTATGGAGCACCTCTACTCTGTCCTTTAGGGTCATTATGAGTTGGAATCATCTTGATGGTTTGGTGTTTGTTTTGGTTATTAATGGATGCTTAGGCTGCAACCAATCATTAGTAGAAACATCCTTATAATAACTTTCACATGTAAGACTATATGTGTGTGTTTGTGTTTGTGTGTGTGTATCCACCACTCATCTGTTAGTACTCTGGCAGCTTGTGTGTTGCTGTGATGCTGGAAGCGATGCCACCAATATGTTAAATATCAGCAGGGTCACAAATGGTAGACAGGTTTGAGGAGCTTTCAGACTAAGACAGAATAGGAAGCTGGAGAAGCAAACCACTTCTGAATGGTTAGCTACTGAAAACAGGAATAGTAGCAGAACACTGTCAAATATAATATTGGAAGATGAGCTCCTCAGGTTGGAAGGTACTCAAAACATAACTGTCTCCTCAAATTTCAGTTGACCTTAATGATGTAGATAGAGTTAAGCATTCGAGACCTTCATTTGCTGATTGAGCACAACTGAAAATGAGAAGAAGCAGCTGCAAACAATAAAGGGGGATATGGAATAAATGAAGTATGAATCTAGGAAATTTTAAAGTCATGAAAAAATGAAATGGAATGCATAAAGATCAATATTCTAGGTATTAGTGAACTGAAATAGACTGGTAGTGGCCATTTTGAACCAGACAATCATATGGTTTACTATGCTGTGCATGACAAACTGAAGAGGAATGGCATCACATTCACCACTAAAAAGAACATTTCAAGATCTATTATGAAGTACAGTACTGTCTAAGATAGGATAATATCCATATGCCTATAAGGAAAAACAGTTAATATCAATATTATTCAAATTTACACACCACCACTAAAGCCAATTATGATGAAATTGAAGAATTCTACTAACTTCTTCAGTTTGAAATGATCAAACATGTAATCAAGATACATTGATAATTACTGGTTATTGGAATGCTAACGTTGGAAACAAAGAGGAAGGATCAATATTTGGAAAATGTGGCCTTGGTGATAGAAATGATGCATGACAGAATTCTGCAAGATGAATGGTTTCATTGAAAATACCTCTTTTTCTTCAGATGGAATACATAGGAATAAAATTGTCTACATCTGTGGGAAGAGAAAATGGAGAAACACAATATCATCAGCCAAAACACGGCCAGGGGCCAACTGTGGAACAGACTATCAACTGCTGTTATGCAAATTCAGACTGAAGCTTCATGAGAGTCAAAATATGACCTTGAATATATCCCACCTGAATTTAGAGACCATCTCAAGAACAAATGTGATCCATTAATGATGCATTTGATGCACTAATGACAGAAGACCAGAACAGTTGTAAGATGACATCAAGAATATCATACATGAAGAAAGCAAATGGTCATTAAAAAGACAGGAAAGAAAAGACCAAAAAGGGTGTCAAAAGAGACTCTGACATGTGTTCTTGTGCATAGAGAAGCTAAAGCAACTGGAAGACATGATGAAGTAAAAGAGCTAACTAGAATATTTCAAAGGGCAACTTGAGAAGTATTATAATGAAATGAGCAAAGACCTGGAGTTAGAAAACCAAAAGGGAAGAACACACTCAGCACTTCTCAATCTTAAGGAATTGAAGAAAAATTCAAGCCTGTAATTCAAGTTGTAATACTAAAGGATTCTATGGACCAAATACTGAATGATGCTGAGACCATCAAAAGAAGATGGAAGACAGGCAAGTAATCAAGTCCCTTCAGAACAAAACCCACTCTAAGTCTGAAACTTAAAGAGAACACATGAGCAGGCATGTAAGCTCACTGGTGACCACATTGGTCTACCGGTGAGTGGAAGAGGGGGAAAGGCCGCAATGAAGAAATGGGCTGAGTTCACCTATGTTCCATAGACTCCCATTGACTTGGAGATGAGAGAGAAAAGAGGAAGGGCTGGTTGGTCCAAAATGTGGTGAGACCTGGGGACACCTGAGCCCATGGAAAAGGACATAGCCACAGAGGGCTAAAGCTGAGAGTGAAGCATCCGGCAGATATGAAGTGAGGGGAGATGCACAAGAATACCCAAACTTGCAGACAGTACCTATTTAACCTAGCCTTGATGGCTTGATAATCAGAACTTGACTAGAGGAAGAATAAAACACACACACACACACACACACACACAATTTTTGATAAAGGAAATGAGGGTAAATTGCTACAATTTGATGAACTTGACCTATACTCATGGAGGTAGTAGCTCAAAATATCTCAACAGAGATTGAAGGAGTCGTCACATCAAGTATCAATGCTATCCCCTCTGTGTACAGGGTAGATAGGGACGGGCAACTTAGACACTGGCTACCTAAAATGAGGGGGTGAGGGGGGTGTGGAGATAGAGTCCCCACTGAATAGTTTTCATCTTGTCTAGATGGGTCTGGTGGAAAGAGATGGGGATTAGATTCTTCTGATTCAATAGTAATTGTTATCATGACTAATTGTGACTGTCACAATTCTAAAGGCAGAAGTTTTGTAACAAAAACGGGGATGAAGTTAATCTTACAGTCCGGAAACAGAGGACCCTAGGACCATCAAGGGAGAAGAGCACAAGTGGAATGTGGGACCTTATCCAGAAAAGTAGAAACACCAGAGATGGAGGCAGAGATCAGGACATGGAAAGAGGGAGCAGCTGAGGAATCTAGATTCATGTAAAGAGAGGGACTGAGAGCTGGCGGCCAGGAGGCAGACTTGCAGAATGTGCCCTTTGGTGGTATAAATTATTATATATGCCTGAGTGTTGTTGTTGTTGTTTTTTTTAAAGAGCTAAAATGAATAGAGAGAAATACTGTTAATTGATGGTACATGGAGGGGATTATAACCATTGCAATGAACCAAAGTATAGGATTTTTTGAATGTAAAACTGATGATCTGCCCTGTAAACTTTCATTCAGTTCACAATAAAAACTTAAAAAAATAAAATAAAAAGATGGAAGAAATACACAGAGTCACTGCACTAAAAATAATTGGTCGATGTTCAATCATTTCAAGAGGTATCATATGATCAACAGCTGATGCTATTAAAGGAAGCTTGAAGGAAGAACTCCAAGCAATACTGAAGAAAAACAAGGCTCCAGTAATTGACGGAATATAAATGGAAATGCTTCAACAAAGTGATGCACTACTGGAGGCGCTCACCCATCTATGTCAGGAAATATGGAAGATAACTACTTGGCCAACTGATTGGAAAAGATGCGTATTTGTGCCCATCTCAAAGAAGGTGATCCACTGGAATGCAGATATGATAAAACAACATCATTAATATCAAATACAAGTAAAATTTTGCTGAAGATAATTAAAAAACTATTGCAGCAGTACATTGGCAGGAAGTAGCCAGAAATTCAAGTTGGATTCAGAAAGAGACATGAAATGAGGGATATCATTACTGTCGTCAGATGGATCTTGGCTGAAAGCAGAGAATACCAGAAGAATATTTGTTGTTGTTTAGTTAAATGCTGTCGAGTCAGTTTTGACTAATAACAATCCTGTATAGGGTTTCTGAGGAGTGACTGATGTGTTTGAGCTGCTAACCTTGTGCTTATCTTACAGTGCCACAGCAGCACTTGTGCTTTATTGACTGTGTGGGTCATAACAAACTATGGATAACATTGAATAGGTATTCCCAAACACTTAATTGTGTTTATGAGGAACCTGTACACACACCAAGAGGCAGTTGGTAAAACAGAACAAGGGGTTACGGAATGGTTTAAAATCAGAGAAGGTATGCACCAGGGTTGTATCCTTTCCTTGTATCCTAAAAAAAAAAAAAGACAGTCTTCAGGATGGATTGCACCTCAATGTAGAGAAAATGAAAGTCCTCACAACTGGATCAATAAATAACATCATGATAAATGGAGATGATAAATGGAGAAAAGTTTGAAGATGTCAAAGCCTTCATTTTGCTGGGACCCATAATCAATGCTCATGGAAGCAGCAGTCAAGAAATCAAACAATATATTACATTAGGCAAATCTGTTGCAAAAGACTTCTTTAAGAAGTCTTTAAGATATCTTCAAGAGCAAAGATATCAGTTTGAGGACTAAAAGGTGCACCTGACCCAAGCCATGTATTTTCAATAGCTTCATATGCATGTGAAAATTGGACAAAGAAGAATTGGTGCATTTGAATTACGGTATTAGCAAAGAATATTGAAAGTACCATGGGCTGCCCAAGAAAAAACAAATCTATCATGGAAGAACTACAACCAGAATGCTCCTTAGAAATGAGGATGGAAAGACTTCATGTCTCATACTTTGAATATATTGTTATGAATGACCAATCCCTGATGGAGGTTATCATGCTTGGAAAAGTAGATGGTCAGTGAAAAGGAGGAAGACCCACAACAAGATGGCAGCAACAATGGGTTCAAACATCACAATTTTAAGAATGGTACAGGACTGGGCAGTGTTTTGTTGTGTTGTGAATATGGTCACTATGAGTTGGAACTGACTCAACAGCATCTAACAACAGCATAATTTGTATGTTGTTTTTGTTAAGTTCCATCGTCAGTTCCAATTCATAGCGACCTTGCATAGGGTTTCTGAGGAGCAGCTGGTGAGTTTGAACCATTGACCTTACAATTCAAATCGACCTTGAGGTTGACTGCTTATTTTATGGTGCCACCCATGTATATATGTTATATATATATTTGTTGTTGTTGTTATGTGCCGTCGAGTCAGTTCCGACCCATAGCGACCCTGTACAGGGCTTCCAAGGCTGTAAATCTTTACGGGAGCAGAACACCTCATCTTTCTCCCACGGAGCGGCTGGTAGTTTCGAACTGCTGACC
>NW_006408644.1:7769113-7784583 GCF_000296735.1 Chrysochloris asiatica | reverse complement strand
GGAAATCATTGGATAATCTCTTTGATATCTCATGTGAGTAAAGTTTTGCTAAAGGTAATACAGAAACGGCTGCAAGAATACATTGACAGAGAACTTCCAGAGGTTCAAGCTGGATTCAGAAGAGGCCAGGGAATGAGAGATATCCTTGCTGATGTCCGATGGACCTTGGCTGAAAGCAGAGAATATCAGAAAGATATGTACCTGTGTTTTATTGACTACGCAAAGGCGTTTGAGTGTGTGGATCATGACAAGCTACGGACAGCATTGGAAAGTATGAGTATCCCGGAACACTTAATTGTGCTCATGAGTAATCTGTACATGGAACAATAAGCAGTTGTTCAGAAAGAACATGGAACACTGAATGGTTTAAAATTAAGAAAGAGTTGTATTCTTTCACCATACTTATCCAACCTGTATGCTGAGCAAGTAATCCAAGAAGCTGAGTTATGTGAAGAAAAATGTGACATCAGGATTGGAGGATGACTCATTAACAACCTGTGATATACAGATGATACAACCTTGCTTGTTGAAAGTGAAGAAGACTTAAAACATTTACTGATGAAGATCAAAGAACACTGCCTTGGGTATGGATTACATCTCAATGAAAAGAAAACAAAATCCTCACCACTGGACCAATAAACAACATTCTTATCAATGGAGAAAAGATTGAAGTTGTCAAAGACATCATTTTTTTCTTTCTTTTTTTTTTTTTAAATGCTTTATTGTGAATCATGTGATAGTTCACATGGGAGGACATCAGCTTCACATTGATCCCATCGCACATCGTTTCCTTGCCATGGTCACAATCCCCTCCATGCATCATTGACCAACCAAAGGGTACACCCCACAAGCCTGTCCCCCTGTCATCCACACACCGCCCCTCTCCTTCTCCAGGTCCAAAGTCTCCAGCCACTCCATCTCTCAATGTCATCATCTCTGCCTCCGTCCCTGGCAGCACTGCTTCTCTGGGTAGGTTTCAGTTATCTTCTCTTCTCCTTCGATGGTTCCAGGGACCTCTGTTCCTAGACTGTAAGGTTAATCACTTCCCTCGTTCTTCTTGGATCACTTCATTCTTTTTGGATCAACTATCAACACTCATGGAAGCAGAAGTCATATTGCATTAGGCAAATCTGCTGCACAAGACCTTTTTAAAGTGTTGACGAGCAAAGATGTCAGCTTGAAAACTAAGGTGCGCCTGACCCAAGCCATAGTATTATCAATAACCTCATATGCATGCGAAAGCTGGACAGTAAATAAGGAAGACCATAGAAGAATTGATGCTTTTGAGTTATGGTGTTGGAGGAGAATATTGAAAGTGCCATGGTCTGCCAGAAGAACCAGTAGATCTGTTTTGGAAGAAGTGCAGCCAGAGTGCTCCTTGGAGGCCAAGATGGCCAAACTTCATGTCTCATACTTTGGACATATTGTCAGAAGGGATCAGTCGCTGGAGAAGAATATCATGTTTGGTAAGGTGGAAGATCAGAGAAAAAGGAAGACCCACAACGAGATGGATTGGCCAAGTGGCAGCATTGATGGACTCAAGCGTGGCAACAGTAGTGAGGTTGGCCCAGGATCGGGCTGTATTTCATTCTGTTGTGCATAGGGTTGCTATGAGTTGGTACCGACTCAATGGCACCTAACAACAACAAATGAGTCAGAACAGACTCGATGGCACTTAACAATATGTGTGTGTGTGTGTGTGTGTGTGTGTGTGAGTAAGTAAGAAGGTATTACTTAAAAATCACAGAAATCTTCATTAAGCAAAAATAACAAAATGTGCAGCTATTGTTTCTCGACATATACTCCAAGGTGGGTTTTCATCTTTCTAACAATTCCTAAATTATTCTGTGTTCTTTGATTTATACCATGTCAAAATTTCAGTTTTGGCATCCTCAAGGGTCTCACATCATGAGCCTTTGAAATATTCTTTGAGTTTAGGAAACAAAAAAGTCTGAAGGGGCAACAACACAGTATTTAACAAGACCAAGCACTGGACTGCTTATCCTACAAAGTCGGCAGTTCAAACCCACCAGTTGCTCCTCGAAAACCCTACACAGGATCTCTATGTGTTGGAACTGACTCACAGCACTTAACAAAAACAATTGATCTGTTCAAGTTGCTTGATGGCTATAAAACCACTAAGATTCCAGGGTTGTGCAAATGGTTTGTGCTCATCTACTAAAACCTACCTAGTGGCTCCAATGAAGAATAATTTGGTGATTTGATTTCATAGCAGTTCTCTTGATTCCATGTATTAGAATTGATGCAATGGCAACTAACAACAGCCCAAATTGAATATTCTATAGAAAGAAGAAGCCATCCTTCCATCCTATCTCTGATTCTCTGGGCCTTGTCCATCACCACTTACCAACCAGTGTTCTGTGACTGGACTATCAGTCACTTGGTGCACCGCTTCTCTCTCCTTCCTCGCCTCTTCCCTTATGGATGTCAGTCACCTCTTACAAATCAGCTCCTGGGGGGTGGGAGTGGGGAGGGCCGCTGATGATAAGTCTTCAGGTGGCAGTGATTTTGAAAGCCCAACCTATCCCTGAACTATAAATGGCTCAGAGGTATGCTAGATGCTGATAAAGAGTGGAGAGCTTTTAGACCAAATGGCTTTTAGACTTGTTGTTTGTCCCTGCTGTTTTAGGAGTTGGATGTAGGGTGGGTGAGGATTCAGAGCTTGGGTCTCCATTTCTGGTAGAATGCTTGTGCTCCCCAGAAAGGTATATAAGACCCTTGAATAACACTACTTAGCATTCAGGGAACTGACTCAGGGAACACTCAAATGATTAGTCCTTGCAGGATCAGTACGCTTAATGGGCAGGGGGTTCACAGGGTCTCAGTAGTCTCATGACAGTCAACATTTCCAGCATCACTAGTCCCAAGAAGAGGAAAGCGCTGAAGTCTTGAGATTGCCTGAAAGAAGAAAGAGTGCTAGACCAAACCAGGGCAAATTCTCAGCTTCTCCCAGCTGGCCAGAGGAACAGGGAAATAAGAGACCAGAGGATTTAGTGACCCAAAGCGCCAGAGAGTCCCAAGGCTGAAAATAGAGAAGCTGGTGGTGGGTAAGGGGGATCAGATGGCAGACAATTTACAGCTCTATACCAGCCATGGGGCATCCAAAAAAGTATAACAGGAGGGGCTCTGCCCTGAAGGAACTTATGATAATTTAGTTAGGGAATAAAAGTTAATATATTTGAAATAATTTATAATTTGGTGCTGAATTGACATAGCAACAACAACAAAAATGCTGTAGGAACTCTGAGAAGGGGCATATCATGCAGACTGGCAACCTCTGTTAGCTGAATTAGACACAGTGTGTGGTTTTATGCCCTGGCTATACCAAGTATAGCTTTTAGAGATAAATGTGCCTGAATCTTGCATTGTTTCATGGAGGAAGTATGGGTTAGGAAGCTCGAACATTAATTGAGCATCCCACCCTCACAGGAAGGGTAAACACAGAGTTGAAGGACCAGTACAAGAGACCATTCACAAAGAAAAGTGTGGATTGCGGAGGTAAGAGAAGGCTTCTGAAATACTTGAGCTGCCCCTTGGAGGAAGGTCAACAAAAACAACACATGTGGGTCAGAATAGAACTATACATTCTAGGTTGTGGAAGCAGATCATCAAACCTTCCTTCCATGGTGCCTCTTGGTAAATTCAAACTTCCAACCTTTGCACCACCTGAAGGAAGGTTAGGGTTTGCATTCACAGAGAAAAGGGTAAAGGGGGCTGTAAATGGCATCAACAGGAAACAGAAGTAGGAGTGGTCAAGGCAAATATGATAAGTGAGAAAACCTGCTGGGCTGGAGCAAAGGGTGTGTGGTAGGGTAGCCTGGGTGATAAAGTTGGAAAGAGAAGTAGTGTTGTGTCAGATTAGCAAGGGCCTTGGATGGCAGACACAAGTTGTTTTGTGGTAAAGTAAGAAGGCATTGCAGATTTGTGCATTTGGTGAGTGAGGGCATGAGAAAACAGGAAGAAAAGCTACACTAAAAAAAAGGAAAATGCTGGGATTCTACATTATTCCTAGGTTTACACTCCCATGTTAGGGTGACCAATCATCCCAGGAATCCCAGTTTGCTCCAGACAAGGGGCAATGAGCCCACCTGAGATCCACCTTGAGAATAGTCCTTAAAGCAGGCCCAAAAAGTTCTGCATATACTGGCAGCCTTGCCTGGTCCTAGGGAAGGCCCAAATGAACACTTTGTGAAGAGTTCTCAGATTGATACTTGACCTCCTTCATGAAACTGAACAGAAGGACCATCTAGCTGTTTGCTAGATGTCCAGACCAAGATAGTGAATCAGCTTCAGAAGGAAACAACCTTTAGATACACAATCTGTCTCGGAATCTTCCCCAGAGAAAGGAGGTGGCAGGTGCAAGAACTTTAAAAACACAATAGCAAGGATTTCTTCAGGCCAACCCTCTTCCTCCATCCCTCATTTTGGTGGCTGCTACTTGCCACTCCCCACATAGATTCCTTTTACTGACTTTCTGCAGCAAAAGGCAATTGGCACAGGCTCTGCCACATTTATATTATTACCAGGAGGCAGATGTTTTCTCTTTTTCTCTGGGGTTTAGAATTATGCAAATGAAGGCATGAAAACAAAAGCTCAGTGAGCTGGGGGAGGGTTGCTCTTCAGAATCCAGGCAATTTTCACATCTCTTTAAGACACCCCTCTCAGTTTTTACTAACAGCACTTTTGGCTCCTGGCCAGTCTATTTAAAATTTGGCACCTTTTCAGAACCTTTCAGCCAGAAAGACCTGAAAGTTCCTTCTAAACCTCTATCCTGACCTCCCTTTGCAAGTGGAGAATTCTAATATGTGCTTCAATGTCCATGGGCTGACCTTGAATCTTCACACACACACACACACACACACACCACCCCCAAACCTGTCAGTTCTACTACCTTCCCTCTTCTGAGCAGACTCTTGCCTAGAAAGGAAAACTATGGTCCAACTGCCTCCCAGTCAACATCCCTGCCCTAACCTCGGCCCCCGAAATACTATCTGGAGGGCAATAGGACCTAGGGAAGTTCAACTATGCCGCCAAGGCAGACACACCTGCCTAACCCAGTGGGTTGAGCTACTGTGTGAGCCAGCCAGACTGTTAGCAAGTTAGGGAGGGCGGGGTACGAGTGGGTGCTTGCTGCTATTGGTGAGGAAGAAAGATGAGGCTCCTGCCAGGGTCAGAGGGTCGCGGTGACAAGTTCTCCTGAGGGGCTACACTCCTTTATGTCGCGCCTCTCCACTCGCAGCGTCTCCTTCAGTTGGCCAGCCTGGAACACTCAGGCTGGTTTTGGCTAGCCCAGCTATCCCTGCCATCTTGCCCGCCCCCGCCATCCAGTTGCCTTAGTTTCTGCTGCTGCCTCTTGTGGCCAGGCAGGATCCCAACAGCAGACGGTGCTCAAGAGTTTGGAGACATCTGCCCAGCCAATGTAACTCTCACAAAGTTTCTGCGAGAAGAAGCCGCACCAGCCTTGCTTTGGTCCCCTCGCTTTGTCTTGGAAGTCTGCGCTCGCCGACAGTCCGGCGGCTCGGGGGCGGGGCTTGGCGAACCAGCGTTGTCTTCCGGAAAGCCCTTAACTCCGCGTGGCTCCAGAACCAGCCTAGGTGAGCTGGCGAGCAGGCGAGCGACAAGTCACAGCGTAGCCATAACTGAAGTTTCTCGGCGCTGAACTAAAGCCCCCAAGGGACGCTCAGCCTTGCGCCCTCTCTTCTGCCCAGTCTCAGTTCTCTGTTGGCTTATGAGTGAGCATTGGTCGAGACTCCTCTAGAGGAAGTGCTGAACGTCGGTGCCCGCACAAAGTGGCTACCCACCTGCCGGGGTGGGAGGGGTGCTACGAAAGAAGAAGTGCTCTCAAAAACAGCTGTTTCCATGGCTCTTTTCCTCGTGCCTGGAACTGGACTCCGGACTGAGCACTGGGATGCCTACTTTTGCCTTGTCCAAGTTTCACAGCACGTATGTTGACGATTAGAATCCTGGGCCAATCAAGAGTCAAGCTCAAAGTGGTACTCCTGATCTCTCCATTCTAGACTCCAAGTCTGAGACTAGAAGAGAGGGGTCCTTTACTCCGATGAGTGGATCTCAGTATCAGAACTGAACTTGACCGAGCCCTCCTCACTGATACTCGGACTGCAGCCGCTACAGGGTGCTCTTGGGTGGAGGAGTGTGCTCTGAAGACCAGAGCCCAACACTCAGAATCTTGAGGATGGACAGAGTTTATGAAATTCCTGAGGAGCCAAATGTGAATCATGTTTCACCTCTGGAGGAAGATGTCATTCGTGGGACCAACCCCCGATTTACCTTCCCATTTGGCATCCTCTTCTCCACTTTCCTATACTGCGGTGAAGCTGCATCTGCCTTGTACATGGTTAGAATTTATCGAAAGAATAATGAAACCTACTGGATGACATACACCTTTTCCTTCTTTATGTTTTCATCCATTATGGTACAGTTGACCCTGATTTTTGTCCACAGAGATCTGGCTAAAGATAAGCCTCTATCGTTGTTTATGCATCTAATCCTCTTGGGACCTGTTATCAGGTGAGCAACTTTTTAATCTCTTCTTGTAATCTCAGATTTGTGTAGAGAAAGATGGATCTAATATACATTTATGAGACAGATACTGTGCCTCTGATCTCCTAGTCCCTCCTACTCTTGGCTTTACTATCTACCATCATGATGAACATGTGGCATATGCCTATATTCCATAACTATGTATGGCGCCGTTGATAATCTTTATTAGACAGTGTTTGCTATCTGGATTGGTGTTGTGAAAACTGTTATGGGACTGACAGACTTGGTCACCCTATGTACCCAGGCCATAGTTGCAGAGTGTGTTATTTTTACCATGCCATTTAGGCACTCTATAAATTGGATGAAAATTAATTCCACTCTCCATCCCAATTTCTTTAGACTTTGCTGCTTGTTCTGGTGCTACTGCCATTGTCACGTTTTCCAGAATTAGATGACATCTAGAAAATATTTTACGCTAACTGGTAGTCTGGTGCCCCAGCCTGTCAGTTCAGCAATCTCCTGTTTATCCTTGTGTATCTTTGTTCAATAAAGGACACAGTTAAGGAGCAAAGAAAGATGGTCCATCTTTCCGCCCACCATCTGGATGCAGTAGCACTATATAATAGTATCAAGTCTTTCCATTCTGATTAATTTGAAGGGATCAGAATGTGCCTTGTCCTAGGGAGCTATGTATCTGTATCAGCAGTCTCATTCGGATGCTTTAAAGTTTTCAAAGTAGGAAGACATTGCAAAACTTATGAGGTCAAGAGGTAGGAATGGACCAAGTATGTCTTGATTGCAAGAGAGGCAGAAACCTGCAGTCAGCTGAGGAATATGGGTCAGAGTATTGATGTTGCAATTGCAATGGTAAAGATGTCCTTAAAAAATTATAAACAGTTCGTGAAACTGAGTAAGAATGGAGTCTCCCCCTTAAAAACATTACTAATATATTTTTAAACAGGGAGGGATTGATTAATTTTGATCAGAGAAAATATAGACATCAATAGAAACAGTGGCCTGGAATTCAGGAGACATAGAGCTTAGTCACCACTTTGTCATTGACTAGTCGTGTGACCTTTATGAAGTCTCTTAAGATGCTTAGGCCTCAGTTCCCACATATATTTAAAAAATGGGTTGGGCTAGATCATGGGTTTCAAATTCAAATATATAGGGGCCAGGCATACATGAGTGAAACAGGCCAAGTATAAGGAAAATTATAGCTTAGTGTGTTATGATAAATGAAAACTAAGTCTTAGTGTCAGAGAAATGATGGGAAGTAGTGAGTACTGTGCAACCTGAGTCCGCATGGCCTGTCTTAAAGGAGGCAACTGACCCTTACCTCCAGTCCATTGCTTCCATTTTGGAATTTGTATATTTGGAATTTGTATTGCCAGATCCCTCAACTTTTCAGGAAAGCTCCTCAGATAGACTTTTATATGAATCTTTGACACCTGATTACGTAAAACAAACAAAGAACACTTGTATAGGCCAAACCACATTGGTGGGTTAATTCTCAGGTGGCCTATATGTAATTTTTGGGTTAGTTAATTTAAAGGTCCTTTTCAGTTCCAAATATTTGAAGCTAAACTGTAAAGCTGTAAAAGGAATACTTCATTTTGAACTTGGAACCAAGAAATTTGGAGGCATCACAAGATGACCAAGGCACCTCACAAACCATTCTCCTCTCCCTTTTCAAATGCAATATACCTAGTTACATGATCAAGCATTCTCAATATGAAAAATTTGGCAAGCACTGCCCAAGTCCCCAATTTAACTTCCTTTGTTTGCTTTGTGACCTCCCAAGCCATCTTTGATGTGGGTTCTCTACATGGAATGTTACATTTCATTTTTGTGACTCAGTTTCCACTAAAAATGATTGTGAGGCATTTATCACCTCAGTCAGCTAACTCCAAAGCAGGAAAAATTAATTAAAAGCTCAAATATTAAACCTTTGATAGACCTATTTTCAAGGCCAATTATTTTTTAGGTAGGTAGGAACTTGATTAATGCTATCAAGCACATGAACGCTGTTTGGGAAGCCTGGCTCCTTTATATGAAATATTCTGAAAAGAAATATTTCTGAAAATGAAAAATTACTGAAACTTGTAAGTTAGGCAGAAACCTTTTTATAAATAATAAATGTTCTTGTTGTGGGGTACTGAGTTGATTTCAACTCACAGTGACCCCATGTGACAGAGTAGATCTGCCCCATAGGATTTTCTAGAATGCAGTCTTTACAGAAGCAGATTGCCAGGTCATTCTCCCACAGAGTTGCTGGATGGGTTTGAACCACCAATCTTTTGGTTAGCAGCCAAGCACTTAACCATTTCACCAACAGGACTCCTTAAACCAGTGAATAGCTTTAAGAATAGAAGCAAACCTTTAATCGATGGTGCATGGAGGGGATTGTAATCATTGCAATGAAATAAAATACGGTTGATTGAGTGCAAAACCAATATTCTCCCATGTAAACTATCACTTAATTCGCAATAAAAGTGTAAAAAAAAAAAAAAAAAGAATAGAAGCACAAATAGAAGTGTTCATACTACCGTCTCCCCCAGTATCTTATTTAGCAGTAGCATTGATGAGCTTGAGTTCAAATATAAAATCATTTGTTGAAAATGTACTTAAGCATTTGCACTGAATCAGAAGAGAGTGCCCATTTTCCCCCTCTCTGCTCTCACCTTGCTTCTTTTGCTCACCGAAGTTTTAAAGTTTGTCCCCAGAAAGTGGAGGTTTCATAAAACATGCTTCAGAATGGTACAAAGTCACCAATCTCCAGAGAAATCCTATGGATAATGGTAGCCATCACATGTTCAAACCCTTTCCAAAGCCTTCATATTGTTATTAAGTGCCGTCAAGTCAGTACTTGTATAGGATTTCCGAGGAGCATCTAGTGAGCTTGAACCATTGACCTTGTGATTCAAACTGACATTGTACTCCAGCACATTAACCCACAGTGCCACACCAGGACTCCTTCCAAAGCCTAGAGAGCACATAAATTTCTGAGCCTGTTTTTGTTTAATTTTTTGGTTAAATCATATTGCCATTATTACCATCCTCACCTCCCTGTATTCTTTATCGCTTTTCACACTTTTATTCACTCAGCAGACATTTATTAAATACCTACTATGTGACAAGGGCTGTGAGCAAGAAAGATATACACAATCCCTGCCCTCAGTCTATCAGGGAAGATACCTTAATTTTTCACTACAAGTGTTCTTGTCATAAGAAGTTATCTACAGTTTCCATTCATTTCAGTGTGAGTGGGGGAAGTGGTAACATAGGAGTTCCAAAACAAGTAGTTGCTTCTCTGCTATTTACCACATCAAAGCTGCTAAGGACTACTGATTTGTATGGGGGAGATGGGAAGGGTGCAGCAGGAAATATGGTCTTTTTACTATCTCTAGGTGTTAGGCTCTCATGTCATCTTTGTTGTTTCCAAACAAGTCAAGAGACATAAAAAGCCACCTTTAGAGAGACATTTTGAGAGTCCCTAGATATATAGGATATTTCGTTGTGAATGGTCAAATCTTTTGGAGCTCTGGTAGCAAAGTGGTTATGAGTTGGGCTGCTACTTTCAAGGTCAGCAGTTTGAAACAATCAGACATCCTGTGGGAGAAAGATGAGGCTTTCTGCTCCCGTAAAGATCTACAGCCTCAGAAACCTTATACAGGGTTGTTATGAGTTGGAACTGACTCCACAACACACAGCCAGTACCACCACCAGTCAAGTCATTTAAGTATCCTTTTTTTGCTAACAGTGGATATGAGATGTTGTTTTCTTACCCCTCTAGTCTCCACTGGAGACTTTTTGGCTGAGACAGTTATAGTTGTGGGCTCTGTCTTGAAAAACACCAATTTTGGAGCTGGATGCTTTGCATAAGAAACACTTTAACTCAGGACCTGAGGAGTTACAAAAAGCAGGGCCTTTTTGTACCTTTATCATTCTATCTCAATACAGATCACAGTATTTACTTAATGCCTTTTTCTTCAAGATATTTTCTATCACAGTCCTCTAAAAAGTACTTCTGAATTGGTGTTCTTAGTAGATGACCAACTGACCAAAATAAGATTTAGATTCAAGTGAATTATAGAAGAATTGACCAGCCCTTTGACTCATGAGAAATGTACAGGACAGGGAAGTAGGAATGGCAAAAAAGGAGCATAACTTCCCGGAGTTATTTTTCTCCCTCACTCAGTCTTCTTTCCCAAGACAGCTTTAGTTAAGTTCCCATGATGCTTTACTTCTGCAGATGTTTGGAGGCCATGATTAAGTACCTCACACTATGGAAGAAAGAGGGACAAGAGGAGCCTTATGTCAGCCTCACCCGAAAGAAGATGCTAATAAATGGCGAGGAGGTGCTGATAGAATGGGAGGTGGGCCACTCCATCCGGACCCTGGCTATGCACCGCAATGCCTACAAGCGTATGTCACAGATCCAAGCCTTCCTGGGCTCAGTGCCCCAGCTGACCTATCAGCTCTATGTGACCCTGATCTCTGCAGAAGTCTCCCTGGGTAGAGGTGAGTGGGGTCAGGTGAGGGGAGGGCTCCACTGAAATCAAGGGTCTTAGAAATCTACCCTGGTCCCTAGGTTCATGTGGCTATTTAAGTTAAATTTAAAATTCATTTCTTCAGTCACACTAACCACATTTCAAATGCTGAATAGCTACTACATTAGGGAATGCAGAGATAGAACATTTGCATCATCACAGAAAGTTCTGCTGAACAGTGTGGGGAGATAGTTGAAGAACTTTTGGGGGTTAGACATTTCAGGCCTCCCAGGTATCTTAAACTGGGGTAAGCAAGACTTAAAAATGTGACAGATAAAGCCCAGAAGTTAGTATTAACAGCAGTCAGTAGATTGTTTTTCTTTGCCCAGAGTATTTAAGTAATTCTGAGATTGTTTTTGGTTTCTCTTTTTTTTTTTTAGTTTGGGATGGAAGTTTTAAAGTAAGAGATTACCAAGTATCACTGATCATCAGAATCATCTGATAAGCTTCTTCGAAAATTTAAGTTCCTTCCACTGACCTTAATCAATCCTAGGGCTTAGGGAGGACAGGAATCTGATTTCCTAAAAAGTACCCCATTTGATTCTGATCAGTCACTGTTGGGAACCACTGATGTAATCATTCCTCCCAAAAGAAAGATCTGATAATGTACTTCCAAAAGATCAACCATTAAAAACCCTGTAGAACACAGTTCTACTCTGATACACATGGGGTCACCATGAGTCAGAATGAACTCAATGGGTTTTCCCCCCAACTCCAGGGGAAGGAGAAGAATACGAGTGTGGAATAAATACTGATGAGAGTCTGGTCCCATTTCTGACCTTCTCTATGACCATTGAAGGAAGTTCCTCCCTTAATTTCCCACTTATTAAAAAGGAATCCTGAGATGAATAAGACTGATAGCTTTAGGTGAAATGTGAGTTAATGTTTTCGAAGAGAAGATAAAGTGCTGCTAATGAGTAATTGTTGTTGTTGTTGTTGTTGTTAAGTGGCGTCGAGTCAGTTCCCACCCATAGCGACCGTGTATAGGGTTTCCGAGGAGTGGCTGGTGAACTTGAACCACCGACCTTGCAGTTCAAACCAACCTTGCAGTCCAGCGCATTAGCCCGCAGCACCACACCAGGATCTACATATTTATAAGACAAGAAAGAAGGAAAGGGTCAAACTGGATGTCAAAAGAGACACTGAAACTTGCTCTCCATTGTAGAGATGCTAAAGCAAATGGAAGAAATGAGCAGGTACAAGAGCTGAACAGAAAATTGCAAAGGTCACCTCGAGAAGATAAACTCAAATATTACAACAAAATGTGCAAAGATCTGGAGTCAGAAAACCAAAAAGGAAGAACACACTCAGGATTTTTCAAGCTGGGAGAACTGAAGAAAAAAAATCGGCCTCGAATTTTGTTATTGAAGGATTCTCTGGACAAATTATTGAATGATGCAGAAAACATCAAAGGAAGATGGAAGGAATACACAGAATCACTGTACCAAAAGGAAATGGTTGATGTTCAACCATTTCAAGAGGTACCATATGATCAAGAGGAAGTCCAAGAGGCATTGAAGGAATTGGCAAAGAACAAGGCACCGGGAATTGATGAAATAAAAACTGAAATCTTTCAAGAAAGTGAGGCAGCACAGGAGGTACACACTCATTTATGGCAAGAAATTTGAAAGACAACATCTGGCCAACTGATTGGAAGAGATTTGTATTTGCGCCCAGTCCAAACAGAGGTGACCCAATGGAACGCGGAAATCACTGGACAATATCTTTGATATCCCGTACAAGTAAAGTTTTACTAAACACAATGCAGAAACATCTGCAAGCATACATTGACAGAGAACTTCCAGAGGTTCAAGCCAGATTCAGAAGAAGCCATGGAACGAGGGCTTTCATTGCTGATGTCTGATGGATCTTGGCTGAAAGCAGAGAATATCAGAAAGATGTTTACGTGTGCTTCATTGACTATGCAAAGGCTTTCAATTGTGTGGATCATGATAAGCTATGGACAACACTATGAAGTATGAGTATTCCTGAACACTTAATTGTGCTCATGAGGAATCTGTACCTGGACCAAGAAGCAGTTGTTCGAACACAACATGGGAACACCGGATGTTTTAAAATTAAGAAAGGTGTGCTACAGGGTTGTATTCTTTCACCATACTTATCCAACCTGTATGCTGAACAAATAATCCGAGAAGCTGAGTATACAGATTTTATTTTTCTTCAATGGTTATTTATATATTCATATACAATATATAATGGAGTCCTGGTGTGGCACTATAGGATAAGCACTGGACTGCTAAGCATAGGGTTAATGTTTCAAAGCTACCAGCTGCTCCTCAGAAATCCTGTACAGAATCCCTATGAGCTGGAATGGACTCTATGACACTTAACAGCAACAACATACAATATACAATAATAATAAATATACATAATATATACTAAGGTAAGTAAAAAATTATTGCTATGAAATCATTGTTGTTATGTGCCATCCGGCCAGTTTTGACTCATAGTTACCCTGTATAGGGTGCAGTCCAGTGCATTAACCAACAGAGCCACACCAGGACTTCTTTTTTGTCTAATAAAGTTTACAAAATCATAGAAATCTTTATATATAAAAATAACAAAATGTGAAACTATTGTTTCTTTACCTCCATCTATTTTTTCTTGACTTCCATCTATGTTTATACACTTGTGATTTGAAACTGGTTTTGAAAGTGATCTATATATACACTTGTGATTTGAAAGTGGTTTCCATGTGTCTAACCCTTCTCTAAAGATTTCTGCACTCTTCAATTTACACCATGTCAGAGTGATAGTTTTGGCATCCTCAAGGGACTCAAACTGTGTACCTCTTAAATGTTTTTGTAAGTTTGGGGAACAAAAAGAAGTCTGAAGGAGCAAGGTCAGGCCTATAAGTGGATGGGGTAAGAATTCTCAATGAAATTCTTATAGGACAGTCCTTGCTACCCTCAAAGAATGAGCAGGTGCATTGTTAATGATGGAACAGAAATCCTTGGCACAATTTTCCTGGTTTATTTTTCCTCTCACCAATGCAACTTTCAATTTTTAAAATCATCCCGTCCTTTGAGAAAAATCTATCAAGATTATACCTTTTGTGTTGTTGTTACGTGCTTTTGAGTTGTTACATGTCATTTCCAACTTCGAGTCATTTCCAACTCATAGTGACTCTTTAAAGGGTTTCCAAGGAGCGACTGATGAGTTTAAACTGCCAGCCTTGTGGTTCAAACCAACTTTGTGTTATCCCACAGCACCACATCAGGGCCCCTTTAAAATTTTCCCCTACCCCAAAAGTCAAGGAGCTCTGGTAGCGTAGTGGTTACGAATCAGGCTGTGAGCCACAAGGTCAGCAGTTCGAAACTACCAGGTGCTCCGCGGGAGAAAGATGAGGCGTTCTGCTCCCGTAAAGATTTACAGCCTCGGAAACCCTACACAGGGTCGCTATGAGTCCGAACCGACTCCACGGCACATAACAACAACAACAACAACAACAACCCCAAAAGTCACCATAAACTTCTGAGCTGATCTCCCTGCCTTGAATTTAACTAGTCAAGTATATCCCCTTGAAGGTCACTGTTTTGATTTTTGACTGTACTTTTTTTTTTTTTTTTTTATAAGGTACCCTAAGGAGACTAAGACAAGTGTATTTCTGAGAGTACTTTCCTGTAGCCATCCACTGATCACAGAGATTTGTTTAAACACATTTGGTTAGGAATGCATGTATGAACTGAAACCCTGGTAGCAATTCTTTTTGACATACCTTTATATTTTTCTTATATGAATTGGATTGTTCTTAGTTTCTTAATTCACTACTGGTAGGATTAAAATTTGTTTCTAACTTGTCATACACAAAATGATTATTTATAATTACAACCTTTGCTATAGTGAAAATCTTTGTAAATATCTGTGCACTTGACTGAGACATTGTAACATAAATTCTTAGTAGTAAAATTGTTGTGTAAAAAGAAGCTTATTTTGAATTTTGATTGTTGTTGTTAGGTGCCATCGAGTTGGCACTGACTCATAGTGACCCTATGCACAGCAGAACAAAACAATGTCCGATCCTGGGCCAACCTCCATACTGTTGCCACACTTGAGTCCATCGATGCTGCCACCTGGCCAATCCATCTCTTTGGGGGTCTTCCTCTTTTACTCTGACCCTCCATCTTACCAAGCATGATATCCTTCTCCAGCGACTGTTCTCTCCTGACAATATGTCCAACGTATGAGAGACGAAGTTTGGTCATCTTGGCCTCTAAGGAGCACTCTGGCTGCATGTCTTCCAAAACAGATCTATTGGTTCTTTTGGCAGACCATGGCACTTTTAGTATTCTTCTCCAACACCATAATTCAAAGGTATCAATTCTTCTACGATCTTCCTTATTCACTGTCCAGCTTTCACATCCATATGAGGTG
>NW_006408644.1:7760301-7766937 GCF_000296735.1 Chrysochloris asiatica | reverse complement strand
TGTGGGCTTTTCTCCCACGAGCTTAACTCCATTCCCGTCATCATGGTCAACTCTACTTTGAGGAGGCATCTCTTCCCCAGTCACATTTTGAATGCCTTCCAACCTGTATCTGTATCTGACAGTGTTTCTCTGCTATTCATAAGGTTTTCCATGACTAAAGATTCGGAAGTAGTTCGTCACTCTTTCTTCCTAGTCTGTCTTTGTCTGGAAGCTCACCTGAAACCTGTCCATCATGGGTGACCCTGCTGGTTATTTAAAATACCGGTGGCATAGCCCTCAGAATCACAGCAACTGAAGCCACCACAGCACGACAGACAGACGAGTGGTGGCCTGAATTTTGATAGATATTGCCAAATAATTTTCACAAAAGGTTTCATGAATTTACACTGCCCGCAACAGTATATGAATGTGCCTGCTTTTCCATATCTTAAACTAAATATTATTTAGTCGTATAATTATAAAATAACTTTGTTTTCATTCATTTCCTTAATTATGAATGAAGCTGAGTGTCTTTTCATGTTTGGGCATTGTGTGGGTTCTATGAATTTTTTATTTATGTATGAGGAAGTTTCAAGAAATTCATGGTAAAATGGAAATTTTTCATGAACTTTTTGAAGCCCGTTGATATTTTACTCACTTTTTCCAGTGGTTATTTGTTGTCTTACCAGTTTGCTGTTGTTAGGTGCCATTGAGTCGTTACAGACTCATAGCTACTCAGTGCACAACAGAACGAAACACTGTCTGGTCCTGAGCTAACTTTACAATTGTTGCCACGCTTGAGACCATCGATGCTGTCTCTTTGCCAATCCAGCTCGCTGGGGTTGTTTTTCTCTGGTCCTCCACCTTACCAAACATGATATCGTTCTCCAGTGACTGGTCCCTCCTGACAATATGTCCAAAGTATGAGAGACGAAATTTGGCCATCGTGGCCTCCAAGGAGCACTCTGGCTGTACTTCTTCCAACACAGATCTCTTTGTTCTTTTGGCAGCCCATGGTACTTTCAATATTCTCCCACAACACCATAACTCAAATGCATCAATTCTTCTATGGTCTTCCTTATTCACTGTCCAGCTTTCACATGCATATGAGGTTATTGAAAATACTGTGGCTTGGGTCAGGTGTACCTTAGTCCTCAAGCTGACATCTTTGCTTGTCAACACTTTAGAAAGGTCTTGTGCAGCAGATTTTTCTAATGCAATACGTTGTTTGATTTCTTGGTTGCTGCTTCCTACCAATTTGTAGGAGCTATTTAATTTATTTTGGATATTAATTATTTCTCTACTATGAATAATTGTGTATGTATACGTTTGTATTATGTTTGGTATACATACACATGCATATATACCTACACACATGACACACATTGTTTTACTTGAAGTAGCTCCTAAAATTCTGAACTATTAAAGTTCTATGTAGTCAAATCCTTTATTGTATTTAGATCTTATGCCTTTCTTACCAAGGCCTTTCACAACTCATACTAGCAGAGCAATTTACCCTATCTTATGAATAGATTTATTTATTTCTAAGATTAATTTGTCAATCTAAAAGCCCACTCCCCCCCCAAAAAAAAACCCAGAACAAAGCAAAACAATAACAACAAAAGAAAAAAAATGCCATTGAAATGATGGAGATTTCATTAAATTATTTATGTAGATTATTTCAGAGGGAATTTATATTTTTATGTTGTTCAATTTCATATTGGAAGATAAATTTTTCCATTTGACTTAAGATTTTTAATGTGTCCAGTAAAATTGTACCATTTTCTTGCTGTAGGCCATACACATTTTTGCAATGCTTATTTGTAAGTGTTCTATCAGTTTTTAAGTCATCTAACTTTCTCAGTGCCAGGGTAGGACCCAAGTAAAGGAAATGGCCCTAGTAAACCTTTGGAATAGGGATGATGATGATGATGATGATAGTTGATCAAATTTATGTTCCAGGCATTGCTCTAAGCCCTTTTCCTGTAATTATCTCTTTTAATCACCACAGCAATCATATAAGATAAATACTGTTATTACAAATTTTACAAATGAGGAAGCAGAGGCACTGCGAGGTTAAGTAAATCCTCAAAGGTACCATAAGTAGTAGATGGTTAAGAGTATGTTAGAACCCAGGATGTCTGATCGTGTTTCCAACTGTATCATTATACAAAGCATGTAAAGGAAGCTTTCTCTAAGACCATGTTTTCAATTCTTAATTGATTTCTCCTAGTACAAACTTTCTGGCAATCCTATGTCTTTTAAGGTTTGGAATGCATTTTTTTTTTTGTTTATTTTTTCTTATCCCCCCCTCCCCTTTGTATCTTCTCCTTGGTGCCCCTTTTCTAATCCTGTTTTCTCTTGGAGACCATCTGGATCAGTACTTTTGAACACATTCACTAGCAGCAATTACAGTCTCTTATTTGTTATTGCTGAGTGGGTTCTGACTTGTAGCAACTGACCCTGTTGTATAGGGTTTCCAAGGAGCGGCTGGTGATAGTGCGAGTATATTTGTAGGGAGACAGATGGAAGGTGTTTTTACATTTATTATAAGCATCAGGCTTTCTTTCTTATATTGTACTATTAATAAATAAGTCCTAATGTAAGAGAAAGCATGGACACTTTGACATTCCCAATTCCACGAAGCAACAACTCTTAAGGATGAGACTTGGAGTAATTTATAAAACCACAAGTAATCACTTTAGGAGAGTTTCCCATTCTAGTTATTGAAGATTCTAATACTCTACTTACAGCAGGAAAAAAAAAAAAATCTCAAAAATCAAGCTATGGTTGCATTTGAATATCCATGATAATTTTTTTTTTCCATTTTAAATTGAATTCTCTCTGGTTCTAGTTTTCCTGAATCCAGTCATTTTATGGGAACAGAAAGAACTCTGGCTTTTCTTTTGGATAAGTACCCGTCAGTTCCCCAACTCTCTTTGAGAACACTATATAGGTTTTTTAGTCATCAGTATCCTTTGAAATACAGGAAACAAAGGAAAGAGCCATCTTTGTTTTCTATGTTGTTGTTGTTGTTGTTGTTAAGTGCCACTGATTCAGTTCCAACTCTTAGCGACCCTTTATAGGGTTTTCAAGGAGTGGCTGGTGAATTTAAACGTTGCGGTTCAAACCGACATTGCAGTCCAGTGCTTACCCTACAGCACCACACCAGGACTATAGTTGAGACTTAATATAGCACATTGGAAAACATCTCTTGATCCTTCAGATCCTCAACTCTAATATACAGTTATGGATGTCATGGGCTAAGAAATGATTTTTTTTTTTTTAAAAAACCACAGCTGGGAGTGGTTTTTTGTGGCACTATAGGTTAGTGTGCTGGACTGCAAAATTGTTTACTGCAAGGTTGGCGGTTTTTTGTGGCACCATAGGTTAGTGTGCTGAACTGCAAAGTTGTTTGAACTACAAGGTTGGCGGTTCAGGCTCACCAACCGCTCCTTGAAAACCCTATACAGTCGCTATGGGTCAGAATCAGTTTAACGGCACTTAACAACAACAAAACATGGGGGTGGTTCATTGTAAATACTGGCAACTCTAGAATATTTCAGTGAATTGGAAAACCAAGGCACGTGTTAGCTATTCTGAGACTTTTGCATGATTCCCCACAGCTGAACCAAGGACTTCAAGATATTTTATGCTGCCTGTCTAAATTCAGAACTCTTCATTGCTCAAACATTTTTGACCACTTACTATGTTCCAGGCAATGTATCTGGGCATATAGCAGTGAACAAAATAGATCTGTCCTTTCTGCCTTCATGGAATTTCTAGTTCACTGGAATTAAGAATTCTAGAAGCATGCACAAACGAGATTAGTCTGTTGAAGAAGATGTACATCAAAGAAGGGACTTTAACAATGGAAAAATCCCATTAGTTTTTAATTTCATTTTTCCAAGAACTTTTAAAACACCACCATATTAGCAATGACATTTCCTAAGAATCTCCTGAGACTGGAGTTTTCCCAGATAGGGTGTTTTCTGCCTCATTCAGTTTACTCAGAAGTTTATTTCATGATGTAAATGCTGCCCTATCCTCTTAAATGTATTCTTATGTGAGTGACATCTCAGAGTTCTAAGAACTACTATTTAAAATATTAATTCTATATTTTAATATGATTATAAAAGTATTACATTATATGTTTATCATGGGAAATTTAGAAAATAGAGAAAAGAAGAAATAAGGTGGAAAAATTGTCTAAAGCCCTATTACAAAATGACATTTTGAGTTGTTTTCATTTTCTTTCTTTGCATTGCATAGCTGTGATCATACTAGTGCTCTCAAGTCTCAACTGTCACCTCCCTAGACCACTAGGTTTAAGTAAAGCTATCAATACCATCACTGACTGTTTTTTTTTCTGTTCCTTGTGTTTTTGTTTATTTTCTTACAGCTATGCTGATGATCTTTTCCCTGATATCTGTCACATATGGGGCTACTCTCTGCAATATGTTGGCTATCCAGATAAAGTACGATGAATACAAGATTCGCCTTGGGCCACTAGAAGTCCTATGCATCACCATCTGGAGGTCATTGGAGATCACTTCCCGCCTAGTGATTCTGGTGCTCTTCTCAGCCACCTTGAAATTGAAAGCTGTGCCCTTCTTATTGCTCAACTTCCTGATCATCCTCTTTGAGCCTTGGGTTAAATTCTGGAGGAGTGGTGCCCAGATGCCCAGTAACATTGAGAAAAATTTCAGCCGGGTAGGAACCCTGGTGGTGCTGATTTCAGTCACCGTTCTCTATGCTGGTATCAACTTTTCTTGCTGGTCAGCCATGCAATTGAGGTTGGCAGACAGAGAACTTGTTGACAAGGGTCAGAACTGGGGACATATGAGCCTGCACTATAGTGTAAGATTGGTGGAAAATGTTATCATGGTTTTGGTTTTTAAATTCTTTGGAGTGAAAGTATTACTGAATTACTGTCATTCTCTGATTGCCTTGCAGCTCATTATTGCTTATCTGATTTCCATTGGATTCATGCTCCTTTTTTTCCAGTACCTGCATCCATTGCGCTCACTGTTCACTCACAATGTGGTGGACTACCTCCACTGTGTCTGCTGCCACCGACACCCTCGGGGCAGGCCCGAGAATTTAGAGCCAACCTTTGAGGCTGAAGCAAGGCAAAGCATTGTCTGATTCTGCTCTTCTGGGTATTTGAGTATGGGTTTTGGACTTACAAGAACAACTGTGAATTCTAAGGAAAGGATAAGGCTCATGGGTGAGTACCCAATAGGATATTTTCTTGAGTTTTCTGGTAAGCTCATCAGAAGAAAGAACAGCCTCCAAATAACTTTTATTTCCTTAAAACTGCTATGTTTGATCACAGTGTATATCCACTATATACTTGGGCATCCGAGATACTGTTCACCATCCCTACCTCCCACCCCCTCTTGAGCTGTTTGGTTGCTCTATGGAATAACTTACCTGCAAGCACCTTAGACTCTCTCTAACCTTCCAACTTTGCTCATTGCTTGAGACATTACTGAACTTTTCCGGGATGAGTTGAAGATCCAGAATCCAACCAGAATATATCATAACTGACTAGACTTTGACAGCTTACCAGCTGTGTGAACCTCACAGGGACCAGTCTGACTCATGGTGGAACCCACAACTGTGAGTGCCTGGGCTCTTTTAATTCCAAAGAAAAGCTCTGCTAAGAGGATGACCCCATTAATGAAAGAGCTTCTCCCCAAATGACCTGTTGTTGTTAGGTGTCGTTGAGTCAGTTCTGACTCATAGTACTTAATAGAATGAACATTGCCAGTCCTGTGCTATCCTCACAATTGTTGTTATGTCTGAGCCCATTGTTGATGACAGTGCATTAGTCCATCTCATTGAGGGTCTTTTTGCTGACCCTCTACTTTACCAAGCATGATGTCCTTCTCTAGGGACTGGTCCTTCCTGACAACATGTCCAAAGTATGAGAGACGAAGTCTCACCATCCTTGCTTCTAAGTAGCATTATGGCTATACTTCTTCCAAAACAGATTTGTTTGTTCTTCTGACAGTCCATGTTACTTTCAATATTCTTCACCATCACCATAATTCAGATGCATCAATTTTTCTGTGGTCTTCCTTATTCATTGTCCAACTGTCACATGCATATGAGGGCTATTGAAAATACCATGATTTGGGTCAGTGCACCTTAGTCCTCAAACTGATATCTTTTCTCTTCAGCACTTTAAAGAGGTCTTGTTCAACAGATTTGCCTAATGCAATACATGGTTTGATTTCTTGACTGTGGCTTCTATGAGTATTGGTTGTGGATCCAAGCAAAACGAAGTCTTTGATGACTGAGTTATCTCTCCATTAAACTTTTACTAGTGATCATTCAGTAAGGTCCTCTCCATGAAGTCCTTCATAGACACACTTGGGGGTTGAAGTGCAGAACAGGAATCCTTCAGGGCACAAACCAGAATGACTCTTCTCTCAGGGACCTACTTGAGCCTCCAGATTGTCAAGTGGAGTGATGGGGTGAAATCTCTCACTTAATGCCTCATCAACAGAGATTCCTTTCAATCCAACATTTTACTGCTTGATGTGGACCTCAGAGAAACTCAACTGTAATTTCAAATGTTGCTAATGTGTGGAAGAAATGAAAACTGCCTTGTGTTTGTTACTGTCCTGAGTATTTTATTGATATATA
>NW_006408644.1:7741095-7760201 GCF_000296735.1 Chrysochloris asiatica | reverse complement strand
TTTTATTTTATTTTATTTTTTTTCTTTTAGGGGAGAGAGAAAGTAATAGTGGTTGGAAAACCACCTATATGTTGTTTGGGGTTAGGATGAGTGGCTAGCACTCTCAGGTAGAGTAAATGAGGAGGAGGGAACTCAGCCTAAATTAAATCACATTGATTCTGGTTTCTGTCCACAGAATTTTACTTTCTATTAAGAGCCTCTGTTTGCCAACTTTCTGGTCATTCACACACACACACATACACACACACACACACACACACACACCCCAGTCTACCTTTCTCATGTACCTTAATGTTTAGATTTCATAATAGGTAGGTATTTTCATGGCCACTGCTTGTTGAGACAAAATGTCTCAGCTTTTACCCAACTAATGCTTGCTCTTCACAGATGGACAAGTGAAAAGAACTCCTCATAGCATGTACCAGTTGTGGCCACCACAATGCTACAAGAAGTTGTGACCAATCTGACATATGGCTTCCCATCCCATCTAGCTTTTTTTTTTTTTTTACATTATTTATTTTTGTTGTTAAGAATATGCACTGCAGAACATTCATTAGTTCAACAAGTTTGACATGTACAATTCAGTGACATTGATAACAATTTTGTAGTGATGCAACCTTCTCACCTTTTTTTTTTTCTGAATTGTTTCTCCCAGCTAACATAAACTCGTTGCTTCCTAATAAATTGACAATTGTTATTGTCAGTGTGATCCCATATAGATAGTTCTTTAAACATTACAATGCTCAAGACAGACATAATTTACTAGTTAAGCTAAACTATTGTTTGGTTTTAAGACTTCAGTGGAGAATTTTGGTTTAAGGTTTAAAGATTATCTAAGGGCAATAGTTTCAGGGATTCATTCAGCCTCCTTGACTCCAGAAATTCTGGATTCCATGAGAATTTTAAATCCACTCCCATCCAGTTTTACTCTCAAGGTCTCGCTTGAGACCTAAAAACTGATCTTCAGCCATTTCCTCCTCATCCTATTCAGTGTTAGGACACTATGTTTGGAAAGTACCCTCTTCTAAGTATCAGGGCTATTGGCTAGGTATGTCCTATTTTTTGCAAGTCCAATGTGGTTTTTCCATTCTCAACCAATGTTTGGGGCTAAAAGGGTTGGGTACCTAATTTGGGGGAGAGTGATGTGACTTACTTTGAAGGAGGGGAGATTTCTTTTTCAACACCAACTCCTTCATTCCATTTTCATGATGAAGAAGAGACTTAAGTTGTTGTCATAAATACTTAACACTGATGTCTTCTGACTGTGTTATTCAAGGTGAATTTGAAAAACATAATCTATTAGACCTCCAGAACAAAAACTGCCTCTTTGGAATTCAAGCAATAATTACTTCTCAATGGTCAACATGCCCTCAATTAAGAGCAGGAGCTGTGTAGAACTATAATTTGGTTCATAAAAGCCATATGAATCAGCTATTTAAGGGGCGGGTGCTATGGAAACAGAGAAAGAGAGAGAGAGACAGAGGCAGCAGGCTAATTAGAGCTAGAGTGGAGATGTACAAGGCAGAAAAGGGTACCTCAGTACTGGACCAGGCACATTTTCTCCAATGTGTCCTCACCAGTCTCAGTGATTTAATTTCCTGGGAATGCAAAGAGTTTAAAAGGAAGGTGTGGCACAGCTCCTGACCTGAAAAACCTGCTGTGCTCACCCAAGGACAAAAGAGTAGTGATGCATCATGCAAATGAGCATTTGGAACTGCCTTTCTGTCACACAGAATCTTCCAGATAGACAGGAAAAGAAGGGATTTTAGAACATGGTGATGGGGCAGAGGAAGAGCCCCCCCCTCACACCACACACACACTTTCATTTGAAAACACTTTTATCTAATGTTCTCTTTTTACCCTCTAAACACTTAAAGCAATATAGGGTACTTGTATAGAAGCAAGTCTTTCTGAGTGGGAGAGAAGGCAAAGATGTGGCCAGCAGATGGGAAATGTGTTTTTGAAAAGTAACCAATACGTTTGGGGAAAAGAACTAAGCCATTGTAACAACAACTAAGACACTATTCTAAAATCCGTAGGAATTTGATGGGCTACGTATGGGCAAATTAACATTAAGGAAATTTATTAAATAAACTAATGGTTATCAATTTCATTCACTTCACAAATCCTCAAAAGACTATGGGCATAGAACTCTGAGGCATAGAACTAATAGCTAATATTGATGAACACTTAGTAAGTATATGCCTGGCATGATAGTTGGTGCTTCATATGCATTATCTAATTCAATCCTCACAACAAGCCATATGAGGTAGATACTGTTATTATCCCCCATTTACAGATGAGGATTCTAATGCATTGAAGGTTAAGTGACCTGCTCACAGTCATACCTAGTGTGAGAGCCAAGATTCAAACTCCAGAGATTACACTCTTAATCTTTACACAAACCTCTCAGTTCTCTTAGGTCCTCTGTGAAATGATTTAATATGTTAGTGGTTTCACGAACATTTTCTGGTCTATGGCTGGGTTCATAACTCTCTTACAAACTCTTCTTATCAGTAATCACCACTCAGTTCACTCTAGAGAGAGAGGGGTCAAGTTCTAAAAAGTCTGGGATAAAAATCAACTGTGTACTTACATGTACTTGTAAATTGGTATTGGGTATGTGTGAGGTATAGGATGGTTTGGAGGTGGAAGAAACAGTGATTAAAAACCAAACCAAATCCACTGCCATTGATTTGATTCAGAGTCATAACAACCCTATATGAAGCAGTAGAACTGCTCTGTGAGGTTTCTGAGACTGTACATCTTTACAGGAGCAGACAGACTCATCCTCTTTTAGAGCAACTGGTGGGTTTGAACTGCCGTCCTTGTGGTTAGTAGCCAATGCTTAACCCACTGCCCCTATTTCCTTGCTAGTTTCAGAACATTGTCTCCTGTATGTTCTTAAAACACATACCCTTCAAAACCTGGTGGTAGGAAGAAAACTGGAAGGAACAATTCCCACTCAGGTGTGTACAAACTTTGTCCCCAGAAACAACCAGTCAGAGCAGGGCAATACTGAAACCCATTCTCTTTCACTTCCTGTGCCAACCTTGCTCTTATTCCATTGAGAAGTTGACTGCTAGTTCTAGAATAGACTAGGGAATACGTTGTTGTTGAGTGCCCTCAAGTCTATTCCG
Source organism: Chrysochloris asiatica (assembly GCF_000296735.1). Classification (NCBI taxonomy): domain Eukaryota; kingdom Metazoa; phylum Chordata; class Mammalia; order Afrosoricida; family Chrysochloridae; genus Chrysochloris; species Chrysochloris asiatica. The sequence goes on along the minus strand of NW_006408644.1, from coordinate 7,757,061 downwards.
ACCCATAGTGACCCTGTATAGGGTTTCCAAAGAGCAGCTGGTGAGTTTGAACCAGCGACCTTGCAGTTCAAATGGCATTGCAGTCTGGTGCATTAACCCACAGCGCCACACCAGGACTCCAGGGAATATGGGCAGTAGAAAATAATGCTCCTCCATCAGCAGTCACCCTTCTGAGACCCTAGGCCAATGCTCAGTGCTTTATTAATCATCCCTCTTACACCAGGTCATTAACATTACAGAGTTCCTTGCTACCTCCTGGAGTGGGGCTGAGGGATGGGTGGCTATAGGGTTGGGTACTTACCAACACATTCCATCTAAATCTATGGGCTTCTGTTTCTAAAAAATCCTTTAGGACAAAAGCAGTTAACTCTGAGCCACAGTCAAATACTAACCTACCCAAACATGGGGAACCTAGTTCTTTTGGACTTTTTTTTATCATCTCTAGAAGGAGCTCTGGTAGTGTACTGGTTATGAATCGGGCTGCGAACCTTAAGGTCAGCGGTTCGAAACTACCAGCCGCTCCGCAGGAGAAAGATTAGGCTTTCTACTCCCGTAAGGATTTACACCCTCAGAAACCCTGTACAGGGTTGCTATGGGTCGGAACCAACTCGACGGTACTTAACAACAACAACAACAAAGGGGACACATATGCAGTAATCTTACACCATTTCTCCTAAAGGACTGGGACCATCAGTCACATACATTAGACCTTAGATTCTCTGGAGGGTACAGTGGAAATATGTTGTGAGACTTGGCAGCAAAGCATACACCATGTGAAACTGAAAAGTATCAAGGCCAACTTGTGTGCTATTAAAGACCATAATGAGATCTGAGAACTAAGTGTGAAAAGAACACCTTTCCATGTACAAAAATAACATCTGAATGGCCCTTAATAATATTTAGGCATATTTATATACTGATGTACCATTGCTAGGACAAGCCTCTGGATTTTCATTGTAGTGCTGCAGGATAATGAGCTAGATCAACATTGGCAGTTCAAATCCACCAGATGCTCATCAGAAACCATACATAGGGTCGCTATGGACCAGAACTGACTGGATAGCACTTAGCAACAACAACAATCTTCGATTGGAGTCCTAGTGTGGAGCTGTAGGATAAAGCACTGGACCAAACGATCAGTTTGAACTGAAAGGTTGGCAGTCCAAACCCACTGGTTGGCCACTCCTTGGAAACACTATACAGGGTCACTGTGAGTCAGAACCGATTTGATAGCACTTAACAACAACAAACTTCAATTCACCAAACATTATTAAGTTCTATTTTTGTGCCAGGAAAATTGATATGGATAGCTCAAAGTGCAAGATAGATACTTAAGAACTCAAAAGTAAATCCCAAATATCCAGTGCAAGTAAAGTTGAGATAAACAGGCATTCCCATATATCATTGATATGAGTATAAAAACAGGTGTATATTTTCAGAGGGTAATTTATCAGTATTTATACAAATTAAGTGGGCATACTTACAGTCTCAGAATTTTAACCACTAGTAATTTGTATTATAAAAACATAGCCCTTTATTAAGTATAGAAACATGGCCATAATTGTGCAAAGAGGTGTGTACAGGGTTATGTATTACAGCACTGTCTGTAATAGTGAAAACTTGGTAACAAATTGGCATCTATGTGGAAATAATTAAGCTCTGGCAATTCTGTAATTGGAATACTGTCCTACCATTAAGAATGGAGAGGGTTCACACAACATGTGCTGTGTGAAAATGTAAGTGACAAAAACATAAAATATATAGGATGAGGTTATGAAGAATTACCCAAAATTTGGAAACAATGATGTCACCCACCCCAAGATTCCAAGTCCAAATCCTTGGAACCTGTTAATATGTTATGTTACATACCAAAACCAAACCCACTACCGTGGAGTTGATTTCAACTCACTGCAACTTTATAAAGCCTCATTGATTTTTCAAGACTAATTCATTATGGAAACACTGCCACATCTTTTGTGAACCTGCTGGTGGATTTGAACAACTGATCTTCTGTTTAGCAGCTGAATTCAATCACTGCAACACTAGAATTCTTGTACGTTACATTCTTGTCAAGTGCCATTGTGTCGGTTCCAGCTCATAGCGACCCTATATAAGATTTCCAAGGAGCTAGTGAATTTGAACCACTGATTTTGTGGCTCAAACTGACCTTGTGGTCTAGAGCATTACTCCATGCATTACATACCACTCGGGAATTAAAGGTTGCCAATCAGTTGTAGTCTTTCACCATATGTTTCAACCTGTATGCTGAGTAAATAATTTGAAAAGTTGGGTTATATGAAGAAAGATGTGGCATCAAAACTGGAGGAGGACTCATTAACAACCTGTGATATGCAGATGATACAACCTTGATTACTGAAAGTAAAAAAGACTTAAAATACTGATGATGATCAAAGACCACAGCCATCAATATAGATTGCACCTCAATGTAAAGAAAACAAAAATCCTCACCACTGGACCAATAAACAACATTCTTATCAATGGAGAAAAGATTGAAGTTGTCAAAGACTTCATTTTTCTTGGATCAACCATGAACACTCATGGAAGCAGCAATCAAATGACATATTGCACTAGGCAGATCTGCTGCACACAACTTTTTTAAAGTGTTGTAGAGCAAAGATAGCAGTTTGAGGACTAAGGTGTATGTACCAGATTCAAACCATGGTCTTTTCAATAACCATATGCATTTAAATGTTGGACAGTGAGTGAAGAAGACTGTAGAAAAATTGATGAGTTATGATGTTGGAGGAGAATTGAAAATACTATGGGCTGCCAAAAGTACTAACAGATCTGTGTTGGAAGAAGAACATCCAGAGTACTCCTTGGAGGCCAGGATAGCCAAACTTCGTCTCTCATACTTTGGATATATTGTCAGGAGGGACCCATCACTGGAGAAGGATATCATGTTTGGTAAGTTGGAGGTTCAGACAAAAAGACAAAGACTGCCAACGAGATGGATTGGCAAAGTGGCAGCATCAATGGGTTCAAGTGTAGCAACAATTGTGAGGTTGGCCCAGGACTGGGCAGTGTTTCATTCTGTTGTGCATAGGGTCGCTATGAGTTGGTACCAACTAGACGGTACCTAACAACAACAGTCAATTGACATTGAGAAGGGGAAATGCTCCTGGATTATCTGGGTAGGCCTGATATAATCACAATAGATATAATCACAATAAGAGAGAAAGTGATGTGCCAATAAAAGATGGAGAGGTTTAAATATGCTGTATTGCTGGCTTTAAAGATGAAAGAAGGAGCCACAAATGCAGGAATACAGCTCTAGACACTAGAAAAAGTAAGAACATAAATTCTCCTCTAGAAGGTCAGGAAAGAGCATGGGGGCCTTACTAGCACCTTGCTTTTGGTCCACTTAACTGATTTATAGACTTCTGACCTCCAGAACTGTAAGAGTATACATGTGTGTTGCTTCAAGCCGCCAAGTTTGTGGTAATTTGTTAGAACAGCAATAGGAAACAAAGTGATGATTTAGTGTCATGCTCAGAATTTTCTTAACACGTCATCTGACTCTAGGACTCTTGTTATGGTTAGATGCCTTTGAGTTGATTCTGACTCATGGAGACTCCATGGGTGCAAAGTAGGACTGCTCCATATGGTTTTCATGATTGTGACCTTTTGGAAGCAAATCACCAGACCTGCCTTCCAAGGTGCCTCTGGGTGGGTTAAAACTGCTAATCCTTTAACTAGTAGTTAAGCACTTAGCTGTTTGCACCACCCAGGGACTCTAATTCTAGAGAACTGTAATTTAACACAATTACTTAGGGTCCAGTCATTTCACAGTTCTATGAAACCTATAAAATGCAATGTTTTGGGTTTTATTGCCCGGTAGAATTTTAAGATTCTACTTTTGAGTTTTGAGTCTAACTTAAAAATCTTATTTTAGCATTCTTTGTTTTTTCATTGACTGACTAAAAAACCCCAGTTCTCATATCCTCTTTTTGAATTAACTTTGACATATTGCTGGTTTTTTCCTTGATGAATTAAATAAAACTTAAATACATGTTCACTCTCTCTATATATGAGAGTTATGTTTGTTTGGGAATAATGTTTTATCAGTGATCCCATTTTTGTAAAACCAAAAACAATATCAGGGGAGGTGGAATTGGAGGAATTTTGTTCCATATCTTGACAGTAGTTCTCTGGTTGGGGATGTCTGAGGGAGATTATTGGGGGTTTCTCCTGTATTAAATATTTTTCAATATTTGAATTTTGTATACCTTTTTAAGATAGTTATAATCAGAAAAAAAATAGTCCTTTAAAAAATAAATATATATGAAAAAGTGATTCACACAGTGTCTTCAACAAGCTTATGATCTGACTGGAGAGAGAGACGTATTGCTTACAACTAACTAGAAATATGTTGTTGTTAAGTGCTGTCAAGTTAGTTCTGACTCTTAGTTACCCCGTATAGGGTTTCCAAGGAGCAGCAGGTGAGCTTGAACTGTTGACCTTGTAGTTCAAACCAAGCTTGCAGTCCTACTTATTAACCCACAGAGCCACACCAGGACTAAAAATATAAGGCATGTTATTATAGGTGTTTTTGAAGGAGGGGAGTTATCTATTGCTGTTAGATGCCATTGAGTCAGTTTTGACTCAAAGCTACCTTATGCACAACAGAATGAATCACACCCTGGTCCTGCACTAACCTCACAATCGTGAGCCAATTGATGTTGCCACTGTGCCAATCCATTTGGTTGGGGATCTTCCTCTTTTTCGCTGACCCTCCACTTTACCAAGCATGATGTTCTTCTCCAGTGACTGGTCTCTCCTGATATGTCTAGAATATGAGAGATGAAATCTCACCATCCTAACTTCTAAGGAGCATTCTGGCTGGACTTCATCTAACACAGATTTGTTTGTTCTACCAGTCCATGGTACTTTTAATAGTCTTCTCCAACACCATAGCTCAAATGCATCAATTCTCCTACAGTCTTCTTTATTCACTGCCCAACATTCACATGCATCTGAGGTTACTGAAAATACCATTTCTTGGATCAGGTGCACCTTAGTCCTCAAACTGACTTCTTTGCTCATCAACACTTTAAAGAGGTCTTATGCAACAGATTTGCCTAATGCGATGTCGTTTGATATCTTGACTGCTGATTCCATGAGTGTTGATCTGAGCAAAATGAAGCCTTTGACAACTTCAATCTTTTCCCCATTTATAAGAATGTTGTTTATTTGTCCAGTGGCGAGGATTTTTGTTTTCTTTGCATTGAAGTGCAACCCATACTAAAGGCTGCAGTCTTTAATCTTCATCACTACATATTTTAAGTCTTCTTTACTTTCAGGAAGCAAGGCTATATAATCTGCATATCACAGGTTATTAATGAATCTTCCTCCAATCCTGATGCCACGTTTTTCTTCATATAATCCAGCCTCTAGGATTATTTGCTCAGCATACAGATTGAATAAGTAAGGTGAAAGAATATAACCCTGTCACACATATTTCCTAATTTAAAACTATTCAGTGTTCCCTTGTTCTGTTTGAATGACTAGTTCTTGGTCCAGGTGCCTCATGAGGACAATTAAGTGTTCTGGAATACTCATTCTCTGCAATGTTATCCATAGCTTGTCATGATCCACAGTCAAAAACCTTTGCATAGTCAGTAAAGCACAGGTAAACATCTTTCTGATATTGCTTTCAGCTAAGATCATCTGACGTCAGCAATGATATCCCTTATTTCACCTCTTCATCTGAATCCCACTTGAACCTCTGTTAGTTCCCTGTCAATGTACTGTTGCAACTGTTTTTCAGTTAGTTTTAGAAAACATTTACTTACATGTGCTATTTATGATAATTGTCTAATAATTTCTGCATTCTGTTGGGTCACCTCTCTTTGGAATGGGCACAAATAATGAATCTCTTCCAGTCAGTTCATCAGGAAACTATTTTCCAAAGTTCTTGGCATAGATGAGTGAGTGTCTCCAGGGCTACATTAGTTTGTTGAAAGATTTCAATTTGTATTTCATCAGTTCCTGCAGACTTGTTCTTTGCCAATGCCTTCAGAGCACCTTCCTTCAGTACCTTTGGCTCTTGATCATGTGCTACCTTTTGAAATGACTGACATCGACCATTTCTTTTTGGAACAGTAGTGGACCATCTGTTCAGTGCTTGCTAAATACTAAGTTCCATGTTGTGCATTTGCATAATTTAATTTTATTGTCACAGTGACCCTGTAAGTGGGTAGCATTTTTCAAATAAAGAAACTAAAGCTTAGACTGACTTGCCCAAGGGCATACAGTTAGCAAGGAAAAGAGGCAGAATTTAAACCCTTGTCTTTGTATTCTACCACATTGCTGCCCACAGATGCTAGGTTCATAGTCTGAACTGGGTAGAGTTCAAGTCAACAGATATTTTTGCACTCATCTTCTGCTTTTTAAATATAGCACGTCTATTCACACATCATGCAGAAAAGAACAGTTAAAAAAAAAAAATCTCGAATATTTATCCATACTAGCCTATGGCTGTCACCACTTTTCTGTCAGTTTGTTGTACTGTGGTGGCTTGTGTGTTATTGTGATGTTAGAAGCTATGCCACCAGTATTTTAAATACCAGCAGGGTCAGACAGCTGTCCAGTACCAAGAGACATTTATAAGATAATTTAAAAACTTGAGGATAAAATCCTTGAATTGGAAGGTATCTTCCCAGAATATATTTAATCTGTAGTGAGTGTATAAAGTGTCTTTCAAATTTTTTAAAGTGTTGTTTTATTTCAGAAATTTTCATTACAAAATAATTCACTCATTGATTTACTATGCACAAACAGTGTTGTAATAATTAAAAAATGAATGAACACAGTTTCATGTAGGAAGATTACCTAGTTCTCTAAAAATTTTGAATATTAAGACTCATAATTTTTAAAGTAGAAGTACTGTTGTTATAAATTACCCAAATTCTGTAGCTTAAGCCACTTTTGTGCCGTAAGTCATTCTGTCTTAGTGAATTTGCTGTCTTGTGAAACGAAAACTTTCTCTGGGACCTTGCTCTGCCCATTATCCCTTCTGTCTATTTAACCCTCTCTTTTTTTCCTCAGATCATAGACATGTTCATATTTCTCCATGCTAAACAAACACCTCCAGTTACCACTGTGCCTTAACCATCAGTCGTTTTTTGTTTTGTTTTTTACGTTGTACATTTGTTTTATTTCTAACACTGGCTCTTTCTTTTTTCCTTAACTTTTTATTGTGAATTTAGTGAAGGTTTACAGGCAACAAATCATATACTTTAGTTCGTCTCTATGATTACAATCCCCTCCATGAAACAACAGTTATCCCACTTCCTACCCGTGATTCCTATCCACCATCCAATCCCTTGTCTTTAGGTGTACGTTGCCCTTTTGATTTTGAATGATTCACCGGCAATGGATTTTTTGGTTGCTGTTTTTCATTTAACAGTATTTGCTTCTACTCTCTCTGTGTTTTTTGTTTTGTTTTGCTTTTTTGATGTACACAAAAGCACTCAGGAATATATAATCATTTAAACAACCAAAGGGCATATTCTGTAAGCCAGTCTCCTGGCTGCCAGCACATAGCCTTTCTCTTTCCATGAGTCTAAAGTCCTCAGTTGCTCTATCTCTTCATGTCATCACTTCTGCCTTCATCTCTGGTGTCACTGCTTCTCTGGTTATGATCCCATGTTCCACTCATGTTTTTCTCTCTTAATGGTCTTAGGGTTCTGTGTTCCTAGAATGTAAAATCTTACTACTCCCCCCTTTGTGTTACCAAAATTCTACCTTTACAGTGTGACAATCACAATTAGTCATGATAACAGTTACTCCCTATTGAATATAAAGAATCCTGTCCCCATCTCCTTTCACCAGACCCATCTAGACAGATGAAAACTATTCAGTGGGGATTCTACCTTCCCTCATAATACTCTAAAACTCAAGTCTCTCTTGAAAACATGTAAGCCAGCCACTTTGTGCCTTTATAAACCCTACCACCACCACCATTTTAGGTAGCCAATATCTAAGTTGCCTGTCCCTATCAACGCTGTATACTGAGGGGATGGGCTTGATCCTTGGTGTGAAGACTCCTTCCCTCTCCGTTGGTATTTTGAACTACTACATCCATAAGTATAGGTCAAGCTCATCAAATTGTAGCAATTTACACTTGCTTCCTTTATCAAATTTCTTTATCTATCTCTAGTTAAGCTCTGGTAATCGAGCCATGGAATCTGGGTCAAATGGGTACTATCTGCAAGTTTGGGTGTCCTTGTGTGTCGCCCTGCCTTCATATCAGCTGGATGCTTCACTCTCAGCTCTAGCCCTCCATGGCTAGGTCAAAGTCCATGGGCTCAGGAGTTCCCAAGTCTCCCCAAATTTCAGACCAGCCAGCCCTTCCTCTTTCTCATTCTCAACAGGAGTCTATGGAGCGTGGTCAAACTCAGCTCATATCTTCAGTCCTGCCTTTTCCCTACTTCCACTCACATGTAGACCAATGTGATCGCCAGCTAGCTTATATACCTGCTTCCTTGTTTCCTTTGAGTTTCAGTCTTGGAGGGGCGGTTGTCCTGAAGGTGCTTGATACCAGCAGGTGTTTTGAAGGACAAGTTTGTATTTGTCTAATTTGTCAATGCTAGCACTTAATCTGGAGTCCTGGTGTGGCACTGCAAAGTCAGTTTGAACCACGAAGTAGGTGGTTCAAGCTCACCAGTCATTCCTTGGAAACCCAATACAGGGTCACTATGGGTCAGAACCAAACTGATAGCACGCAACAACAACCACCAATTTCTTCAGTCTGAAATTGATCATACATGCAATTAAGATGTATTTGTAACTACTGGTGTCTGAAATGCAAAGGTTGGAAACAACCATAATTGGAAAATATGGACGTGGTGATAGAAATGATGCTGGAAATCTCATGATAGAATTTTGCAAAACCAATGACTTCTTCATTGAAAATGCTTTTTTAAACAACATAAAATACAGCTGTACACATGGACCTTACCAGATGGAACACACAGAAATAAAATTGACTACATTTGTGAGAAGAGACCATGGAAAAGCTCCATATCATCAGTAAAATAATGCCAGGGGTCGACTATGGAACTGACCATCAATTGCTCATGTACAAGTTCAGGATGAAGCTGAAAAAAAATTTAAAACAAGCCCATGAAAGCCAAAATATGACTTTGAACATATTCCACCTGCGTTTAGAGATTATCTCAAGGACAGATTTGATGCATTTTACATTAATAACCAAATACCAGAAGAATTGTGGGATGACACCAAGAATATCATACAGGAAGAAAATACAATGCCATTAAGAAGACAAGAAAGAAAAGACCAAGATGGATGTCAGAAGAGATTCTGAAACTTGCTCTCCAGGGGAGAGATACTAAAGCAAATGGAAGAAAGGAGGAAAAAGAGCTGAAAAGAAAATTTCAAAGAGCATCTTGAGAAGACAAGATCAAGTATTGTAATGAAATTTGCAAAGACCTGGAGTTAGAAAACTAAAAGGGAAGAACGTGCTCAGCATTTGTCAAGCTGCATGAGCTGAAGAAAACATTGACTTGCAATATTGAAAGATTCTATGGGCAAAATATTGAATGATTCAGAAAGCATCAAAAGAAAATGGAAGGAGTATACAAGAGTCACTGTAACAAAAAGAAATGGTCGATGTTCAACCATATCAAGAGGTAGCATATGATCAAGGGCTAATGGTATGGATGGAAGAAATCAAAGGTGTGCTTAAGTCATTAGCAAAGAATGTGGCTCCAGGAATTGATGGGATACAAATTGAAATATTTCAACAAGCTGATGCAGACCTTGAGGCACTCATCTATGCCAAGAAATTTGGAAGATAGCTACCTAGACAACTGATTGGAAGAGATCCTTAATTATGCCCATTCCAAACAGAAGTGACTGAACAGAATGCAAAACCATCAGACAATATCGTTAATATCACATGCACATAAAATTTTGCTAAAATTAATTTTTTAATGGCTGCAACAGTCATTGACAGGGAACTGTAAGAGGCTCAAGCGGGATTCAGATGAGGAGGTGAAATGGATATCACTGCTGACAGCAAAATGGATCTTTGTTGAAAGCAGAGACAATTAGAAAGATGTTTACCTGTGCTTTAATGACTATGCAAAAGCTATCAAATGTGTGGATCATGACAAACTGTAGGTAACATTGCAAACAATAGGTATTCTAGAGCATGTAATTGTGCTCATGAGGAACCTGTACATAGACTAAGAGCTAATCATTTAGAACAGAGCAAGGGGACACTGAATTGCTTAATATTGGGAAAGGTGAAGAGGACTTAAAATACTAATGAAAATCAAAGACGACAGCCTTGAGTATGGATTGCACCTTAATGTAAAGAAAACAAAAATCCTCACCACTGGACCAGTAAATGATGTTCTGATAAATGGAGAAAATATTGAAGTTGTCAAACACTTCATTTTTCTTGAATCCACTATCGACACTCATAGAAGCCATAGTCAAGAAATCAAATGACGAATTAGGCAAATCTGCTGCACAAGATCCCTTTAAAGTGCTCAAGAGCTATGATGTTAGTGTGAGGATTAAGGTGTGCCTGACCCAAGCCATAGTATTTTCAGTAGTCTCATATGCATGTGAAAGTTGAGCAGTGAAGAAGGAAGACTGCAGAAGAATGATGCAGTTGAAATATGATGTTGGAGAAGAATATTTAAGTGCCATGGACTGTTGTTGTTGTTGTTGTTATGTGCCGTGGAGTCGGAACCGACTCATAGCGACCCTGTACAGGGTTTCCGAGGGTGTAAATCTTTACGGGAGTAGAAAGCCTCATCTTTCTCCCGCGGAGCAGCTGGTAGTTTCGAACTGCTGACCTTGCGGTTCGTAAGAACGAACAAATCTGTGTTGGAAGAAACACAGCCAGAATGCTCCATAGAAAGCATGATGACGAAACTTGATCTATCATACTTTGGACATATGAGTAGGGACCAGTCCCTGGAGAAGAACATCATGCTTGGTTAAGTGGGGAGTCAACGGAAGAGGAACACCCCTAAGGAGAGAGACTGGCACAGTGGTAGCAGCAATGGGCTCAAGTGTAACAATTGTGAGGATGGTGCAGGACCAGGCAGTGTTTTGTTCTGTTGTGCTTAGGGTTACTATGATATATCGGAACCGACTTGATGGTACCTAACAACGACACCAACAAGCCTATGGCTAAACCTGCTTTTCTGCCCTGGCTCCGAATTCCTGACTATTCTCCTAAGCATATGATTTTCCACTCCAATCTCAGGGACATTGTACTTTTCTCATCTGGCTAAGTTTAACCTGCTCTGTATGGTTCTCTGACCTCAATCCTTAGCTTTGGTCCCCATTCTCTCTTTTCTTGCCCAGTCCATTTGGCTTTGCTTGCCTTGTTTACCAGCCGCTCCTTAGTTCACTTGACTTCAATTTTCTCTTCTTCATTGTACTGGCCCATTTCCCAATGAGACAGTCTCTCCAGCTTTAGTACTCATACCTGCTTGGCAAGCTCCCCTGTCTTCCAGGCAGATCGGGGAACTAGAACTTCCCTGAGAGTGGAATAGAAGAATCATGTGCTTAAGGGTCTCACCAGGAATTCAGTATCAGAGCAGAAAAACAGGAGCTTATTTAAATAGGAATGAAGATGCAAGCTAGAATTTGAAGGATAAGGAGGTAAATACTATGGTGAGTTATGGTGTTGGAGAAGAATATTAAAATACCATAGACTAAAATATCACACGCTAGAAGAACAAACCTGTGCTATAAGAAGTATAGCCAAATTGCTCCTTAGAAGGCAAGATGATGAGACTTTGTTTGTCCTACTTTGGAGATATTATCAGGAAGAACCAGTCCCTGAGTATGAGGCTGGCCTGGAAACCAGTGGGACATTGGGTAGTGACACAAGAATGGAAGGAATATAAATACTTGGCTCTAGTGAATACTTCTGAGTGAGGTAGTTTCCCTGGAGTTTTATTGCCTAATCTTTAGAGTTTGCTTCTGCTTGGGCTTTCCCAATAATACCAGATTGTATAAGACAACGAGATATAAGAATCAATGTGCTGTAGAAGCACCAAGGAAAGATATTCTCTTCTGAGCTAGTAGACAAGGAGACTTGCAAAGAGGGTGTAAAATGTAAACTAAGCCTTGAAAGATACAAAAGGTTTCTACTGGTTGTGGGTATGGGGTGCATTTTAACAAAGTGGACATTACAAACAAAGACACAGAAATGTCACAGTCCAAGACATGTTCACCAACCGTACCTAGTTGCAGTGTGGTTTGAATCTTACACGTTAGGGGTGAGGAGAAATAAAAGAGTAGGATGGAAAGGTAGACTGGAAGGTGAAGGAACTCTGGAGGACCTCCTTAAGTGCATATCCTGAATTTGAATATATAATCAATGGAAGAAAATAAAAACTGAAAATTTATCATACAGTAAAATTGACATTTTGAGATAATATACATTTCTATGAATTTTAACAGATGTATACATTTGTGGCGACCACTTGTCTGTCCATTTGTGGTGGCTTGCTTGTTGTGATGATGGAAGCTTTGCCACCTATATTTTAAATACCAGCAGTGTCACCCATAGTGGACAGATTTCAGCAGAGTTTCCAGACTAAGACAGACTAGGAAGAAGGAGAGACAGATTGCTTACGAATGTTTAGCTACTGAAAACCTTATGAATGGCAGCGGAATGTTGTAAGATACAGTGCTAGGTCATTAAAAAGACAGGAAAGAAAGAAAAGACCAAAATGAATGTTAGAAGAAACCCTGAAACTTGCTCTCCAGCATAGAAATGCTAAAGCAAATGGAAGAAATGAGGAAGTAAAATTGCAGAACAGAAAATTTCAAAAGGCAGTTTGAAAAGACAATGTCAAGTATTATAATGAAATGTGCAAGACTTGGAGTTAGAAAACCAAAAGGGAGGAAAAAACTCAGCATTTCTCAAACTGAAAGAACTGAAGAAAAAAATTCAAGCTTCTACTTGCAGTGATGAAGGAGTCTATGGGCAAAATATTGAATGATGCATAAAGCAACGAAAGCAGATGGAAGGGGTGGGTGGGGTTGATGGTGGCTAGGGTAGAGGTACAGTGAGGTTCGCCATCAGCAATACCACAGAATACCAGGCAAAGCAGATTCATGGCAGAGCTCCAAAACTGGGAACCACAAAGGTAGGAATATTTTAAAAGTTTGAAGGCTTGTAGCTAGTGGAACTTGTAGTGGAAGTGAGAAATCGCATACTTTTGAATCTGCTGGGCTCGGCTGCCCAGAGCCCACAACTTGGGTGAGAAACCAAACGGCAAGACCAAACAGGGGAGCAGACACACCACGGAAAAATGCCGAAGAACATTGGAGCAAAGGTGGACAATACACTTTGTTGGTTTAGCTTTGTTCTGATTTACATTTTTTTTTTTTTTGTATCTCTTCATTGGCCCCCGCGACTGCGCACCTCCATTCTGGTGAGTAGAAGGGGTGCCTGAGCGAGTGGGTTTTCTGCCACACATGAGCACAGATACTCTCAGACCAAGAGCACCCTGAACTTTTTTTTTTTTTTTAATACAGAAAAGGCCAGAACAAGGGATGTGGAGAGGGAAACAGATTTTTAAAACAAAATAGACTGAAAATTAAATCAAATACTGAGTTACAGCATAACAACCAACAGTGGCATCCTGAAATAGACAGTTTTGAAGGCAAGAAGCTGAAAGGGGACATTAAAGTCATACACATATTAGGCTATAGCTTTTTTTTTTTTTTTTCTCTCCCTCCTCTCCCTTTTCTGTGATTATAGACTACAGTATCCAATCTAGTTTTTGTTGTTGTTTTGGTGGGGTTTTTTTTTTCTTGTTTTTTTGCTGTTACTGTTTTGCTGTTTTATGCTCCCCCTTCTACCTTTGGGGGACTCTTTCTCTCCATATGTTACCCAAGAAGAGACAGCAATTGCTGCCATATATTCAATCTACAATCACACTCTATAAAACACCAAAATCCAGGCAAGAACCATTACCAAATGCCATACACCAGGGAAACAGACAACACCTATGAAAATTACTCTGAGTTAAACAATAAGAAGAGTGAAAAGGGAAGCCCACACATCCTGATCACATCTTCCTGGAAGCAATCAGAAAGCATAAAAAGTACCAAAACACATACTCAATTAAGTATTAAGGCCACAGATAAACATTCAACATGTCCAAGAAGCAAAAGCAGATGACCATATCAGCACATGTCCAGAAACAAGATAAAATGAGACAAATGACATAGAGGTAGACCTGGACTACATTACAGAAGGAGAGCAGGCCTTGGAAATGCCTGAGAAGGAATTCAGAAAAATGATTATAAAATGTTTCAAGACATTTTACAATGGAGTTGAGAAAAATAAGAAAGAAGTCAGGAAAGTGCTACAGGAACAATCAAATAAAATAGATACAGCATTGGAAACAATTCAAAACTTACAGAAAGAGGTCCAAATGATCAATAATAGAATGTCAGAAATAGACAATACACTGAAAGGACAAAGGAATAGAATAAAAGAGATGAAAGGCAAAACCAGTGATCTGGAAGACAAAACTGTCAATACCACTAAGATAGAAGATCAAACAGAAAAAAAATGATAAAAAAGCTGAAGAAAGTTTAAGATTTATGTTGGACAACATGAAGAGGAATGACTAAAGAATTATCAGCATTCCAGAACCAGAAGAATCATGCAAGTCCACAGAAGAAATAGTTGAAGAACAGTTGGAAGAAAATTTCTCTAACATTCTGAAAAGTGAAAAGATAAACATTCAAGAAGCTAAACGAACCTCAGGAAGGATAGACCCCAAAAGAAAACCATTGAGAGATATCATAATCAAGATCTCCAAAAAAAAAAAAAATAAGGAGACACTCCTGAAAGCAGCTAGGGAAAAGAGAAGTGTTATATACAAAAGCAAGCAAGTCAGATTAAGCTCGGATCTCTCAGCAGAAACCATGTAAGCAAGAAAGCAATGGGAAGACATATATAAAACCCTGAAAGAAAAAACTTGACAACCAAGAATCCTTTTTCCAGCAAAGCTATGAATCAAATATGATGATGTAATCAAAATATTCCAGGATAAACAGAAGCTAAGGGATTCTGCCAAAGCCAACCCTGCACTACAAAACATCCTAATGGGAATTCTGTGGACTGAGAACCAACAAGAACAGACAACAACCAGAGATTGACATACGTGGCAGCATCTCCCAGAACTAAATCGACAGAACGAAGAGGCAGGAACAGAACAAATCTATAGAAACAAACTCAGAGAATCTGGGAGGTCAGTCTACGATCAAAACAATTACAATGTAAAAGAAGGTAAACAGGTAGGAGCAGAGATCCAGAGTGTGAGAAGGTCAGGTAGATTACAAGATAAAATAGACTGCACTAAATGGAGGGAAAAGTTAATGGACTATAAGGTAATCTCAAAGAAAATGAACACTTCTCAACATACCAAGAAAATGAAAATCAAAAAAGAACATGGAAACATTAAAACTATGAAAAACTCACAAGAAAGAACACAAAAAACATGAACTCAGCAAAGGAAGACACATAGAATGACGAAAGCAACAACCACACACACACAAACACACAAACATAATGGCAGCAATTGATCCATAAATATCCATAATTACACTGAATGTAAACAGATAAAATGAGCCAGTTAAGAGATAGAGTGGCAGAATGGATAAGAAAACAAGATCCTTCAATATGCTGTCTTCAAGAAACACATCTCACACACAAAGACAAAAACAGATTAGAAGTCAAAGGATGGAAAAAAATATACCAAGCTAATTGCAATAAAAACCAACAGTAGTGGCAGTACTAAGCTCTGATAAAATAAACTTTAAGGCAAAAATAAGCATAATAGATAAAGATGGACATTATCTCATGATTAAAGGGACAATTGAACAAGATGACATAACCATAATAAATATCTATGCTCCCAATGA
>NW_006408644.1:7737683-7739100 GCF_000296735.1 Chrysochloris asiatica | reverse complement strand
AAATATCTAGGAATAAATGTAACCAGAGAAACAAAGGACTTATACAAAGAAAATTACAAAACACTACTACAAGAAACCAAAAGAGACCTACAAAAATGGGATAATGTACCATGCTCCTGGATAGGAAGACTTAACATTGTGAAAATGTCTAAAATGTCAAAATGTCCAAAATGTCAAAATGTCAAAATTGCCCAAAGTGATTTATACATAATAATACAATCCAAATTCCAAAGACAATCTTCAAAGAGATGGAAAAAACAATTACAAACTTTATATGGAAAGGAAAGAGCTCCAGGATAAGCAAAGCACTGCTTAAAAAGAAGAATAAGGTTGGAAACTTCTCACTCCCCGACTTCAAAATTTATTTCATGGCTACAGTGGTCAAAACAGCTTGGTACTAGTACAATGAAAGAAACGTTGATCAATGGAACAGAATCGAGAATCCAGAAATTAACCCATACACATACAGCCAACTGATTTTTGACAATGTACCTAAATATATCACATGGGGAAGTGATAGTCTCTTCAACAGATGGTGTTGGCAGAACTAGAAAGTGACATGCAAAAGACTGAAACAAGACCTTCACCTCACACCTTATACAAAAACCAACTCAGCATGGATTGAAGACCTAAATGTTAAAAACCAGAATTATGAAGGCCATCAATGAAAAAATAGGGACAAATGTGAGGGCACTAATTCAGGGAATACACAGACTACCAACATTTTGAGAACTACACAAACAAAAGTAGACAAAGATGATTGGGACATATTAAAAATGAAAAACTTATGTGCATCAAATGACTCCACCAGAAGGGTAAAAAGGGAACCCCCCAGAATAGGAAAAAATCTTTTGCAATGACGCATCAGACAAGGGACTCATTTCTAAAATATATAGGAACTACAACACCTCTACAAGAAAAAGACAACCCAATTTAAAAATGGGCACTGGACATGAACAGACACTTCACCAAGGAGGAGATCCAGGCAGCCAACAAACCTATGAAGAAATGTTCACAATCATTAGCCATTAGAGAGATGTAAATCAAAACAACAATGAGGAGATATCATCTCACATCAGCAAAAGCAGCAAAGAAAAAAAAGTAGAGGACAATAAATGCTGGTGAGGATGTGGAGAGACTGGGATGCTTGTGCATTGCTGTTGGGGTTGCAAAATGGTCCAACCTCTCTGGAAAGCAATATGGATCTTCTTCAGAAGGTTGGAAATAGAAATACCTTATGATTCAGTAATTCCTCTACTTGGTATTTACCCACAGGAAATACGAGCCATAATATGAGTAGATACATATATGCACACCAAGGTTCATAGCAGCACTATTTACAATAGCAAAAAGATGGAGACAGCCTAAGTGCGCATCAACTGAAGAATGGATAAACAAACTGTGGTACATACACACA
>NW_006408644.1:7719167-7736608 GCF_000296735.1 Chrysochloris asiatica | reverse complement strand
ATAAGAAGAGAGGGCATATGCATAAGAACACCCACACTTGCAGATAATACCCACTTGACCTGGCTTCAATGACTGGATGATCAAAGCTCAACTAGAAGAAAAAAGAAGAGGGAAAAAAGAGTAATCTGATACCATTTGATGAGCTTGACCTCCACCTATGGATGCAGTAACTCAAAAGAGGGAACAAATCTTTACAGCGAGGATCATTCCTACCCCCTTCATACACAGAGTAGACAGGGATGGGCAATTTGGACATTGGCTAACCAAAATCGGAGGGGTGGGGGGAGCATGCTACAAAGGCAAGAAGTGACTGGCTTACAAGCTTTCAAGAGGGAGCCTAGATCCAGAGGACGTGGAGGAAGGTAGAATCTCCGCTGAGTAGTATCCAATCTCTCTGGGCAGGGCTGATGAATGGAGATGCGGATAGGTCTCTTGTGATACAATAGTGAATAATTGTTATCAGGACTGACTGTTAGGGTTGGAAATGTAAAGGTAGATGTTTTGTAGCAAAAGGAGGGGAGTGATTGACTTTGCAGTCTAGGAGCGGAGGTCCCTGGGACCATCAAGGGAGAAGAGCAGAGTGTGGGATCCTACCCAGAGAAGCAGTGATGCCCAAGATGGAGGCAGAGATGATGACGTGGAGAGATGGAGCGGCTGGGGACTTTAGACCCAAAAGGGAGATGGGCTGTGTGCTGACAACTGGGGTGCAGGCTTGCAGGGTATATACCCTTTGGTTGTTTGATGATGCATGTAGGGAATTGTAACCATGGCAATGAAACAATATACAATAGAATGAACGTAAAGCTAATGTTTTCCCATGTAAACTATGACATAATTCACAGTAAAATGTTTAAAAAAATAAAAAAGAAGATGGAAGGAATACAGAGTCTCTGTACCAAAAAGATGTGGTCGATGCTCAACCATTTCAAGAGGCAGCATATGATCAACAACAAATGTACTGAAGGAAGAAATCTATGCTGCACTGAAGGCATTGGTGAAAAACAGGAATCAATGAATAAATATTGCTGAAGAAAATGGTTGCAACAGTACATTGACAGGGAACTGCCAGACAGTCAAGCTGGATTTAGACAAGAACTTGGAACTAGGGATATCACTGCTGACATCAGATGGATCTTTACTGAAAGCAGAGAATACAAGAAAGATGTTTACCTGTGCTTTATTGCCTATGTAAAGGCTTTTGGTTGATGTCGGATGTTGGCTGAAAGCAGAGAATAAAAGATAGATGTTTACTTCTGCTTATATTCTGTTTAAATGCTTTTGATTGTGTGTATCATGAGAAGTTATGGGTAACATTGTGAAGAATGTGTATTCCACAACACTTAATTGTGCTCATGAAAAACCTGTATATAGACCAACAGGCAGTTATTCAAACCAAACAAGGATATTTAAAATCAGCAAGGTGTGCACCAGGGCTGTATTCTTTCACCATACTTATTCAATCTGTTTGCTGAGCAAATAATCCAAGAAACTAAATATGTGAGGAAGAACGTTCCATCAGGATTGGAGGAAGACTCATTAACAACTTGTAATATGCAGATAATACAACCTTGCTTGCTGGAAGTGAAGAGGACCTAAAATACCAATGAAGATCAAAGACTACAGCCTTCAGTATAAATTGCACCTCAATGTAAAGAAAGCAAAAATCTTCATAACTGGACCAATAAAAAATAGCATGATAAATGGAAAAAAAGATTGAAGTTGTCAAAGACTTCATTTTGATTGGATGCACAATCAAGTCATGAAAACAGCTGTCAAAAAAAAAAAATCAAATGACATACTGTATTAGGCAAATCTGCTGTACAAAACCTCTTTTAAGTGTTCAAAAAAGCAAAGATATCAGTCTGAGGACTAAGGTGCACCTGACCCAAGTATTTTCAGTAGACTTATATGCATGTGAAGAACCTACTCCATGGCACATAACAACATATGCATGTGAAAATTGGGCAATGATTAAGGAAAACCATAGACGAATTCATGACTTTGACTTATGGTGTTGGAGAATATTAAAAGTACTAGAAGAACAAACAAATCTGTGTTGGAAGAAGTATAGCCAAATGCTCCTTAGAAGCCAGGATGGCGAGACTTCATCTCTCATACTTCTGACATATTATCAGGAGGGACAATATGTCAATGGAAATGAACATCATGCTTGGTAACATGGAGGGTCAGTGAAAAAGAGTAAATCTCCCAACCAGATGGATTGACACAGTGGCAGCACCATTGGGCTCAAGCGTAGCAACAGTCGTGAGAAAGGTACAGGACCAGGTAGTGTGTAGTTCTGTTGTGCATAGGGTCACTATGAGTCAGAACTGAGTCAACAGCACCTAACAACAACATACGTTTGTGTAAAGGTATTGGATGTCACAAATTACTTGCATTAGACTACTAACCTAATGGTTGGTGGCTTGAATCCATACAGCCAAGAAAATGCTCGCTGTGGAACATTACTATTCTGTAACACATGGGGTTTCCATATATCAGAATGAGCTTGGCAGCAATAAAAGATAAAAAGATGTGTGGCTTGGTTGCTAATTGAAAAAAAATCGGCAGTTTGAACCCACCAGTTTTCTCCACAAAGGCATAGCAGTCTACTTTTGTAAAGATTTACAGCCTGCAGGGTCACTGTGACTCCAAATTGAACCAAATGGCAGTGGGTTTGGTTTGGGTTTGCTTTGAATAGATTTGTGTAACCACCACTACCATCAGTGCACAGAACAAATGCCACAAAGAATTCCCTCCTGCTACCGCTTGTAGAATTTCCATTCTTTGTAATGTGAGCCATAATTTGTTATGATTCACACAGTCAAATGCCTTTGCATAGTCAATGAAACACAGGTAAATATCTTTCTGATACTGTTTGCTTTCAGCTAAGATCCATCTGGCACCAGCAACGATATCCCTCATTACATCTTCTCTTCTGAATTCAGGTTGAACTTTTGACAGTTCTCTGATGATGTACTGCTGTAACTTTAAATTAAATTATCTTCATCGAAATTTTACTTACATATGATATTATTTGATGATTTCCACATTCTGTTAAGTCACTTTCTCTTGAAATGGATACAAATAAAATCTGTTTAAGTCAGTTGGCCAGGTAGCTGTCTTCAAAATTTCTTGGCAAAGATAAGTGAGTCCTTCCAGCATTCAATCCATTTTGTTAAAACATCATAGTTGAAAATACATTCTCAGACCACAAAGGTATTAAGATACAAGCAATAACATAGATGGATAATTTCCAAATACTTGAAAATTAAACAATATTATTAGAAGTAACCCAAGCTTGTTTTGTTGTTAGGGACCACTGAGTCAGTTCTGACTCACAGTTACCCTATGTATAATAGAACAAAACATTCCGTGGTCCTGTGTCATCCTCACAGTTGTTATGTTTGACTCCATTGCTGTGGATAGTGGGTCAATCCATCTCATTTAGGGTCTTCCTCTTTTTTGCTGATGCTCTGCTTAACCAAGCCTGATATTCTTCTCTAGTGATTGGTCTTTCCTGATAATATGTTTAAATTAAACGATACAAAGCATTGTGATTGTCATGTCTAAGGAGCAACCTGGCCATGTTTTGTTGTTAAGTGTCTTTGAGCTGGTTCTGATTTATAGTGACCCTAGGAGCCTCTGCTGGGTTTGAACCACCAACCTTGTGGTTAGCTGCTGTTGTTAGGTGCTGTCGAGTCTTTTCCAACTCATAGTAACCTTATGTACAACAGAAAGGAACACTGCCAGGTCCTGCACCATCCTCACAATCATTGTTAAGCTTGAGTCCATTGTTGCTGCCACTGTGCCAATCCATCTTGTTGTATGTCTTCCTCTTTTTCATTGACCCTCCACTTTACCTAGCATGATGTCCTTCTCCAGGGACTGGTCCCTCTTTGAAATGACTCTTGTAAGTAGTATTTAAGCTCTTGTAAGACACCAGTTACGGAGTAACACCAATTACAGACAGCAAAACAGTTACTGAGCATATTTTGTAGGAATGTAGAACAGCTGGCTCCACTGATACATGGCTCTTCAACCTGTTTCGCTGACCTTGGTTTTCAGAAATGGAGAAAAATCGGTCCCACTGATTATTGACTCCTTAAACTCTGCTGGTGTGGCGCTGTAGGATAAAGCACTGGACCGAAAGGTCAGTTTGAACCACAAGGTCTGTGGTTCAGAATCACCAGTTGCTCCTTGGAAACCCTACACAGAGCCACTATGAGTCAGAACTAACTAGAGGGCACTTAACAACAAACTTTGCCCAGCGGCCATAGATGAGCTCCTAGAGGTTAAGCAACAGACAATATCTTTCTGCTCCTGTAAAGATTTACAGCCTCGGAAACCCTGTACAGGGTCACTATGAGTCAGAACCGACTCCACGGCACATAACAACAACAACAATATCCTGTTACATAGTCCAGAGGGCTCTATCACTTATGTTGTAAATCTGCCTCCCATTCCATCTATCCGAAACATCCCCTTTGCCTTCTCTTCTAAAAACTCAATAAAAATCTGAAACACTCAGGGCTAGCACTACTCTCAGCATAAGGCCCCTTTCCTCTCTTGGGAAGTAAATACAACTCTCTACTTTGAATCTCCATACTTGTGAATTCTTTCACATTCTGGGACTCTGGCACAACCCAACACTCCTTCCTGATAATATGTCCTAAGTATGAGAGACAAAGCCTCCCCATCGTGGCTTCTAAGGACCATTCTGGCTGGACTTCTTCCAACACAGATTTGTTTGTTCTTCTAGTATTCCCTGGTACTTTTAATATCCTTCTCCAACACCATAATTCAAATGCATCAATTGTAAGGGCTTCCTTATTCACTGTCCAACTTTCACATGCATATGAAGCTATTGAAAATACCATTGCTTGGGTCAGGCGCACATTAGTCCTCAAACTGACATCTTTGCTCTTGAACACCTTAAAGAGATTTTGTGCAGTTGATTTGCCTAATGCGGTTAGTATTCCAATGCTTATCCTATAACACTACATCAGGAATTCAAACTTCTTCCAAAACAGATTTGTTTGTTCTTCTGGAAAACCATGGTATATTCAATATTCTTTACCAACACCACAATTCAAATATATCGATTTGATTTTTTTTTCCAAGCTTTCCTATTCATTGTCAGCTTTCACATGCATATGTCCTTGTTGTTGTTAAGTGCCCTTGAGTTGGTTCCCATTGACCCTATATAGGGTTTCTGAGGAGCCTCTGGTGGGTATGAATTGCAGACTTTGTGGTTCACAGTCCAGTGCTGAACCTACAGCACCACACCAGGAGTCCTGGGCTTTTTTTGTTGTGAGTTTTTTAATAACCGTAGCACTTTCTTCTGATATAGGTCTTTTTAAGTTTTCTATTTCAGTATGTGTTCGTTTCCAAATCATAGTGACCCTATGAACAACAAAACAAAACACTGCCCCATCCCTTGTCATCCTCACAATCATTGTTATACATTGCTGCTGCCACTGTGCCAATCCATCTCGTTAGGGGTCTTCCTTTTTTTCGCTGAACCTCCACTTTACCAAGCATGATGTCCTTTTCCAGGGACTGATAATTCATAATATTCTGTTACTCTCCTTTTTATTTCCATTGGTTCTGTTGTGATCTCACCCATATCATTTTTTATTCATGTTATTTGTATTTTCTCCTTTTATTTTGTTAGATTTGCCAGTGGTTTGTAAATTTTATTAATTCTTTCAAAGAACCAACTTTTTGTTTTGTTGATTCTTTCCATTGTTTATCTCTGTTCTATTTCATTTATTTCTGCTCTGACCTTTATTATTTCCCTCTGGTGACTGTAGGCTTACTTTGCTGCTCTTTTTCTAATTGTTGGAGATGTTGGATTAAGGTGTTGATTTGGATTTTTTTCCTCTTTTGGATGTGTGCATTCATTGCTATAAATTGCCCTTCATGTACTGCTTTTGCTGTCTCCTGAAGATTTTAGTATGTTGCATTTTCATTCTCATCTGATTCAAGAATTTAAAAATGTATTCTATTAATCAGTAGCTTTGAAGCAGGATTTTTTCAGTTTCCATGTATGTGATTTTGTTTCCTTGATCTTCCTATTGTTTATTTGTAATTTTATAGCATTGTGATCTGAGAAAATATTTTGTAGTATTTCAATGTTTACAAATTTATCAAGGCTTGCTTTGTGGCTTAATATAGTCTATTATGGAGAATATGCCAAATGCACTGGAAAAGAATGTATATGGTTGTTGGATTGAGTGCTGTGTATAAGTCTATGAAGTCAATTTTATTGAACCTATTGTGTTGCTTAGTTCTTCTAAGTCTTTGGTGAGTTTCTTTCTAGTAATTCTGTCCTTTATTGAAAGTGGCATATTAAAATCGTTTACTATTATTGTAGGAGTTCTGGTGTGGTGCTGTGTGTGGTTAATGTCCTGGACTGCAAAATCAGTTTGAACCTCAAGGTCAGCAGTTCAAGCTCACCAGCTGCTACAAAGAAACCCTATATATGGTTGCTATGGGTCAGAACCAACTTGATGGCACTTAACAACAACAAAAACAATTATTGTAGAATTGTCTGTTTCTTTCTTCAGTTCTGTTAGAGTTTGATTTGTAGTTTGTGAGGATCTTTCATTGGGAGTATAGATATTTATTATAATTATGTCCTCTTGTTCAACTGACCCTTTAATCATGCAATAATGTCTTTTTTGTTTCTTACGCTGCTTTTTGCCTAAAAGTCTGTTTTATCAGAAATTAATATTTCCACTCCTACTTGGTTTTGACTGCCATTAACTTGATATGTTTATTTATTTATTTATTTATTGGTCTTTGTATGTACAGTGTATCTTTTATACACAGCAAATGAAGGATACTGCTTTCTTATCCATTCTGCTACTCTCTGTCTCTTGATTAGTACATTTAATTCATTCACATTCAGTGTAATTCTCAATGGGTATGAGTTGATTACTGTCATTCTGCTTTGTGTTTTTTGTGGTGTTGCTGGTTCCATGTAATTTTTCATGCTGAGTTCTTTTTGTTTGTGGGTTTTCTTGTAATTTTCTTCATTTATGCTGTTTTGATGTCTACTAAATCTTGGTGGTTTTACTCATTTTAATGTGGAAATATATTAATTTTCTTTGATGTTACCCTGTAATTTATTAATCACTTCCTCAGTTTAAAATAGTCAGCTTTATCTTAAAATCTACTTGAATTTCTTGTCATTTGGAAGTTCTGTGACTAAACTATTTCCTCTTTTTTTCTTTGCAGTTGTCTTCATTGTAAATTGATATCTCTGGTTCCCTGTTTTCAGTCTTGTAGGCTTGTTTTACTTTGTTGTTAAGTGCCATCGAGTCAGTTCTGACCCATAGAGACCCTGTATAGGGTTTCCGAGGAGCAGCTGGTGAGCTTGAACCACCAATCTTGCAGTTCAAACGGCTTTGCAGTCTGGCACATTAACCCCCAGTGCCACAACCAGGAGTTGTTTTACTTTGGATACTTTTATATCTGAATTGAGTTCTGGGTGCTGACACCATGTATGTTAATCTTAGGTAGTTGTCTGCCCTGTTGGTTCTCAGGCCAAAGAACATCCTTTAGTATTTTTCATGAAGTTGGTCTGCTTATTACAAAACCTTTAGCTTCTGTTTATCTGGCAAAGTTCTAATTTCACTGTCATATTTGAGGGACAGAGTTTTGTATATGTCCTCACATTGCCTTCTTGGCAGCATGGTTTCTAATGAGTAATCATGTTGTTGTTGTTAAATGCTATTGAGTCAGTTCCGACCCATAGCGACCCTGTACATGGTTTCCAAGGAGTGGCTGGTGAGCTTGAACCACTGACCTTGCAGTTCAAATGACTTTGCAGTCCAGTGCATTAACCCACAGCACCACACCACACAGGACTCATAATGAGTAATCATAGCTTAGTCTTATTGGTTCTTCTTTGTAGGTAATTTTTCATTTTTCCCAAGCTGTTCTCAGGATTCTTTCTTTGTCTTTAGTTTTGAAAAGTTTCATGATACGTTTTGGTGATTTTCTTTTAGGATCTTTCCCGTTTAGGGCATATTCAGCTTCTTGAATGCTTACCATCTATGCTTTCATGTTAGGGAGTTTTCTTCCAATAACTCTTTGACAGTTTTCTTACTGTTTTTTGTTTTTGTTTTTGTTTTTGTTTTTGTGTGTGTGTGTGTGTATGTGTGTCTTCAAGTTCTGGATTTCTGATCACTCATAAATTATTCCTCTCCATGATGTCCCACATAAATCTTAGGCTTTCTTCAAATTTTTTCATCTTTTTAACTAATTGTTATGTTGTGGTTAGGTGCCGTTGAATCAGTTCTGACACATAGCACCCTATGAACAATAAAATGAAACACTCCCTTATCCTGAACCATATGCACAATTATTGTGACACTCCAGCCCAGTGCTGCTGCCACTGTGTCAATCCATTTTGTTGGGGGTCTTACAAGTCAGGCTGCTAATCTCAGGGTCAGCAGTTGAAAACTACCAGTGGTTCCATGGAACAAAGATGAGGCTTTCTGCTCCCATAAAATTTTACAGCCTCGGAAACCCTATATAGGGTCTCTGTGAGTCAGAACCGACTCAACATCACAAAACCACCACCACCACTACACTTTACCAAGCATGATGTCTTGTCCAAAATATGAGAGACAAAGTCTCACCATCCTTGCTTCTAAGGAGCATTCTGGCTGAACTTCTTCCAACAGATTTGTTTGTTCTTCTGGCAGTCCATGGTACTTTAAATATTCTTCTT
This sequence comes from Chrysochloris asiatica, assembly GCF_000296735.1. Classification (NCBI taxonomy): domain Eukaryota; kingdom Metazoa; phylum Chordata; class Mammalia; order Afrosoricida; family Chrysochloridae; genus Chrysochloris; species Chrysochloris asiatica. The sequence continues at coordinate 7,727,862 of NW_006408644.1, read as the reverse complement.
CAACACCACAACTTAAATGCGTCAATTGTTCTACAGTCTTCCTTATTCATTGTCCAACTTTCACATGGATATGAGGTTATTGAAAATACCAAGGCACCATAGTTCTCACACTGACGTCTTTGCTTTTGAACTCTTTAAAGAGGTCTTGTGTAGCAGATTTGACTAATACGGCAAATTGTTTGATTTCTTGACTGCTGCTTCCGTGAGTGTTGATAGTAGATCCAAGCAAAATGAAGTTTTCGACAACTTCAGTCTTTTCTCCATTTATCATGATGTTACTTATTGGTCCAGTGGTGAGGATGTTTGTTTTCTTTACATTGAGGTACAATCCATAGTGAAGGCTGTAATCTTTGATCTTCATCAGTAAGTATTTTAAGTCCTCTCAACTTCCAACAAGCAAGGTTGTATCATTTGCATATTGCAGGTTATTAATGAGTCTTCCGCCAATTGTGATGTCATGTTCTTCATATAATCCAATTTCTCAGATTATTTGCTTAGCATATACATTGGATAAGTATGTTGAAAGAATATAAGACTGGTGCACACCTTTCCTGATTTTAGACCATTCATTATCCCCTTGTTTTGTTCAAATGACTGCCTCTTGGTCTATGTACAGGGTCCTTATGATCACATTTAAATGTAATGGAATACCCATTCTTTGCACTCTTGTCTATAGCTTGGTAACATGATCCACACATTCAAAAGCCTTTCCAAAGTCATTAAAGCACAAGTAAACACAATTCTGGAGTTCTCTGCTTTCAGCCAAAATCCATCTGACATCAACAATGATGTCCTTTATTCTATGTCTTCATCTTTATCTGGCTTGAACCTCTGGCATTTCCCTTTCAGTGTACTGCTGCAGCCATTTTTGAATTATCTTTAATAAAATGTTACTTGCATGTGATATTAATGATATTATTTGAAGATTTCCACATTCTGCTGGGTCACCTCGCTTTGGAATGGGTACTAATATGTTGTTGTTATGTGCCATCAAGTTGGTACTGACTCATAGCAACCTTAGTCCTGAAACTGACATCTTTGCTCTTGAGCACTTTAAAGAGGTCTTGTGTAGCTGATTTTCCCAATGCAATACATTTTTTGATTTCTTGGCTGCTGCTTCCTTGAATGTTTATGGTGGTTCCAAGCAATGGGAAGTCTTTAACAACTTCAATCTTTTCTCCATTTATCTTGATGTTGTTTACTGGTCCAGTGGTGAGGAGTTTTGTTTCTTTATGTTGAGGTGCAACCCATAGCGAAGGCTGTGGTCTTTGATTTTCTTCAGTAAGTATTTTAAGTCCTCTTCACTTTCAGCAAGCAGTGGTGTAGATGAGTCACCCTCTAATCCTGATGTTACGTTCTTCTTCATATAACCCAGCTCCTTGGATTATGTGTTCAGGATACAGATTGAACAAGCATGATGAAATAACACATCCCTGGCACACACCTTTCATAATTTTAAATGATTCAGTGTTCCCTTGTTCTGTTGGAACAACTGCCTCTTGGTCTATGTACAGGTTCCTTATGAGCATAATGGAGCATTCCAGAATACATATTCTCCACATAGTTTGTCATGATTCACGCAGTAGAAAGCCTTTGTATAGTCAGTAAAACACAGGTAAACATCTTTCTGGTATTCTTTGCTTTCAACCAAGATCAATCTGACATCAGCAAGGATATCCCTCGCTCCATGTCCTCATCTTAATCCAGCTTGAACCTCTGGCAGTTCTCTGTCAAAGTATGGTTGCAGCCATTTTTTAATTATCTTTAGTAAAATTTTATTTACATGCTATATTAATGATATTGTCCAATGACTCCCACATTCTCTTTGGAATATGGATCTCTTCCAGACAGTTGGCCAGGTTTCTGTCTTCCAGATTTGTTGTCATAGATGAGTGGGTGCTTCCAGTGTTTTATCAGTTTGTTGAAAGATTTCACAAATATAGATCTCTTTTCAAATTGGTTGGCCAGGTAGCTTTCTTCCAAATTTCTTCGCATAGATAAGTAAGTGCTTCCAGTGATTAATCAAATTGCAAAAATTTCTATTTATATTCCATCAATTTCTGGAGCTTTATTCTTTGTCTATGCCTTCAGTACACCTTGGAATTATTCATTAAGAAAAATTGGTTCTTGATCATATGCTACCTCTTGAAATCATTGAACATCAACCATTTCTTTTTGGTACAGTGATTATATGCATTCTTTCCATCTTTTGATGTTTTCTGCATAGTTCAATATTTTGTCCATAGACTACTGCAATCCAAAGCTTGAATTTTTTTCTTCAATTCTTTCAGATTGAGAAATGCTGAGCATGTTCTTCCATTCTAGTATACTAGTATTGAGAAATTCATCTTCAAGCTCACTAATTCAGTCTTCCATTGATTCAAATCTATTTGTTTACCTTTTCTGAAAGCTTAGCTTTGTGTGTGTGTTTTAATGTTTTATTGTGAATTATGTGGTAGTTTACATGAGAGAACATTAGTTTTACACTCATCCTATCGTATATCGTTTCATTGCCATGGCTACAATCCCCCCTACCCCATGCATCATCAACCAACCAAATGGTATACACTACAAGCCTGCCCCCCAGTCCTCAGCACACAGCCCCTCTCCCTCTCTGAGTCTAAAGTCCCCAACTGCTCCATTTCTCCACTTTATCGCCACTGCCTCCATCTAAGGCATCACTACTTCTCTGGGTAAGGTCCCTCTCTCCGCTCTTCTCCCTTGATGGTCCCAGGGACCACCGCTCCTAGACTGAAAAGTTAATCATTCCTCTCCTTGCTACAAAAAGTCTACCTTTACATTTCCAACCCTCACAAGCAGTCCTGTTAACAATTATTCACTATTGCATCACAAAAGACCCATCCGCATTTCATTTCATCAGCCCTGCCTAGACAGATTGGATACTACTCAGTGGAGAGTCTATCTTCCTTCATGCCCTCTGAATCTAGGCTCCCTCTTGAAAGCTTGTAAGCCAGTCAATTCTTGCCTTTGTACACACACACACACCCATTTTGGGTAGCCAATGTCCAAGTTGCCCATCCATGTCTACTATGTATATGGAGGGGGTGGGAATGATCCTTGCTGTAAGGATTTGTTCCCTCTTTTGAGCTACTGCATCCATAGTGAAAGCTTAGTTTTAATCTTGATTCCTATTTGCAGGTTTCTATTTTTTCTAACTTTTCATTTATTTTGTCCATTTGTTCTTGCAGTGTTTTCTGTGTTCTTCTTGCTTCCCTCAATCTTTCAATCATTGAAAGGTACCCAAATACCATTCTTCAGAATTCTTTCTCAGGTATTTCTAATACCTTTTCTTCCTCAGAAACATTTTCTGGCTCTGCATTTTGGTCACTTGTTTGAGCTATTCTGTCTTCTGTTCTCATGTGCACTGAAATTGTCTGTTGTATTCAAGACATTGTAGTGTTGTTGTATTTGTACTTAAGTGATTATATGTTGGTGTGTTCTTAGGTACTCACTAACTGCCTCCTTCTTGTGGGTGTTCATGCAGCTCAGTTTAGAGTTGGTTTTTCTGGTGTTGGCTGTGTTCTATCATTGATCGGGTGGTATAAGCATTGGTATTGGCTCTTGCTCAGTAGGTGGAACTGCAGCGTGCATGATTGCAGTTGGGCTATATGGGTACAGTTGCTGTTTCCTGTCAGGTGGGCCAAGAAGAGAAAACACACACACATACACAAAATGGTAAAACAACCCAATAAAAAGTAAACAATTTCAGATGACAAAGAAAATAATAAAAAGAGAAAGAAGAAAAACTGACAGCAGTAAGAGAAAAGAACACAATAACTAAAAATAAAGAAAGAAGATGAAGACAGGGGAAAGAGAAACAGAAGAAATGAAAGCAGACATAGAAAGGATAACGCATATAGGAAATGAAAGAGAAGGAAAAGAAAGAAGGAACAATAAAAAACAATGGAAGGATAAACCAGGGTACATGCAAGACCCAGAAAGGAGAGAACTCTATAGGTCTCCTGCCAGTCAATGAGTTCATGAGATGGGTGGGAGAGGGATGAAACAGTAGTATTCCTGGCCCTAGATGGAGTTCCTATAGGTGTTGTCTATATTAAAGGTATCCCAGTCTGAAAGTAGTTAATGCAGACCCTTAAGGTAGCTGGAGTCAGTATCTGTTAAGACCAGAGGGCAGCTGGGGCCAGGGCAGCTGGTTATGAGATTTCCTGCTAGTATATGGCTGGCATGGATGGCTCTGCAAGTTCTGCAGGTCTGGACTAGAGCCCACCTGAATCCAGGTACCAGTGGTATGCAGCTGGTGTGCAGCTGCTTCACAACCACACGTCTCTGAACTCCTTTGGAGCAGGGTCTGCACTGGAGGTAGATGAGGGTAGGGGCTGACCACACACCTCTCGTCATCAGGGGAGTATGGGGAACAAGAATGAATTACCCCTGTCCCATTAACAGTCAACAGTGTGCATAGACACTGCTAGGCCTCTGACTGCCTCCAAATCTGTATCTGGCCTGTGGACCTTTCATCTTTCTTTCATCACCCCGTTCAGCCTTTCCTACTTTGTTGTTGTTGTTTAGTGCCATTGAGTCATTTCTGACTCATGGCAACTGTGTATAGGATTTCCAAGGAGCAGCTGATGAGTTTGAACTGTTGTCCTTGTGGTTCAAACCAACCCTGTGGTCCAGTGCTTTATCCCACAGTGCCACACCAGACTTTCCTACTGTTGTTGTTGTTGTTGTTAGGTGCTGTCAAGTCAGTTCTGATCCATAGCGGCCCTATATAGGGTCTCCAAGGAGTGGCTGGTGAGCTTGAACTGCTAACATTATGGTTCATGCCAACTTTGCAGTCCAGTGCATTAACCCACAGTACCACACCAGGACTCCACTTCTCTATCCTTTCCTCTAAGACTCAGGGTTCCAGGATTATCTCCTATATCTATTTCATTTGGTCTCCCGTATCTTTGTTGTAGAGGGTCTCTGTAGCATGTCTGCCATCTTGCCAGAAGTCGATCCTTCTTTTTAAATGTTTACAGCTATAAAATTTTCTCTTAGCACTGCCTTTGCTGCATCTCATAAGTTTTGGTATGTTGAACTTTCATTTTCATTCCACTCTAAATATTTTATAACTTTCATTGAGATTTCTTTGATTCATTAGTTGTTTAGTACAGTGATGTTTAATTTCCATGTATTTGTGGATCTTCAAGTTTCATTCTAGTTTGTTTGTTTTGTTTGTTTGTTTGTTTGTTTTTGTATTATGGTTAGCAACTATACATTGTATGATTTTAATATTTTAAAATTTATTGAGACTTGTTTTGTAACCTAACATATGGTCTATTCTGATAAATGTAACATGCACGTTTGTGTGTTCTGCCATCTATAGATGTCTGTAAGGTCTAGATGGTTTTATAGTGTTGTTTCAGTCCTCTATTTCCTCATTCATTTTTTTGTCTAGTTTTACTGTCTATACTTGAAAGTGGGATACTAAAGTCTCTAACTATTAGTTGATTGGAAGAGATCCATATTTGTGCCCATTCCAAAAAGAGGTGACCCAACAGAATATGGAAATCGTCAGACAATCTCTTTGATATCACATGCGAGTAAAGTTTTACTAAAGGTAATACAGAAATGGCTGCAAGCATACATTGTCAAAAAAACTACCAGAGGTTCAAGCCGGATTCAGAAGAGGCTGTGGAACAAGGGATATCATTGCTGATGTCCGATGGATCTTGGCTGAAAGCAGAGAATATCAGAAAGATGTTTACCTGTGCTTTATTGACTACGTAAAGGCTTTTGATTGTGTGGATCATGACAAGCTATGGACAACATTGCGAAGTATGAGTATTCCGGAACACTTAATTGTGCTCATGAGGGATCTGTACCTGGACCAAGAAACAGTTGTTCGAACAGAGCATGGGAACACTGAATGGTTTAAAATTAAAAAAGGTGTGCAACAAGGGTTGTATTCTTTCACCATACTTATTCAACCTGTATGCTGAGCAAATAATCTGAGAAGCTGGGTTCTATGAAGAAAAACATGGCATCAGGATTGGAGAAAGACTCATTAACAACCTGTGCTATGCAGATGACACCTTAGTTTGCTGAAAGTGAAGAGGACTTAAAACATTTACTGATGAAGATCAAAGAGCACAGCCTTTGGTATGGATTACATCTCAATGTAAAGAAAACAAAAAGTCTCATCACTGGGCCAATAAACATTCTTATCAATGGAGAAAAAATTGAAGTTGTTAAGGACTTCATTTTTCTTGGATCGACTATCACCACTCATGGAAGCAGCAGTCAAGAAATCAAATGACGTATTGCATTAGGCAAATCTACTGCACAAGACCTTTTTAAAGTGTTGAAGAGCAAAGATGTCAGCTTGAGGACTAAGGTGTGCCTGACCCAAGCCATGGTGTTTTCAATAACCTCACATGCATGCGAAAACTGGGCAGTGAATAAGGAAGACCATAGTAGAATTGATGCTTTTGAGTTATGGTGCTGGAGGAGAGTATTGAAGGTGCCATGGGCTGCTAAAAGAAGCAATAGATCCATTTTGGAAGAAGTGTAGCCAGAGTGCTCCTTGGAGGCCAAGATGGCCAAACTTCAAACAACAACAAAACTATTAGTCTTAAACTATCCATTTATATACGCCTTCAATTCTGTTATTTTTTTTTTCTACTTCATATATTTTGGGGCCTTGTTGTTAGTTGTTGTTGTTAGGTGCCATCGAGTCAGTACCAACTCATTGCAACCCTATGCACAACAAAATGAAACACTTTCTGATCCTGCACCAACCTCACAATCATTGCTACATTTGAGCCCATTGCTGTTATTAGTAGCATATATGTTTTTGTTGTTAGTAGCATATATATTTATAGTTGGTATATCTTCTTGATAAGTTGACCCTTTTATTAACGTATAAAATCTTTCTTTTTGTCTTATAGCGTATTTTGTTTAATACTAGTATAGCTACCCCAGCTCTATTGTGGTTACTGTTTGCATGGCATATTTCCTCCTTCATTTTAAAGTTTTAACCCATTTATATCTTTGGATCTAAAATGAGTATCTTGTAAATAGCATATAGTTAGATTGTGATTTTTTTTAATTGATTCTGCCCACCTCTTCCTTTAAAATGGAGTATTTATTCAATTTACATTTAAAGTAATCACTTATAATTAAGGGCAGAATTCTACCATTTTACTATTGTTCTCTGTATCTTTTTTTAGCGGGTTGAATAGTGGGTTCCCACCCTCACCCCCCAATTTCAGGATCATCCAGAACCTCAATTCTTAACTAATTATGTCTACAAAGACCTTATTCTCAAATAATCCTGGATGATTGTTGTTCTTGTCAAGTGCAGCAGTCAGTTCCAACTAATAGTGACCCTGTAAAGGGTTTCTGAAGAGTGGCTGCTGAGTTTAAACAGCTGACCTTGTGGTTCAAACTGACCTTGCCATTATCCTGATTGATGTTAAGTGCTGTCAAGTCGGTTCCAACCCATAGCAACCCTGTATAGGGTTTCTGAGGAGCGGCTGGTGAGCTTGAACCACCAACCTTTTAGTTCAAACTGGCCTTGCAGTCCAGCGCCACACCAGGACTCCATCCTGATGATGTTGTTGTTGTTAAGTGCCGTCGAGTCAGTTCCGACCCATAGCGATGATAATGGAGCTTAAATCCAATGACTGGTGTCCTTATAAAAAGAAGAGAGTACATAGAGAGACAAACTGAGAAAAAGGCCATATAAAATAGAGTCAAAGAAGGGAGTACGCAGCTATAAGTCAAGGAATGCCAAGGTTTGTTGGGAGTTAGGAAGTGGAAAGGAAAAATTCTTCCCTAGCAACCCCAAAAGAATTGTGAGCCTGCCAACACCTTGATTTTGAACTTATAGCCTTCAGAACTAGTCATGGGTGTGCTGCTGTAGGATAAGCATTGGACTGCTAACTGTAAGGTTGGTAGTTAAAACATAAATAGCCACTCTTTGGAAACCCTATACAGGGTCGTTATGAGTCAGAACTGACTCGATGGCACCTAACAGCAACAACAATAAACTTCCAGAATTATGATAATAAATTTCTACTTTTTTAAAAACACATTCACCTCATGATAATTGGTTCTTAGTCCCTCTATTACTGCCTCCTTTACTATTTTATTTATTTTAATATACCATGTTGATTAACTTCTCATTTCCTTCTAGTATATATATATATATATATTTTTTTTTTTTTTTTCTTATTGGCTATACTGGGTATTACAATTAACACCTTAATTTTACAGCTATTAAGTTTGAATTAATATTAACAAGTTGAATTTGTTTTGTTGTTGTTAAATGCTGTCAAGTCGGTTCCAACTCATAGAGACCCTGTATAGGGTTTCCAAGGAATAGCTGTTAAGCTTGAACAACTGAGCTTGCAGTTCAAACCAACCTTACAGTCCAGTGCTTATCCTACAGCACCATATCAGAACGTTTCCTATACAGATTAGTTCCCACCATTATGTAATTGTAACAAATTACATCTTTATATAGTGTTTGCCCATTAACACTGATTATAATTGTTGTTTTGTGTATTTATCTTTAATTTATATAGGAATAAATGAGGAAAGAAACCAAAATTACAGTTATAATGGTTTTAATATTTACCTATATAGTTACTTTTGCATCTCAATGTCAAGAAAACAAAAATCCTCACCACTGGACCAATAAACAACATTCTTATCAATGGAG
>NW_006408644.1:7716744-7718707 GCF_000296735.1 Chrysochloris asiatica | reverse complement strand
AGAGAAAAAGAGGAAGACCTCCAACGAGATGGATCGGCCAGGTGGCATCATTGATGGACTCGGGGGTGGCAGCGGTGGTGAGGTTGGCCCAGGATCGAAAATTGTTTCGTTCTGCTGTGCATGGAGTCGCTATGAGTCGGTTCCGACTCGATGGCACCTGACAACAACAACAACAACATATAGTTACTTTATCAATGTTACCTATTCATATGACCTTGAGTTATTATTGTTTGTTGTTGTTAGGTGCTATTGAGTTGGTTCTCATAGAAACCTGATATACAACAGAATGAAACACTGCCTGGTCCTATACCATCCTCACAATTGTTATGTTTTAGCCCATTTTGCTGCCACTGTGTCAATCCATCTTACTGGGGGGTCTTCCTCTTTTTTAACTTTTTCAAACATAATGTACTTCTCCAGGGTTCATCTATCCTTATGGCATCTATCCAAAGAACGAGAGATGGAGTTTTGTTATCCTTGCTTTTAAGGAGCATTCTGACTGTTATTGTTAAGTGCCATCTAGTCGGTTCCCACCCATAGCGGTCCTATGTAGGGTTTCCAAGTAGCAACTGGTGAGCTTGAACCTCTGGTCTTGTGGTTCAAACCGACTTTGCAGTCCAGTGCATTTGGCAGTCCCTGGTGTTTTCAATATTCTTCAACAACATCATAATTCAAATGCATCCATTCTTCTCCAGTCTTCCTTATTCACTGTCAAACTTTCACATACATGTGTTGTTGTTAAGTGCCTTTGAGTTGATTCCAACACATGCAACCTTGTATAGGGATTCTGAGGAGCATCTGGTGAGCTTGAACTGCCAAATTTAAGGTTGAAACAATCATGCACCTCAGTCTTCAAACTGATACCTTTGCTTTTAAACACATTAAAGAAGTTTTGTGCAACAGATTTGCCTAATACATCGTTTGATTTCTTGACTACTGACTGCTTCATGAGCATTGATTGTGAATTCAAGCAAAATGAAGTCTTTGACAACTTCAATCTTTTCTCTGTTCATCGCGATGCTATTAATTGACCCAGTTGTTGATTTTCATTTTCTTTACATTGAGATGTAATCTATACTGAAGGCTATAGTCTTTGATCTTTATCAGTGAATATTTTAAGTCCTCTTTGTTTTCAGCAAACAAGGTTTTGTCATCTGCATATTGCAGGTTGTTAATAAGTCTTCCTCCAATCTTGGTGCCACATTCTTCTTTATATAATCTGGCTTCTCAAAGTATTTGCTCAGAATAGAGCTTGAGTAAGTAAGTATGTTGAAAGGATACAACCCTGGTACACATCCTTTTTGATTTTAAACCATTCATTGTCCCCTTGCTCTGTTTCAACAACTGCCTTATGATATAGATACAGATTCCTCATGAGCACAGAGAAGTGTTCTGGAATACCCATTATTTGCAGTGTTATCTATAGTTTGTTATAATCCAGACAGTTGAATGCATTTGTATAGTCAATAAAACACAAGTAAGCATCTTTCTGGTATTCTCTGCTTTCAGCAAGATCCATCTGATATAAGCAATGTTAACCCTTGTTCAACACCCTCTTCTGAATCCTGCTAGAATTTCTGGAAGGTACCTGTCAATGTACAGCTGCAACAGATTTTGAATTATCTTCAGCAATATTTTACTGGCATGTGATATTAATGATATTGTTCAATGATTTCCCACTCCTTTGGATCACCTTTCTTTGGAATGGGCACAAATACTGGATCTCTTCCAATCAGTTGGCCAGGTAGCTGTCTTCCAAATTTCTTGCCATAGATGAATGAGCGCCTACAGCACAGCATAGTTTTTTAAAACACTTCAATTTATATTTTGTAAATTCCTGGAACCTTGTTTTAGCCAGTACCTTCAGTACAGCTTGAAATTATTCCATCAATACCAGGGTTCTTTATCATATGGTACCTATAGTGATTCTTTGTATTCCTTCCATATTCTTTTTTTTTTTTTT
>NW_006408644.1:7706039-7715771 GCF_000296735.1 Chrysochloris asiatica | reverse complement strand
TAGCGACCCTGTATAGGGTCTCTGAGGAGCGGCTGGCAGGCATGAACCGCTGGGCCTATAGCTCAAAAGGCCCTGTAGTGCGTCATCTCAGCCCATAGCGCTGTGCCGGACTCCTCTCAAACCAGTGAAAACGAGTAGGCAGACCACATGTGACGGGTATCCACGTCCCCCGCACGGGGACTCAGAAGAACGGCCCATGTGCTTGAGCTACTGACCTAGCAGACCAAAAGGCCCTGGAGTGGCACTCCAGTCCACCGTGCTACAATGGGACGGCTTTCAAATCCGTGTGTGCAAGCCAACCGAGTAGGACACACAGCCGTGTCTCCTGTATGGGGTTTCCTATGAATGGTTGATGAGCATGAGCCACCGGCTCCGTCCCACCGGGCTTGTCGCTCAAAGGAATCTGCAGTACAGCACCCCACTCCACATCACTACGCTGGGCTCTCTTTCAAACCCATGAAGTAAGGCAGACCAACTCTTCGTCTCAGTCTGGCCTCGGTCTGACTGTTCCTGACAGAGGAGAGTGCCAGGGGTGGGGGCGGGTCCCAGCCTCTGGGCTAAGCCCCTACCTCCTCTCGCCCAGATGTGTGTGGGCAAACTATGAGCCCACCCCCTCCCGACACCAAAGGAAAAAAAAAAAAAAAAACTAGTTCGGAACCACCCACAGTCGGCAAAGCACCTTAGATGTTCCTGCGGAGCATTTCCGCGGCTTGGCATCTCTGCGGCCCCTATTCAGTCCAGCCCTTCTGTCTCTCCCAGGCTGTGGGCCCAGATCACCTAGCCTTGCCAGCGGGCTTAAGGGAACGTGCCCTTCTGCCTCTGCTCCAAGTTCCACTGGCTACAAGTCTCCCAGCCTCTAAGCTCCTCCTATCTCTGTGGTTCTGAATCCAGGAGCTCTGTCTTGACTCCTTTCTGTCCGGACTTCCGAGCCACTTTTGCCGGTGACCTTCACCCTAGCCACCAGCACTTCTTCAGTTAATCTAAAATGTTATTACTCTGTTTTGGATCCCTCTAGGTTTTGCTACTTGTTGAGATGCTGTGGGGTGGGTTATGACCCTCCACTAGCCAGTATATGGTTTCCTGTGGGAGTTGCAGTGCACAATTCTTGCAATTCTTCAGGGTTTGCAGTCTGGCGGATTGAGCCACAGAAGGGGTGTTTTGTTATTGGGATTGAGTTGCTATTTAGTTTAGGCTGGTCTTTGAGACTGAGCGGATAGTTAACCTAGGCTGAAGAGGTGGGGGCTGGGATTCGTGCTTATAGGCAGATGGGGTCTGTTTTTGATGATGTCTAAAATGCCTCTTTGTCCCCCTGTGCCTTGGGCCCCCCAATTTTCCCTATATATTCACCGGTAATGCCTAATGTGGCTATGTGGACCCCCCGGGATGGACTATGTTTGTTCCTGTGGGCTCACTGGTTCTCTGAGAGCGTCCTCCTTTTGAGAGCGTCTGCTCAGGCCCTGTTAGGTTCTGCAGTGGGTGGAGCCTTCCCCCCGGTAAGAGCCTGGAGCAGGCGGGTGGGGGTTTAAAATGCTCGTAATTCCTCAATAGTTAGTTCTTTCAAAAAACCAAGTTCATAAAGTTGCTGCCTAATGCTTTATGTTTGTCCAAAAGCTGTCTGTCTACCAGGCTGGGGCCCCTACTGTAACCCTGCCCCCTATTTCTCCCGAGCTCACGTACCTGTCCTGCTGGTCTGGGAAGTGCCCCCATATTCTCTTGATAGTTCCTATTTCATTTCATAGTTTACCCATAGAATCCTTCAGTATTGCAAGTTGAGGTTTGAATTTTAATTTCCGTTCTTTCAGCTTGAGAAATGCTGAGAGTGTTCTTTCTTTCTTTTTTTAACTCCATATCTTTGTACATTTCATTATAATACACCACTTTGTCTTCTAGAGATGCTGTTTACAATTTTCAATCCTGCTCTTTGATTTCCTCATTTCTTCCAGTTGCTTTAGCTTCTCTATGTTCAAGAACAAGTTTCAGAGTCTCTTCTGATATCCATTTTGGTCTTTTCTATCTTTCCTTCTCTTTGATGACCTTTTGCTCTTTTTGTTGTTAGGTGTCATCAAGTTGGAACTGACACATAGTGACCCTGTACACAACAGAATGAAACACTGCTCAGACATGCACCAACTTCACAGTCATTGCTACGTTTGACCCCACTACTACTGACACTGTGGTAGTCCATCTCATTGAGGGTCTTCCTCTCTTTCTCCAACCCTCCAAATTACCAAACATGATATCCTTCTCCAGGGACTGGTCCCTCCTGATAATATGTCTGAAATATGAGAGATGAGTCTGGCCATCCTGACTTCTAATGGGCATTCTGACTGTACTTCTTCCAACACAGATTTGTTTGTTCTTTTGGCAGTCAACGATACCTTTAATATTCTCCTCCAACAATATAATTCAAATGCATCAATTCTTCTATGATTTTCCTAATTCACTGTCCAACTTTAACATGCATATGAGGTTATTAAAAAGACTATGGCTTGGGCTAGCACACCTTAGTCCTCAAACTGACATCTTTGCTCTTCAACTTTAAAGGGATCTTGTGCAGTAGGTTTGCCTAATGTTATTTCTTGACTTCTGCTTTCATGAGTGTTCATGGTTGATCTGAGCAAAATGGAGGCTTCAACAACTTCTTTTCTCCATTTATATAGCTGTTATTTATTGGTCCAGTGGTGAGGATTTTGGTCTTCTTTACATTGAGGTGCAATATGCCATAGGCTGTAGTATTTTATCTTCATCAGTAAGTATTTTAAGTACTTTTCTCTTTCAGTAAGCAGGGTTGTATCATCTGCATATTGCAGGTTGTTAATGAGTCTTCTTCCAAAACTGATGTCATGTTTTTCTTCAAATAATCCAGTTTATCGGATTATTTGCTCAGCATACAGATTGAATAAGGATAGTGAAAGAATATGACCCTGGCACACACCCTTCCTAACTTTAAACCATTCATTGTTCCCTTATTCAGTTCGAATAGCTGCCTCTTGGTGTATATACAGGTTTCTCATGAGCACAGTTGTTTCAGAATACTTGGTCTGCACAATATTGTCCATTGCTTGTCATGATCCACACTATCGAAAACCTTGCATAATCAATAAAGTACAAGTAAACATCATCTAAGGAGCTCTGGTAGCGTAGTGGGCTGCGAACCCCAAGGTCAGCAGTTCGAAACTACCAGACATTCCGTGGGAGAAAGATGAGGCTTTTCTGCTCCCATAAAGATTTATAGCCTCGGAAACCCTGTACAGGGTCACTATGTGTCGGAACCAACTCCACGGCACATAACAACAACAACAACAAACATCATTCTAGTATTCTCTGCTTTTAGCCAAGACCATCTGACATCCCACCATTCATTTGTCAGTTTGTCATACTGTGGTGGCTTGTGAGTTCCTGTGATTCTGTAAGCTATGTCACCAGTATTTTAAATACCAGCAGGGTAACCCATGGTGGACAGGTTTCAGATGACCTTCCAGAAGAAGACAGACTAGGAAGAAGGAGTGATAAATTACTTCTGAATCTTTAGTAACTAAAAACCTTATGAATAGCAGAGAAACACTGTCAAATATAGTGCCAGAAAATGAGCCCCTCAGGTTGGAAGGCACTAAAAATGCAACTGGGGAAGAGCTGCCTCCTCAAAGTAGAGTTGACCAAGATGATGCGAATGGAGTAAAGCACGTGGGAGTAAAGCCCACGGGACCTTCTTTGCTGATGGGACACAACTCAAAATGAAGAGAAACAGCTGTAAACACCCATTAATACGCTGAAAATAACTCCCAGGTGTGATTTCAGTACAAAGTATAAAGGATATTGCAGGATGATTGTCTTGAGGGTTCCTCCAGTCTTTACCAGTCCAGTCATTGTTGTTAGGTGCTGTCAACTTAGTTACAACTCATAGTGATCGTATGCACAACAAAATGAAACACTACATAGGACCTTAGGTGGAATCCTGAGCCCCAGCTAGAAGCTTCTGAGGTGGGACATTCCCACTAGAAAGGACAAGCAGACCAGCCTGGGACAGCTAGTGTGACAGAAGATACATCTTCAAAGAAAGATCATCAGGAAAAACCCAAAACAAAAGTGACTGGCTACTACAAGAATAAGCAAGTTGTTCGCTGGGAAGCCATCAAGGCAAGCAATCAAGGCCCTTCAGAACACACCCTCCTCTAACATTGAAACTCAAAGGGAACACGAGAGCCAGCATGTAAGCTTGTTGATGACCATGTTGGTCTACTGGTGACTGGAAAACGAGGAAAGGCAGCAATGAAGAAATGGCCTGAGTTCAACCATTTTTCATAGACACCTGTTGATCTTGAGATGAGAGAGAAGAGGAAGGGCTGGTTGGTCCAAAGTATGATGAGACCTGGGAATACCTGAGCTAGGACATAGCCACGGAGGGTTAGAGCTGTGAGTGAAGCATCCAGCTGATATGACATGAGAGGAGATGCACAAGAACACCCAAACTTGCAGATAGTACCCATTTGACCTAGCCTTGATAGCTTGATAATCAGAACTCGACTAGAGGAAGATTTAAAAAAAAAATTTTTTTTTTAATAAAGGAAACGAGAGTAAATTGCTACAGTTTGATGAACTTGATCTATACTCATGGATGTAGTAGCTCAAAATACCAACAGAGAGGGAAGGAATTTTCACATCAACTAGACTTTGGCTACATAAAATGAGGGGGCTACATAAAATGAGGGGGCGATAAATGCACAAAGTGACTGGCTTACAAGTTTTCAAAAAGTTGTTTGGTTTAAGATAATGTGTGGTAAGATAGAGTCCCCATTGAATAGTTTTCATCTTGTCTAGATGGGTTTGGTGAAAAGAGATGGGGATAAGATTCTTATGATTCAATATTGAGTAATTTTTATCATGACTAATTGTGACTGTCGCAACTGTAAATTTAGAAGTTTTGTAACAAAAATGGGGGAGTAGTTAATCTTATAGTCCAGAAACAGAAGACCCTAGGACTATCAAGGGAGAAGAGCATGAGTGGAATGTGGGACCCTATCCAGAGAAGCAGTGACCCCAGAGATGGAGGCAGAGATGAGGACATGGAGAGAGAGAGCATCTGAGGACTCTAGACTCATAGAAAGCGAAAGACTGAGTGCTGGTGGCCAGGAGACAGGCTTTCAGAATGTGCCCTTTGGTTGTTTAAATTATTATATATTCCTAGTGTTTTTTTGTATATCCCTTCCCACCCCCCAAAAAAATAACCAGAGGGAATAGATGCAAAAATACTGTTGAATGATGATACATAGAGGAGATTGTAATCATTGCAATGAAATGAGTGTAAACCTGATGTTCTCCCATGTAAATTATCACTCAATTCACAACTGGGCCAAAACTCACAAGTTAAAATGACACCATCCTTCAGACAAATTATCAGGTGTCAGCTACAAGTTTGGGCAGTGCACATGATACCCCAACCTTCTGATCACAGATTTGGGGCCGATTTCCCACTATTCCTGCTGGATGCCAGCCACAAGCTCTTGAGGCAGCATGACATTCTTACTTTCTGACTGGCTGGCTCCCACTGCCCTTTTGGTTTCAATAATTCACTGGAACAACTCACAGAATTCATGGAGTGATGGAGTGTATATGATACAACTATAGATTTATTATAGCCAAAAAAAGATACAAAGGAAAAGGAACATAAGTCTAGGAGAATCACTGAAATACTTGATAAGATTCTTCGAGCCATAGTCCTGGTAACTCTCATTAAAAAGTCAAATCATAATATGAATGATGATACACAGAGGAGATTGTAATGATTGCAATGCAATGATGAGTGTAAACCCGATGTTCTCCCATGTAAACTATCACTCAATTCACAACTGGGTCAAAACTCACAAGTTAAAATGACACCATCCTTCAGACAAATTATCAGGTGTCAGCTACAAGTTTGGGCAGTACACATGACATCCCAACCTTCTGATCACAGATTTGGGGCCAGTTTCCCACTATCCCTGCTGGATGCCAGCCACAAGCTCTTGAGGCCGGTGGGACTCTAACCGGGGATTTGTCAGTTTTACCATCCTTCTGGGTTTAAAATAAGTCATCTCAAAAGCAGAAAGGGGGCATTTTACTACCATCAAGAAAGAAGAGCCAGGAATAGAGCACATCTTTTGGACTCTGATATCCTGGCATGCTGAGCTCAAGGAGATGGAGGACTATGAATCAGAGATGCAGCAGAGAGACAGTGACAGCAGCAGCAATAGCACTAAGAGCACGACAGGCTTCCTGGCCCATGGAGTAAGACAGTTTAGTGTCTTCAGGCAGGAGGCTTGCTTATGGAGTAGAGTGCCTCCAGGCATTTAATTGGGGACACTAGGTTTGCTGAACACACATAGCTAAAGCTGAGCAACTGCAGCCTTATGGTGGAATAGTATACCCTTTGGGCATTTATTGGCAGTGGTAAAGGAACTTTGTAACACTTGATAAAGCAGGGCAGAATCCAAGGGACCACATGGCTGACAGGCCAAGGACCAGAGAGAGGCCTGCCTACTGGCATGGCAGAGAACAGGTGCTCCTGACAGGAAGAACTGTGTCCTGAGCATTTCATATCCTAAATTGTACACTTAACTTCCTTAATAAACCTCATAATTGTGAGTATGGTCTGTGAATTCTGTGTGGCTATTGCAATGAATTATCAAACACAGTTGAGAAATATAGAGTGCGTTGGGACAGTTGGTATCATGTCTGACCTCCACCTCATAGGAATCAACTTTGGGCTGGTGAGTTTGATTCTCCTTTACCCTTGTATAGTCAGAAGAGGTCAGATCTGCCCACATGCCTTTCTTGAAGTTCCCAATGCAAATATTCCATGTTGCAAAGGAAGTGCTTCACTCTTGAGAATAGATGTTCTCATCAACTAGGATGCATTTTGAGTCTTAGTCTTCATGGCTTTTATTACTCAGTCCTGCATTATAGGATAAATCATGCCTCCTGAGGCTAGTTGAGATTGGCTTTCCAGGTGAGTCTTTTCTAGTATAGCCAACTCACCAGCACAAATTCTGAGGAGCAATATAGCTTTCAGGAACTGAAAATAAAGGCCATATTGCTTTATGCACTGTACAGAGTCTTTCCCTGATCAACCCAGAGATTTGGAAATAGTTAATTCCAGTTTGACCTCCTACTGATTATTTGCATTTCCATACACAAAAAACCTACTGCTATCAAGTTGATTTCACCTCATAGGACAGAATAGAACAGCCCCATAAGGCTTTCAAGGCTGCACATCTCTTTAGAAGCAGAATGCCACATTTTTCTACTGCTGATTGGTTGATGGTTTCAAACTGTGATCTTTTGGTTAGCAGCAAGCATTTAACCACTCCACCACTAAGACTCTATTCTACCTCAGATTGACTGAATCAGAATTTACATTTTAATAAGATCACCAGTTGATTCTTGTGTATATGTAAACATCTATATTTTAACAAGATCACACATAAGAATCACCTGGAGATCTTGTGAAACTGTTTCTGATTCAGTCTATGGTGGAGATGCAAATTCTCAGCAGGGGGTTAAACTAGAATGAACTGGTTCAAAGCCCTGGATCACCCCACCTAAAATAGCTCCTCTACTACACACAATCACCAGTAATGATCAATAAGTCTTGATTGCATGTTTGATCAATTTCAGATTGAAGAAGTTGGTAGAATTCTTCTATTTCATCCTCACTAGCTTCAGTGGTTGGTGCATAAGTTTGAATAATAGTGGTATAAATAGGTCTTCCCTGTTGTTAAGTGCCATAGAGTTGATTCTGACCTGTAGCGACCCAGTATAGGGTTTCTGAGTAGCAACTGGTGAGCTTGAACTGCCAACCTTTCAGTTCAAATGGCTTTGAAGTCTGGTACATTAACCTACAGCACCACACCAGGACACCCTGTTCTTGCCTGTAGGTGCATGAATATTATCTATCAGACAGCGTTGTACCTCATGACCAATCTAGATATGTTCTTTTTGACAATGAATGCAATACCATTCCTCTTCAATTTGTCATTCCCAGCATAGTAAACCATGTGTTTGTCAGATTCAAAATGGCCAATACAAGTCCATTTCAGCTCACTAATGCCCAAGATATCCATGTTTATGCATTCCATTTCATTTTTGACAATTTCTAATATTCCTAGATTCATACTTCATACGTTCAATGTTCCGATTATTAATGGATGCTTATAGCTGTTTCTTCTCATTTTGAGTTGTGTCCCAGCAGCAATTGAAGGTCCCACAGGTTTTACTCCCACGGGCTTTACTACATTCTCATCACGGTCAACTCTAATTTGAGGAGGCAGCTCTTCCCAGTCGCTTTTTTTTTTTTTTTTTTTTTTTGCTTTTTGAGGAATTTATTCATTTCTAGATGAACACTTAAAAGCATTTTGACATAGAAGAGCTAAAAAGAAATTTGTACCCAGTTGCATTTTTCCCCCAATGGGTTAAATGTATTTTTTTAACATCTTTTAAAACTTTTATTTAACAAAAATTTCAAAATATATGAAGTGATTATTTCTCTCTATAGCCTCCATCTAGGTGTATACACTTTTTTAAAAAAATGTTTTATTGTGAATTATATGATAGTTTACATGGGAGAACATTAGTTTTATATTCATTCTATCGTATATCGTTTCTCAGTTGCGTTTTGAGTGCCTTTCAACTCCAGGGGCTCATTTTCCAATACTATGTTTAACACTGTTTCTCTGCTATTTATAAACATGCAATCAAGATGTATTGATCATAACTGGTGACTGGAATGCAAAGGTTGGGAACGAAGAGGAAGGATCAGTAGTTGGAAAATATGGCCTTTTGATAATAGAAATGATACTGGAGATCGCATGATAGAATTCTCCAAAATCAATTATTTGCTTGTTTTGAATAACTTATAACTTCTTTAAACAGCATAAGAGACAATTATACACATGGACCTCACCAGATGGAATACACAGAAATTAAATTGACTACATCTGTGGAAAGAGACAATGGAAAGCTCCATATCATCAGTCAAAACAAGGCCAGGGGCAGATTGTGGAACAGACCATCAACTGCTTATATGCAAATTCAAACTGAAGCTGAAGAAAATGAAAATAAGTCCATGAGAGCCAAAATATGACCTTGAATATATCCCACCTGAATTTAGAGATCATCTGAAGAACAGATTTGATGCATAAAACACTAAAGACTGAAGACCAGAAGAGTTGTGGGATGACATCAAGAACATCATACACGAAGAAAGCAAAAAGTCATTAAGAAAACAAGAAAGAAGGAAAAGATCAAAATGGATGTCAGAAGAGACACTGAAACTTGCTCTCCAGGGTAGAAATGCTAAAGCAAATGGAGGAAATGAGGAGGTCCAAGAGCTGAACAGAAAATTTCAAAGGTCAACTTGAGAAGGCAAAGTCAAATACTACAACGATATGTGCAAAGATCTGGAGTCAGAAAACCAAAAGGGAAGAATATGCTCAGCATTTCTCAAGCTGGAGGAACTGAAGAAAAAATTCAAGCCTTGACTTTTGTTATTATAGGATTCTCTGGGCAAATTATTGAGTGATGCAGAAAGCATCAAAAGAAGATGGAAGGAATACACAGAGTCACTGTACCAAAAAGAAATGGTTGATGTTCAACTGTTTAAAGAGGTAGTGTATGATCAAGAGCCAATGATACTGAAGGAAGAAGTCCAAGGTGCATTGAAGGAATTGGCAAAGAACAAGGCACCAGGAATTGATG
>NW_006408644.1:7699471-7705034 GCF_000296735.1 Chrysochloris asiatica | reverse complement strand
AGCAAAGATGTCAGCTTGAGGACTTAGGTGCACCTGACCCAAGCTATGGTATTTTCAATAATCTCATATGCATGTGAAAGCAGAATAGTGAATAAGGAAGACCGTAGAAGAATTGACATTTTTGAGTTATGGTGTTGGAGGAGAATATTTAAAGTGTCATGGGCTGCCAAAAGAACCAAAAGATCTGTGTTGGAGGAAGTGCAGCCACAGTGCTCCTTAGAGGCCAGCATGGCCATAGTTCATCTCTCATACTTCGGATGTATTTTCAGAAGGGACCAGTCGCTGGAGAAGGATATCATGTTTGGTATGGTGGAGGGTCAGAGAAAAAGAGGAAGACCCCCAGTGAGATGGATTGGCAAAGTGGCAGCATCAAGGGGCTCAAGCATGGTAATAATTGTGAGGTTGGCCCAGGATTGGGCAGTGTTTCATTCTGTTGTGCATAGGGTCGCTATGCATCGGTATCGATTCAATGGCACCTAACAGCAACTACACACAAAACAGCTCTGGTAGCATAGTGTTTACAAAGTGGGCTACAAACCTCAATATCAGTAGTTTGAAACTACCAGCTGTTGTGCGGAGAAAGTTGAGGCTTTCTGTTCCTATAAATATTTATAGCTTCGGAAACCCTGTACAGGGTTGCTATGAGTCAGAACCGACTTTATGGCACATAACCACCGCCAACCACTATCACACACATCAGTCTCTATTCCCTTACCTGTTTCAGTTTTTTTCACAGATTTTTGCTTGTTTTTAATTTGTCTCTCACACCAGAATATAAGATCCATTAGGGCAGGGAGCTTGTCCATTTTCTTTACAGCCATCAGATCCTAACACAGTTCCCATTAGAGAGTAGACATTTAATAAATGTTTGTTGAATAGAAAATGAATGGGATAATGCTCATTTTATTGATTCTCTGATTTATTTCTGGAAAGGGCAGTTGAATCAAGATTTTCCAGAGGAAATGGAGTTTATCCCAAATGTCTGAATGTTTTCCCATTATAAAATATAGTGCTGGGACCAGCCTAGAACAGCTAGAGGAATAGAAGATACTTGTTGAAAGAAAGACCAGCAGGAAAAATCCAAAACAAAAATGGCAGTCTGATTGGCTTCTACAAGACTAAGCAAGTTGTTCACAGGGGAGCCATTAAGGCAAGCAATCAAGTCCCTGCAGGACAACACCCTTCCAAGACTGAAACTCCAAGGGAATCCACATGAACAGGCACATAAAATTTCTGGTGACCATGTTGGTTAGCTGCTGAGTGGAAGAAAGGGAAAGGCAGCAATGAAGATATGGGCTGAGTTTGATCACCTTCCATAGACTCCCGTTAACCTGGAGATAAGAGAGATAAGAGGAAAGGCTGGTTGGTCTGAAGTGTGGTGAGACCTGGGGACTCCTGAGCCCACGGACAAGGACATAGCTACAGAGGGCCTGAACTGAGAGTGAAGCATCCAGCTAATATGAAGTGAGGGGAGACGCACAATATGATAGAAACAATGCTGAAGATCACATGATAGAATATTGCAAGACCAATGACTTCTTCATTGTAATTATCTT
This sequence comes from Chrysochloris asiatica, assembly GCF_000296735.1. NCBI lineage: Eukaryota > Metazoa > Chordata > Mammalia > Afrosoricida > Chrysochloridae > Chrysochloris > Chrysochloris asiatica. The sequence goes on along the minus strand of NW_006408644.1, from coordinate 7,703,478 downwards.
AATCAACCCAAAAGAAGACTATACACATGGACCTCACCAGATGCAATACATAAAAATCAAATTGACTACTGCTATGGAAAAAAAGCCTCTGAGTGGGCAAATGGTTAGTGTACTCAGATACTAACTAAAAATTTAGATGTTCTAGTACACCCAGTGGCATCTCAGGAGGTTTGGCAATCTCATGAGAAGTCAGTCATTGAAGCCCTACTCTGAGTAGCCCTACTCTGAGTAGCCCTACTCTGACACATGGGGGCACCATGAAGGAGTCCTGGTGTGGCACTGCAGGTTAATGCACTGGACTGCAAGGTCAATTTGAACTGCAAAGTTGGTGGTTCAAGCTCACCAGATGCTCTTAGGAAGCCTTCTACAGTGTCACTATGAGTCAGAACTGACTCAATGGCACTTAACAACAACAAAAATAAAAGGGTCTGGCCTCCCAAAGGAATCACTGAGGAGTCCTGGTGTGGTGCTGTGGGTTAATGTACTGGACTGCAAAGTTGGTTTGAACTGCAAGGTCAGTGGTTCAATCTCACCAAACGCTCCTCAGAAACCCTGTACAGAGCTGCTATGGGTTGGAACCGACTCAATGGCATTTAACAACAGTGGAAAGAGACTCGACTTTGCATATGAACAATTGATATTCTGTTCCACAGTCTGCCCCTGGCCTTTTTTTGGTTGATAATATGGCACTTTTCCACCATCTCTTTCTGGTGTAGCACTGTGGGAGAAAGCACTGGACTGCAAGGTCCATTTGAACCACAAAGTTGGCGGTTCAACTCACAAGTCTTTCCTTGGAAACCCTATACAGAGTGGCTATGAGTCGGAACCTACTATATGGCACTTAACAAAAACAACAAGAGGTAGCATGTTATCAAGAGCCAATAATACTGAAGGGAGCAGTCCAAGGTGCATTGAGTGCATTGGCAAAGAACAAGGCCCTTGGAATTGATGGAACGCAAATTGAAGTATTTCAACAAACTGATGCAGCACTGGAAGCACTCACTCATTTATGCCAAGAAATTTGTAAGACAGCTATTTGCCCAATGGATTGGAATAGGTCCATATTTGTGCCCATTCCAAAGACAGGAAACCCAAAGAATGCAGAAACTACTGGACAATATCATTAATATTTCATTCAAGTAAAATTTTGCTAAAGATAATTCAAAAACAGTTGCAACAGTACATTGACAGAAAACTGCCAGAGTTTCAAGCTGGATTCAGAAGAAGACATGGAATGAGGTATATCATTACTGACATCAGATGGATCTTGGATGAAAGCAGAGAATATTGGAAAGATGTTAGTTGTTGTTAAATGCTGTTGAGTCGGTTCTGACTCATAGCGACCCTATATAGGTTTTCCAAGGAGTGGCTGGTGAGTTTGAACCACCAACATTGTAGTTTCAACTGACCTTTCAGTCCAGTGCTTTATCCCACAGTTTCTACTAAGCCAATAATCCGAAAAACTGGATTGATTATATGAAGAAGAATGTGACATCAGGATTGGAGGAAGACTCATGAACAACCTGCAATATGCAAATGATTACAACTTTGCTTACTGAAAGCGAAGAGGACTTAAAATACTGATGAAGATCAAGGGCCACAGCCTTGAGTATTGGTTGCACCTCAATGCAAAGAAAACAGAAATCTTCACCACTGGACCAATAAATAACATCAAGATAAAAGGAGAAAAGATTTAAGTTATCAAAGACTTTTTTTTTTTTTTTGTCTAGAACTCTTTAATCTCTTGGAATGTATTTTTAAAATGTTCTCTTTTATTGCTGTTAGGATAGGATAGGTTGTGCTAAGTAACAAATAACTTCAACTGTTAGTGACTTAAAATCACAAGGTCTCATTCATTCATGTTGCCACATGTTGGTTGGGCTCTGATTGAAGTCATCTTTACTTCAGGACATAAACTGAAGGAGGACAGTAGTTACTACTTGGTAGACAGCAATCCTACCAGCGTCAGACAGTGATGGGAATGACCATAATAATAATACCTTGATTAAGTTCAGTCATTGAGGACTGAGGATTATTTTTCAGCAGTTTGCTGCATTAGCTCATCCACAAGGATTTATCTGTTGAGACTGTATTATTAAAACATTGAAAGAAAATGAAACAGATATGGTTCTACTATCCTCAATCAGCTTTCAACATTTCCCCCTATTTATTTTTCATTATGATCTATAGACATTTTTTTAATGTTTTATTGTGAATTATATGATAGTTTACATGAGAGAACTTTAGTTTTACATTCATTCCATTGTATATCATTTCATTGCCATGGTTCCAATCCCCTTCATGCATCATCAACCGACCAAAGGGTATATCCTAGAAACTCGCCTCCTACGCTACCCCCCCCCCCCAGTCTTCTGCCCACAGTCCCTCTCCCTCTCTGGATCCAAAGTCCCCAGCCATTTCATCACTCCATGTCATCGTCTCTGTCTCCATCTCAGGCATCTCTGGTTCTCTGGGTAGGGTCCCACTCTCGGCTCTTCTCCGTTAATGGTCCTAGAGACCTCCACTCCTAGACTGGATAAATAATCACTCCCTTCCTTGCTACAAAACGTCTAACTTTGCATTTCCAACCCTCATAATCAGTCCTGATAACCATTATTCACTGCTGTATCACGAGTTACCCATCTGTATTTCAGTTCATCAGCTCCGCCTAGACAGATTGGATAGTACTCACTGGAGATTCTACCTTCCTCCATGCCCCCTAGCTCTAGGTTCCCTCTTGAAAGCTTGTAAGCCAGTCACTTCTTGCTTTTGTAGTCCACCCCCCTCCCAATTTGGGTATCCAATGTCCAAGTTGCCCAACTCTGTCCACTCTGTGTGTGGAGGGGGTGGGAATGTTTCTTGCTGTAAGGATTTGTTCCTTCTTTTGAGTCACTGCATCCATAGGTATGGGTCAAGTTCATCAGATTGTATCAGCTCAATCTTTTTTTTTCCCTTTTATTTCTTCTCCTGGTTGAGCTCTGATCATCTAGTCATCTGGTCCTGGTCACGTGGGTACTATCTGCAAATGTGGGTGTTCTTGTGCACATGCCTTCTCTTCCCATCAGCCAGTAGCTCTACTCTCCACTCGAGTCCTCCATGGCCACACCACTAACTCTGGGCCCAAGAGTCCCCAGGTCTCCTCACACTGCTTGCCAAGCAGGTCCCCAACTGGGTCCACAGAAGCCCACTGAACACTGTAAGGCTTAGCTTGCTGCTTCATTGCTGCTTTTACCCCTCTTCCCCCTATCGGTGATGCGTGTGGTCACCAATCAGAGCGTGTATTTCCATTGAGTCTTTGTCTTGGAAGGGGGTTTGCGTTGAGAGGACTTGGCCACTTGCCTTGATGTTTCCTAGGGAAGCGATTTGTTTGTTTTTGTAGTAACAGTCCACCTGACTCTATTGTTTTGTATTTTTCCTGTAGGTCTTTCTTTCAAGAAGTATCTTTTGCTCTTCTAGCCACTCCAGGCTGGTCTGCTCGCCCTTTCAAGTGGAGATTTCTCATCTCTGGAGATCTGGATGTGGTTCGGGTTTCCACCTGTCGTTTTATGTATTGCACAGGCTCCGCAAGAAGCCTCATTCACTGGGTACACTGTAGCCCCTATTTAGGTATTCCAATCAGTTATAGGCAGAAGACAGACTTACAAGCCTTCTAGTGTGATGTTTCTGACTATTCCTTTATCTTCCCCTCCAGTGTCTACTCTATATTATAATGCAAGGAAAACCAAGATTCAAAAATCAGCCAAGCATCTTAACACGATTCCGCCCTCCCCCATTCCAACCATGACTCAATCCCTGTATCTCAGAGCCCTGCAGTTACAAGGCTGTGCAGTTCCAAGGCTGTGCAAATGTCCCATTTGGCCCATTCAAACATGCCCAATTGTTCTCCCATCTGCCCCGTTTCTCCACTTCCCTCTCCCTCCCTGTATATTGCCCCCTTCCCCAGCACCCAAGCTCTCCTGTGTCCAATCCCCGCCCTGTGCTCCACCCTCCCCCCTTCCCTCCACCCA
>NW_006408644.1:7696542-7698967 GCF_000296735.1 Chrysochloris asiatica | reverse complement strand
TTGGTGTGAGATGATATCTCATTGTTGTTTTGATTTGCATCTCTTTAATGGTTAGTGATCATGAGCATTTCTTCATATGTTTGTTGGCTGCCCTGATCTCTTCCTTAGTGAAGTGCAAAGACTTTATTTTTCTTGGATCAACCATCAACACTCATGGAAGCAACAGTTAAGAAATCAAACAATGCATTGCATTAGGCAAATCTGCTGCCTAATGTGTTCAAGAGCAAAGATATCAGTTTGAGGACTAAGGTACACCAGACCAAAGCCATAGTATTTTCAATAGCCTCATATGCATGTGAAGTTGAACCATGAATAAGGAAGACCATAGAAGAATTGGTGCATTTGAGTTTTGGTGTTGGAGGAGAATATTAAAAGGACCACAGAATTCCAAAAGAACAAACCTGTGTTGGAAGAAGTACAGCCCGAATGCTTCTTGAAAGTCAGGATGGCTAGACTTCGTCTCTCATACTTCAGATGCATTATCAGGAGGGGCCAGTCCCTGGAAATGGACATCATGCTTTGAAAAGTGGTGGGTCGGGAAAAAGAGGAAGATCCCCAAAGAGATGGACTGGCACAGTGGCAGCAGCAACGGGCTCAAGGGTAGCAACGATTGTGAGGTTGGCGCAGGACCGGGAAGTGCTATGTTCTGTTGTGCATAAGGTCACTATGAGTTGGTACTAACTCGATGGCACCTAACAACAAACAGCAACAACATAAAATAAATTAATCCTAAAAGATCAATTTTTTGTTGTTGTTGTTGTTAATTGCCATCGAGTTGGTTCCAACTCATAGTGACCCTATAAAGGGTTTCAGAGGAGCAGCTGGTGGGTTTAAACTGCCAACCTTATAGTTCACACAAGGGACCAGTGCTGATCCCACAGTGCCACACCAATTATACAACAATAAAATAATATTATTCCATCCCCCAGAAGTTGTTTTCCCTCTACTTATACTACTTGTTCAGGAAAACACCTAATGGCAGCAAAAATCAGAATAAAGAGAGGCCAGTTTCAAGGCCAAGGCACATTTTCAATCTTTAGTCAAAGTTTATCCATTACCTGCTCTCACTCTAGCCTGGGTAGTTCCTATAACTCATTAATGGGCCTAGCTGAACTACCAATTAACAAAAAGAGGATGCCTGCTACTGGGCTAACTAGTTTTAAAAAGACCACAGAATTAAGCCAACTTCCAACTGAAATTTCTAAATGTTAAAAGCCTTAAGTCAGAGCAATGTCTGTGTTTCTGCCTCTGAGGTTTTTAAAGAATTGTCTGAGTTCTGACCTGCCTGAAAGCAGAAGGGTAAATCTACTGACCTCTCACCTCCCATCCAGCTCTAGTCTGAATCACTTATGACAGATGCTAAGATAAATTGATATCAAAACAAAGTCTGGCAGGGTTTTAAAATTATTGTTGGTTCTTAAAAATATTTTCTTAACTGTCAAAAGGGGACTCTAACTGTAATCTTTGATGTTTATCCAACAAAACTCAGGATTTTCCTATAATTAGAAAAATGGGAATTGTTCACGATTTGGAAAGATTCAAACAAATGCACCCAAATTTTCCCAAAGGAAAATTCCAATGGTAACAAACTAATGAAATGTTGTTGCTGTTGTTTGGGGCTTGGTTTGTTTCTTAGTGCTCCCTCTCTGGGATAAAGCGCCACAAGGTTGGCAGTTCAAATTCACCAGCCACTCCCTGGAAACCCTATATAGGATCTCTGTGAGTCAGGACCAACTCAACAATACTTAAAAACAATAACAACAACATCTTCTCTGGTTTCATTAAAAGCAACATTGTCTTATTTTATAAGTACAGTCACAAAACTGTGAATAACTAGATATTTCCTGGTTATGTCCAAAGGAGTTTTAAAGCCACAGTAAAGGAAGCAATAGAGGTCTGAGTGAGAGTTACTCTAAATGGTAATACATTATTTGATATTTGCAGAGGCTTAAAGGATCCTGGTAAAGAGAAGATGGAAAAGTTCCATATCATCAGTGAAAACAAGGCCAGGGGCAAACTGTGAAACAGACCATCAGTTACTCATATGCAAATTCAAACTGAAGCTGAAGAAAATGAAAACAAGTCCACAAGAGCCAAAACATGACCTTGAATATATCCCACCTGAATTTAGAGATCATCTGAAGAACAGATTTGATACATTAAACACTACAGACCAAAGACCAGAAGAGTTGTGGGATGACATCAAGAACATCATACATGAAGAAAGCAAAAAGTAATTGAGAAGACAAGAAAGAACGAAAAGGTCAAGATGGATGTGAGAAGAGACATTGAAACTTGCTCTCCAGCATAGAGATGCCAAAGCAAATGGAAGAAATGAGGAGGTCCAAGAGCTAAACAGAACATTTCAAAGATCAGTTCAAGAAGATAAAGCCAAATATTACAATAAAATGTGCAAAGATCTGGA
>NW_006408644.1:7688829-7695095 GCF_000296735.1 Chrysochloris asiatica | reverse complement strand
TAAACTTCGTCTCTCATACTTTGGACATATTGTCAGGAGGGAGCAGTCGCTGGAGAAGGATATCATGTTAGGTAAGGTGAAGAGTCAGAGAAAAAGAGGAAAACCCTCAACGAGTTGGGTTGGCCAAGTGGCAGAATCGATGCACTTAAGCGTGGCAATAATAGTAAGGTTGGCCTAGGATCAGGCAGTGTTTCGTTCTGCTGTGCATAAGGTTGCTATGAGTCGGTACCGACTCGATGGCACCTAACAACAACAGCAAAGGATCCTGATACCATTTGACCAATATTCCACCAGTAATTTTCCTGTAATTTCTCCATTTTGGAGAATTGAAACTAGTTATCTAAAATTATTTATAGACCTTCCACTTATAACACAAAATATTGTATGTGGCTTATTCACAAGGCCATTTAAAGGAGAAAACATGGACTCCTCAAGAGATGAATTTGCCATACTAGAGATGTCAATCTTTGCCTGTTCTATATAACCTCCTCTTGCCTCAGTGCCCATGATCTACACTAGTAATCACATTAGCTGACTAGACCAAGGAATGATCACATAACCCAAAAATAGGCAACCCCACACAATAGACTAGCCAGTAACCAAACCTGACCTATAGAATAAGAAAAATTGGGCCAATCACATTCTACCCTCTGGAATTTGGAATTGGGAAACAGACAGAGCATATGAGCAGTAGAGCTGGAAGTGAAAGATACCATAAAGTTGCATAAGGTTCATGATAAAGGAAATTGATAAGGGAACAGAAAAAGGTAGAGATGAGAGCCTCAGGAAGCCATAGAGAAAACAGAGATACACAAAAAACACGTGTATAACATGAAAATGTATCATTAATTACCACCATGTACAACAGAACAAAAATGCTGCCTGGTCCTTTACCATCTTCCCATTCGTTGGTATGTTCAAGTTCATGGTAGTGGCTACTGTGTATTTGAGTGCTTTCCACCCTTTGGAGCTCATCTTCCAGCATTGTATCAGACAATGTTTTGTTATGTTCACAACAGCCCATTTTATGGATAAGTAAAATGAAACAGGTTTCAAACCCAGTTGGACTTGCCTTGGATCTGTGTTCCTAACCACTATAACATACTTCATCACTGATTTTCCCTACCATCTCTCCCTTCTATCTGTCAATACAGGCTAGTATTTGGACATTTTCCTCCGTGGAGAGTTAGTTCACTAAGTTATAGATACAGAAACTAAGCCTAGAAAAGTTAAAGAACTTTTCCAAGGCAACATTGGTAAAGAGAGGGATGGGGCTGGGTATTAATTCCAGGTCCATTACATCATGTTGCTAATTTAGTGAGTTCTGGTTTGGATCCAATATACTGGTTTGGATCCACATACTTTACTACCTCCTTATCATTATGGGATGTTTCATTTTTGGGCAACGTGATCAAGGCCAAATTAATGCCCTTTGCTGTTGTTAAGTGCCTTCGAGTCAGTTCTGACTCATACCAACCCTGTATAGGGTTTCCAAGGAGCAGCTGGTGAATTTGAAGCGCTGACCTTGCAGTTCAAGCTAACCTTGAGGTTCCAGTGCATTATCTCACAGCACTATACCAGGATCCCATGATCAATGCCTTTAGAGGCTAATCAATTCTAAAAAGATATGAATTTCCTCCATATGCCATCCCCTATGGTTTCAAATTAAAAAAAGAAAAACACAACTATAAATAGTAAAATTAGTACAGTAAAGAATGGATTTTTCCCATCATGACTGTTAAAATTTTCTTTTTGAGATCATTTTTCTAGGGAGTGCTTAAACGTCATCAATAACTTATTCCTGTAGATGTTGGTCCCACCATGGTAGGTGTATTCTTGTAAGTACAGAAGCTTCAGAGTCCTTTCTTGACTTGTCAGCTCTTCTTTCTGATCTTTTGTCCTCAGCATCGTTTGACCCAAACTTTGGTTCACCTTGCCTTTTTTGTATATCCTATATATCTAACACTTCCAGGAATAATATAGGCAAACCAAAAATCAAACCCACTGCTATTGAGTCATTTTTTAGTCATAGTTACCTCTATAGGGTTTCTGAGGCTGTAAATCTTTACAGGATCAGAAAGCCTAATCTTTCTGGCACAGAGCAGCAGGTGAGTTTGAATTGCTGACATTTTTGTCAATAGTCCATTGCTTATCCTACAGTTCCACTGATTTAATAGTTTAAACATGTGCTTTCCACTGAACCCAACCCACTGCAATCTAGTTGATTCTGACCCATACTGACCCTATAGGACACAGGCGTACTGCTCCTTATGGTTATTGTGACAGTAAGTCTTTATGGGAGCTGGCAGTCTCTTATTTCTCCCATAGAACAGCTGGTAAATTTGAACTACTGACCTTGTGATTAGAAGCTCAAAATTTAACCCACTGGGCCACCAGAACTCCTTAAACATTAAGTTTTATATACCAGATCACCTGGGAAGAAAGACCTGGTGATCTGCTTCTGAAAGGTCACAACTTTGAAAACACCATGGAACTTTCAATAGAATTCTACTCTGACACACAGGAGGCAGATTCAATGGCAACTTTTTTTTTGTTTTTTAACTTTGATTTAATTTGTCTGTGTTAGAAAATTCTGCTTTATATTAACAAGAGTGTGTTACTTTAGAGCTTCCAGATTCCTTGGGTCCACAGACAAAACAATCTAAACTTTCTAAAAATAATGTCTCTTCTGGGCCAGTTTCCTAAATTTCCTAACTCTTTCTCATATGTTGTTGTTGTTAAGTGCTATTGAGTAGGTTCCAACTGATAGTGATCCTGTATAGGGTTTCTGAGGAGTGGCTGGTGAACTTGAACCACCAACCTTGAAGTTCAAACAGACCTTGCAGACCAGCACCACACCACGATGGTTTAAAATCATTGCATTATCCTGCTCACCGTCCCATGGACAGACTTTTGTTTCTCTTTTAAAGTGTGGTCTTGGACATGGTCAAATGTTTTTTGTAAAATTTGCAAAAGTAAGCTATTTTTATTTCAGTTGGCTAAGATGATTGTCTCTTTCCACTCCAACTTCCCCTTTGCTACATTTCTCTTCACACATCAGGTGAAACTGAAGTGGCCATGAGCATTTTTAGAATACATCTAAGGAGAAGTTGTACTAGTGACATATTTAGTTTGGTTTAGGGGAATATATATGATTCACCAGCACTTCCATGATTGCTAGCTTAGTGTAGGAACGGTTTCCAAGAATCCTCCTACCACTCTTTGCGCCACTTTTGCCCAGAATTGTGGCACTAAGTTGCAGATGTGTTAGGCAGCCAATGAAAATGTTATTTTCATGAGTTTTGATGTTCAAGATATTGCCAGCTTTTTAAAACACAAAATGAACTGTGCATTAAACTGTACTCTTACATTAGGGAGATTTTATGGCATTCAAATTTTACCTCAATAAAACTGTTAAAGGGGTCCTAGTGTGATTTATGCTGTAGGATAAGCACTGAACTGCTAACTGCAAGGTTGATAGTTCAAACCCACCAGGCACTCCTTGAAATCCTATACAGGATCATTATGAGTTGGAACTGACTCAATGGTACATAACAATAAAGCTGTTAAAATTTTGCTATCATTTCTTATTTGAAATAAATAATCACTTTTGTGCCTAAAATAACGTAAAATTATGTATTACAGCTGACATCATACTTAAGGGTTAAATGTTAAAAAATTAGACAAGGGAGATCGCTAGTGATACATCTGTTCAGTATTGTACTAGAGGTTCTAGCCAGTACAGTACGCTAAGAAACAGAAAGAAAAATATAAGAAGCCTAAGGAATAAATAAAACTTTCTTTATAGCAAAAAATATAACTATGTATGTGTATATATAAAATCCAAATGGCTAGATGCAGAAATATTATTAAATTAATATGAGTTTAACAAGGTTACTGAATACAGAAATCAATATATAGAAATCAGTTGCATTTTTTAAAACTTTTTTTTAATTGAGTGAAGGTTTACAGAGCAAATCATCAGTTTTCCATTAAACAAATCATGTACTTCATTTCTTCTCAATGATTGCAATCCTCTCACAATGCAACATTATTTATCCCACTTCTTGCCTGTGTCTCTTATTTCCATTCCTTCTTTTTTCAAAACCCTTCTGAATTTTATCCTTAGGTCTTGAATGGTTGACTATTCTATGGTGTGCTTTCTTCATCAGTGTTGTTGTCCCCCTATATGCCTATCTATTGCTTGGCTGAACAATGAGCCATGGGATGAGTTCAGTTCAGGTCTGCCAAGGGCCACAGTCTCAGGGTTCCACCAGTCTTGATCTGACCAATAAACCTGTTCTTTTTTATAATTTTGAGTATTGCTACACATTTTCTCCCACTCTATCCAGAATCTTCTAATGTGATCCCTTTCAGAGCAGTGGTAGACAGGCACCATCTAGTTCTTCTGGTCTCAGGGTCATGGAGATTGATGTTCATGTGTTCATTAATTCATTGAACCAATTATTTCCAAATATCTTCAATTTTAATCACTCTTTTCTCTGGACATGGAGAAACCAATAATTGCACGTATGATGACTATGAGTTTTTAAAATCCCAGTTGCTACTCACCAAGGCAGGATGTAGAATATTGTCTTTGTGGACTATGTTATGCCAACTGATCATGGTGTCCCCTGGAGACTATGGTCCTGCACCTGCAGGCCCAGAAACTCATGTTCTGAAAGTGTTTGGTAATGTCTAAGAACTTTTCATATTTTTGCCCCTGTATACTCCACTGCATTCATGGAGATGTTTGCAGCAAGTATGATGTCAGTATAAATATCCTCTGTCAAATCTATATATTTGTGTGTATACTCTCATTCTCCCTCCCACACCCATTCAGCCTGTGTATTTATCCATGTATATACCCATTGTTGTTGCTGATGTTGTTAAGTGCTGTCGAGTAGGTTCTGACTCATAGTAACTCTGCATAGGGTTTCCAAGGCTACCTATCCATAGATTACTGTTACTGAAGGATTGTGTTTATAAGAGTATTTGCCTCTGTTCCCTTTAACTGTTGCAAGCCTCCCAGTGTATTCTCCTGCTTCCATCATTCTTCTGCCTATCCACCTCTTGTTGTATATTACTTTCCTGTCATCCAAATTAACACATGCCTACCTTCCAGCCAGAGTACTGGTGTGGTGATGTGGGTTAATGCACCAGACTACAAAGCCATTTGAACTGCAAGGTCGGCAGTTCAAGCTCACCAGCTGCTCCTCAAAAACCCTATACAGGGTCGCTATGGGTCAGAACCGACTCGACAGCACTTCACAACAACAACCTTCCAGCCAGTGAATTACTCTCCCTTCCCTCTCACCCTTAGAAACCTTCAAAGGAAGTATATTTTAGTGTGAAAATTTTTCCTTGACATTTTACAATAGTGGTCTCATATAATATTTGTCCTTTTGTGATTGATTAAATTCACTCAGCATGATGTCCTCCAGATTCATCCATGTTATAAAGTGTTTCACAGTTTCATCTTTATTCTTCAATGTTGTGTAATATTCCATGTATGTACGTACCAAAGTTTATCTTCTATTTATTTGTTTATCTTCTACTATCTTCTATTTATTTGTTTATCTTCTTTGATGAGCAATTAGGTTGTCTCCATCTTTTTGTCATTGTGAATAGTACTGCAATGAACATGGGTGTGTATATTACAATTTGTATCATGGCTCTTATTTGTCTAAGATATAATGCAAAGGCTTTTGATTGTGTGGATCATGACAAGCTATGGACATTGTGAAGTAATTGTGCTCATGAGGAATCTGTACCTGGACCAAGAAACAGTTGTTCAAACAGAACATGGGAACACTGAATTGTTTAAAATTAAGAAAGGTGTGCGACAGGTTGTATTCTTTCACCATACTTATTCAACCTGTATGCACAGCAAAAATAATCTGAGAAGCTGGCTTATATGAAGAAAAACATGGCATCAGGACTGAAGGAAGACTCATTAACAACCTGCAATATGCAGATGATTCATACAACCTTGCTTGCTGAAAGTGAAGAAGACTTAAAATATTTACTGATGAAGATCAAAGAGCACAGCCTTTGGTATGGATTGCTTCTCAATGTAAAGAAAACAAAAGTCCTCACCACTGGACCAATAAACAGCATTCTTATCAACGGAGAAAAGATGGAAGTTGTCAAGGACTTCATTCTTTTTGGATCAACTATCAACACTCATGGAAGCAGCAGTCAAGAAATCAAATGACGTATTGCATTAGGCAAATCTGCTGCACAAGACCTTTTTAAAGTGTTGA
>NW_006408644.1:7680724-7685844 GCF_000296735.1 Chrysochloris asiatica | reverse complement strand
TCCCTGTAGGTGCATGGATATTATCCTATCACTTATAGCATTGCACCTCATGACTGATCTGGATATGTTCTTTTTGACGATGAATGCAACACCATTTCTTTTCAATTTGTCATTCCCTGCATAGTAAACCATGTGGTTGTCAGATTCAAAATGGCCAATACCAGTCCATTTCAGCTCACTAATGTTGATGTGTTCCATTTCATTTTTGACAACTTCCAATTTTCCCAGATTCATACTTGGTACATTCCATGTTCCGATTTTCAGTGGATGTTTTCAGCTGTTTCTCTTCATTTTAAATTGTGGCCCATCAGCAAATGAAGGTCCTGTGCACTCTTCTCCCCCAAGCTTAACTCTATTCATGTCATCATGGTCAACTGTACTCCGAGGAGGCATTTTTTTCCCCAGTCGCATTCTGAGTGCCTTCCCACCTTGTGGTCCTGTATCTGACAGTGTTTCTCTGCTATTCATAGAGTTTTCAGTGACTCACTCTTTCTTCCTAGTCTGTCTTTGTCTGGAAGCTCATCTGAAACCTGGCCACCATGGGTAATCCTGCTGGTGGCAGAGCCATCACAGCAACTCAATCCACCACAGCACGACACACAGACAAGTGGTGGCCATTTGGTTTTATGTTGATGCTGTCACTTTAAATTTCGATGTTAATCTTGATACAATCCTGATATAATCAAGATACAATCAAGATGTTCTCTCCTGATACTATCAATCCTGATTCAATCAAGATATTCTCTCCCAAGATGGTGGCTCCAGTAACAGCTGAGTGCTTGATCCATAAAACAATGGATTTCTGTATTCTCCTGCAAATTCCCCAGCTGTAAACCCTCCAATCTTCCAAACATACCTTTATATTTGTTTCAGAGTCCCAACACCATCTCATGAGCACTCTTGGCCCTGTATTCCGTGTTGTTGTTGTCAGAGCTCCTCATTACACGTCTACCCAATCCACCATCTTGAAGAAGCAAGGCCTGGTAGTGTAGTGGTTAAAAATCTGGCTGCGAACCCTGCGGTTAGAAGCTTGAATCCACCAGGCCCTCCGCATGAGAGAGATGAGGCTTTCTGCTCCTTGCAGTTAAAACAGCCTTGGAGTCTGGTGCATTAACCCACAGCACTACACCAGGACTCTGAATCTTGCCGCCGCTCCAAGATCTCGCTGCCGCTCCAAGATCTCGCTGCCAGTCAAATGGGTACTTTTTTTGTGCGTTTCCCCTCACTTGGGTTTTCTTGTGTGTCTCCCCTCACTTCATATCAACTGGATACTTCACTTTCAGCTCTAGTCCTCCATGGCTATGTCCTTGTCCATGAGCTCAGGTGTTCCCAGGTCTGTGGTGAAATCTTTTGATGCACACAAGTGCCTAATGTTTGTTGTTGTTAAGTGCTGTCGAGTCGGTTCCGACCCATAGTGACCCTGAACAGAGTTTCTGAGGCTGTAAATCTTTACGGGAGCAGAAAGCCTCCTTTTTCTCCCACGGAGCAGCTGGTAGTTTTGAACTGCTGACCTTGCGGTTCGCAGCCCGATTCATAACCACTACATTACCAGAGGTCCCAATTGTCTCGTTTGTCTTCTGTTGTTTGTGTGTTTTCAGCTATATTTAATAGTGTGCCTGACCCAAGCCATGGTATGAAAGTTGGGCAATAAATAAGGAAGTCTGTAGAAACACTAATGCATTTGAGTTGTGTGTTGGAGAAGACTGCCAAAAGAACAAACAAATCTGTGTTGGAAGAAGTACAACCAGGGTGCTCCTTAGAAGCCAGGATGTCCAGGCTTCATCTCTCATACTTCAGACATATTATCAGGAAGGACTAGTCCTTGGACAAGGGACCTGTTAAAGTCAAGGGTCAGTGAAAAATAGGGAGACCCCCCAATGAGATGGATTGGCACAGTGGCAGCAGTTATGGGCTCAAGCGTAGCAATGATTATGATGTTGGCACAAGACTGGAGCGTGTTTCGTTATGTTGTTCATTGGGTCACTATGAGTCAGAACCAACTTGATGGCTTCTAAGAAGAAGAATAATTAGAGCCCCTATTTGTCCCTATTTTTTTCATTGGTGATTTTTATAGTTCTATCTACATTTAAGTTTTTTATCCATTTTGAGTTTGTTTTTATATGGTGTGAGATATGGGTGTTGTTTCATTCTTCTGCAAATGGATATTCGATTTTGCTAGCACCTTTTGTTAAAGCGACTATCTTTTCCCCATTTAATGTCTTCTGGCACTTTAGCAAAGATCAACTGACAGCAGGTGGGTGGATTTACTACTGGGTTCTCAAATCTGTTCCATAGATCTATTTGTCTTTCATTGTACTGCTACCAGGTTGTTTTGACTACTGTGGCTGTATAATAGATTTTGAGATCAGAAGTGAGAGATCTCCTACTTTAGTAATGCATTGCTTATCCAAGATCTCTTTCCATTCCATATAAGTAGGTAGTTTTTTCACCTGTTTAAAGAATGTTGTAAAGTGGATTTGGATTGCATTGTATTTGTAGATTACTTTGGGAAATATTGACATTTTCACAGTGCTAAGTCATCCTATCCATAAGCATGGTAAATTCTTCCATTTATATAGGACTCCTTTGGTTTCTTATAGTAGTGTTTTGTAGTTTTCTTTGTATGAGTCTTTTGTCTCTCTAGTTATTGTTTCTAAATATTTCATATTTGTGGTGGCTAGTGGTTACGAATTGGGTTGCGAACCTTACGGTCAGCGGTTCGAAACTACCAGCCGCTCTGCAGGAGAAATATGAGACTTTCTACTCCCGTAAAGATTTACACCCTTGGAAACCCTGTACAGGGTCACTATGGGTCGGAACCGACTCGACGGCACTTAACAACAACAACAACATTGTAAATGGTATTATTTTCCCAATTTCCTTTTCAGAATCAAACTGAATTTTGTATGCTGATCTTGCACCCTACCACTTTGCTGAACTTTTCAATAAGTGGAAATAATTTTCTCACTGGATCTTTAGGATTTTCCATGAATAGGGTCATATCTTCTTCAAATAAAGGGAGCTTTACGTCTTTTTTGACAGTTTGGATTCCTTAGACTTCCAGCACAATATTGAATAGAAGGGAAGATAAAAGGACATCTTTTGTCTGGTTTCCATTCACAAAGGTAATGCTTTCAGTTTCTTTCCATTGAGAGAAATGTTGGTCATTGGTTTTGTATGTTGTTATTGTTGTTAAGTGCCATCAAGTCAGTTCTGATTTATAGCTACCCTGTATAGGGTTTCCAAGGATCAACTGGTAGATTTGAACCACCAAGCTTTCGGTTCAAACTAACATTGCAGTCAAGTGCTTATCCTACCGTGCCACAATTGGTTTTATACATATGCCCTTAATTTTGTTAAGGAATTTCACTTCTATTTCCTATTTTGTTGAAGTTTTTATCAAGAAGGAGTATTGGATTTTGTCAAATGCCTTTTCTGCATCAGTTGATATGATCATGTGCTTCTTTTCTTTTGTCTTATTTATGTGCTGTATTATATTGCTTGTTGTTCTAATATAGAACCATCCTTGCACACCTGGTTTGAGTCCTATTTGATCAAAGTGTATTTTTTTTATGTATCAGTTGTATTTTTATATAACATTGTTAGGTGCCATTGAGTAGTTTCCTACCTTAAGCATAACAGAACAAAACACTGCTAGGTCCTGTAGCATCTTCACAATTGTTATGTTGAAACCCATTGCTGTTACCACTGTGTCAATGCATCTCATTGAAGGCCTTCCTCTTTTTTGCTGACCTTCCACTTTACCAGTCCTCCAGGGACTGGTTTTTCCTGATAACATGTGAGATGAAGTCTGGCCATCCCTGCTTTTAAGGATCATTCTGGCTGTACTTCTTCTTTTTTAAAAGCTTTTATTGAGGATTGAGTGAAGGTTTACAGGGCAGATCATCAGTTTTAGATTCAACAAATCATTGCAATGATTGCAATCCCCTCCATGCACCATCAGCTAACAGTATTTACTTTTTTTTTTTATGTACACATAACACATTGAAAATATATATTGGTTTAAATGTCTAAACCAATTTTGTAAGCCAGGCTCCTGCCTGCAGGCACACTGCCTTTCTCAGTCCACAGGTCTATAGCCCTCTGCTACTCTATCTCTCTATGCCATCACCTCTGCTACCACCTCTGTTGTTCCACTTTTCTGGTTAGGATCCCTTGCTCCTCTCATGTTTCTCCCTCTTGATGGTCCTAAGGTCCTCTGTTCCTGAAATGACAGATTAACTGCTCTCCCCTTTTAGTTACACCTCTTCTATATTTAAAGTTGTGACTATTGCAATTAGTCCTGATAAAAATTACAATTCAATCCTAAAATCCTATCCCAATCATCACCAGACCCATATGGACAAGAGGAAAATTATTCAGTGGGGATTCTATTTTACCCCCCTCATTCTGACACTAAGCATCCATATGAAAGCTTGTAAGCCAGCTACTTTGTGCCTTTGTTGTTGTTATGTGCTGTGGAGTCGGTTCCGACTCATAGTGACCCTGTACAGGGTTTCCGAGGCTGTAAATCTTTACAGGAGCAGAAAGCCTCCCTCATCTTTCTCCCACAGAACAGCTGGTAGTTTTGAACTGCTGACCTTGTAGTTCACAGCCCAATTCATAACCACTACATTACCAGAGTTCCTTACTCTGTGCCTTTATAGCACCCCCCTCCCCATTTTGATAGCTGAAGTCTAAGTGCCATCCCTATCAACCTATCAGTGTACTGAGGAGGCAAGACTGATCCTTGATATGCAGAATCCTTCCCTTTCAGTTGGAATTTTGGGAAACTTCATCTATAAGCAAAGATCCAGTTCATCAAGATGTAGCAATTTATGCTTGCTCCCTGTATCAAACTTTATCTTCATCTGAGTTCTGGTCAACAAGCCATCCAACCTAGGTCAAATGGGTACTATCTGCAAGTTTGGGAGTTCTTGCACCCCACCCCTCAATTCAGACCTGCTGGCCATTTCACTCTCAACTCTAGCGCCCAGTGGTGGCTAGGTCAGTGTCCTTGGGCTTGGGAGTTCACATATCTCCCTGAATTTCAAATCAATCTGTCTGTACTTCTTGCAACACACACACACACACACACACACACACATATATATATATAT
>NW_006408644.1:7679043-7680624 GCF_000296735.1 Chrysochloris asiatica | reverse complement strand
GTCAAGAAATCAAATGACGTATTGCATTAGGCAAATCTGCTGCACAAGACCTTTTTAAAGTGTTGAAGAGCAAAGATGTCAGCTTGAGGACTAAGGTGCTCCTGACTCAAGCCATGGTATTTTAAAAAACCTCATATGCATGCGAAAGCTGGACAGTGAATAAGGAAGACCGTAGAAGAATTGATGCTTTTGCGTTATGGTGTTGGAGGAGAATATTGAAAGTACCATGGGCTACCAAAAGAACCAACAGATGTGTGTTGGAAGATGTGCAGCCAGAATGCTCCTTGGAGGCCAGGATGGCCAAACTTTGTCTTTCATACTTCGGACACATTGTCAGGAGGGATCAGTCGCTGGAGAAGGATATCATATTTGGTAAGGTGGAGAGTCAGAGAAAAAGAGAAAGGCCTCCAGTGAGATGGCTTGACAAAATGGCAGCATCAATGGGCTCAAGCATGGCAACAATTGTGAGGTTGGCCCAATATCGGGCAGTGTTTCATACTGTTGTGCATAGGGTCACTATGAGTCGGTACCGACTTGATGGCACCTAACAACAGCAACAACACATACCAAGTAGAGGGATTGCTGAGTCAGCTGTTATTTCTATATACAACTTCTTGAGGAAGCACCATACCATTTTGAACAGTGGGTGTACAATCCCACCAGCAGTGTATGATAGTTCCAGTCTCTCCACACCCTTGCCAGTATTTGTTGTTTTCTGTTGTTGCTGTTGTTTTTAAACCTTGCTATTAATGCTGGGATGAGATAATATCTCATGGATGTTTTGATTTGCATCCCTCTGATGGCTAAATATTGCCAGCATTTCTTCGTGTCTGCTGGTTGCCATAATATCTTACTTGATGAAGTATCTGTTCATGTCCTTGTCCCATTTGTTAATTGGATTATTTGTCATTTTCTCCTTGAGATGTTGACGTTTTCTATAAATTTTAGAGATTAGCCCCTTGTCTGATATGCCATTGCCATTTTTTCTCCCATTCAATGGATTCCGTTTTTACTCTTTGATGAAATCTTTTTCTTTCTTTCTTTCTTTCCTTTTTTAAAAATTTTTTATTGTGAATTGAGTGAAAGTTTATAGGACAAATCATCAGTTTTACATTCAACAAATCATATCTTTTGTTTCATTACAATGATTATAATCCCCTCCATGTACCATCAGTTAACAGTATTTCTCTCTATTCACTTTAGCTCATTTTTTTTTTTTTCAAACACTCAGGCATATATAATAATTTACACCACCAAAGGGCACATTCTGCAAGTCGGCCTCCTAGCTGCAATCTCTCAGAGATGAGTGAGTGCCTCCTGTGCCGCCTCACATTCTTGAAAGATTTCAATTTTTGTTCCATCAATTCCTGGTGCCTTGTTCTTTGCCAATTCTTTCAATGCACTTTGGACTTCCTCCGGGTATCATTGGCTCTTGTTCATATGGTACCTCTTGAAATGGTTGAACATTAACCATTTCCTTTTGGTACAATTACTCTGTGTATTCCTTCCATCTTCTCTTGATGCATTCTGCATCATTCAATAATTTTCCCAGAGAATCTTTCAATAACGAAAGTCGAGGCT
>NW_006408644.1:7665123-7671888 GCF_000296735.1 Chrysochloris asiatica | reverse complement strand
TGCAACATATTGTTTGATTTCTTGACTACTGCTTCCATGAGTGTTGATTGTAGATGCAAGCAAAATGAATATTTGCCCAATTCAATCTATTCACCATTTATCACGTTATTTACTGGTCCCAGTTGTAAGGATTTTTGTTTTGTTTACATTAAGGTGCAATCCATACTGAAGGTTGTAGTCTTTGAAATTCATCATGAAGTATTTTAAGTCTTCTTTGCTTTCAGCAAGCAAGTTGTATCATTTACATATTGTAGGTTGTTAATGAGTGTTTCTTTAATCCTCATGTCACATTCTTATTCATATAATCTAGCTTCTCAGAGTATTTGCTCAATGTACAGATTAAATAAGTATGATGAAAGGATACAACACTGGCACACACCTTTCCTGATTTTTAACAGCCCCCCTCAAAATAATAATTTATATTCCCATAAAAATATAAAGTAGTTAGGAATAATTGTGACAAAGGAGCAGCAAGAAGTTGATTCTAAAATTTACATGAAACACTCTTGAAGATAAAAGTGGGGATTGCTCCATTAGATGTCAGAACTTATCATAAAGTCATGATAATCAAGGCAGTAGCACAGAGATAACTGTATAGAGAGCTCAAAAACAAATTCCTATGTATATGTTTGTTGTTGTTGTTAGGTGCCATCGAGTTGGTACCGACCCATAGCGACCTTATGCACAGCAGAACAAAACACTGCCCGATCCTGGGCCAACCTCACCATTGTTGCCACGCTTGAGTCCATCAGTGCTGGCACCTGGCCAATCCATCTCATTGGGGGTCTGATATATGTTAGAATTGATATTTCAGCTCAGTGGGGAAAGAAAGTTTTTTAAAAAATGGTGCTGACAGGGTAGGGAGCAGACACATCACAACACAGTTCGGGTGTTGGGGAGGGCAATACATAAGAAGGGGGGGAGGGCAGAAGAACAAGGTAGATAGGGGAACATTGAGACAGGTTTGCATGGGCTAAATGGGATAGAGGCAAATATTGATGCATGCTCAGCCTTGGAACAACAAGGATCTGTGATACAGGGACCAAGGCATTGTCTGAAGAGGGGGAATAATGTTAAGATGTTTGACTGTCTTATGAATATTGGTTTCCCTTGCTTATTATTGTAAAATAGGCACTTGAGTGGGACAGAAAAAAATGTCAGGAAACATGATTACAGAAAGCCTGCAAGCCCATCTTCAGCCTATAACTGATTGGAATACCTAAAAGAAGTTCTAAAACTTGCCCAGTAAAATAGGCCTCTTGTGGAGACTTTGCAGTGTATAGGTCCTTAGGTGGAATTCTGAGCCCCATCCAGAACATTCTGAGGTGGGAAATTCTCACTAGAAAGGACAAGCAGACCCAACTGGGACAGCTACAGTGACAATGATACATCTTCAAAGAAAGATCATCAGTCAGTCACAAAAAGAGGAATACTGCATAGGACCACTACTGTAAAAGACTAAGAAAAAGAAACCATACTAAAGGGGGGTGGGGAGATTCTTTGCTGATTGCTGGGATGTAGGGGGTGGGGTAAGGGGAGGGTAGGAAAGGTAGCTCACAGGGCAGGGAATAGACACAGGTTAGTTAGAGTGCTGGGGAGGGGGACAATACACAAAAGGGGAGAGGGAAATGGAAGAACAAAGCAGAGGGGAGAAAAAATAGGCAGGTTCCCATGGGCTAAGTGGGACAGAGGTAAATAATGTATACACAACCTTGGAATAACAGGGCAAGGGGGTACACGGAGTGAGATATGGTTGGAATAGGGAAAAGGGGGGGGGATAATGTTAAGATACTTGGCGGTCTACTGAATCTTGGTATTCCTTGCATCACATTATAAAATAGACACTGGAAGGGGAGAGAAAGGAAAAGCCAGAAATATCACCATAGAAAGCTTGTAAGTCCATCTTCTGCCTATAACTGATTGGAATACCTAAAATGGGGATATAACGTGCCCAGTGAAGGAGGCTGCCTGCGGAGCCTCTACATTACATAAGACTATAGGTAGAATCCTGAACAGCATCCACAATATTCAGAGGTGGGAAATTTCCCCCTAAGAGGATGGGCAGACCAGTCTGGAGCAGCTAGAAGAACAGAAGATACCTCTTGAAAGAAAGACTGACAGGAAAAACACAAAACAGACTGACCAATGACTACAAGAACAAGCAAGTTGCCCGCACAGGAGACATCAAGGCAAGGGGTCGGGTCCCCTCAGAGTAAACCCCCTTCCAAGACTAAGACTCAATGGGAATACATGCTCTGATGGGTGACCAAGTTTGCCCCCGACAAGGCGAAGAGAGGGAAAAACAGCTATAAGGCTGCGAGCTAAGCCCTGCAATGGTCAATAGACTCCTGTGAACCCTGGTGGAGACCTGGTTGGCCAGCAGTCTGGCAAGACCTGGGGACTCTTGGGCCCAGAGTCAGTGGCATAGCCATGGAGGACTGGAGTGCAGGGTGAAGTGTCCCGTGGATAAGAAGAGAGCGCATATCCACAAGAGCACCCACACATGCAGCATTTGACCATTTGACCTAGCCTCAATGACTGGGTGATCAGAGCTCAACTAGAAGAAGAAAGAAGAGTGGGGGGGGGGCAGAAAGGAGTTACCTGATAAAATTTGATGAACTTGACCTACACCTATGAATGCAGTAGCTCAAAAGAGGGAACATATTTTTGCAGCAGGGATCATTCCCACCCCCCTCCATACACAGAGTAGACAGGGATGGGCAACTTGGACATTGAATATCCAAAATGGGGGTGGGGGGGCTACAAAGGCAAGAAGTGACTGGCTTACAAGCTTTCAAGAGGGAATCTAGATCCAGAGAGCGTGGAACAATGTAGAATCTCCATGGAGTAGTATCCAATCTGTCTAGGCAGAACTGATTAAAGGAAATGCAGATAGGTCTCTTGTGATGAAAGGGTGAATAATTGTTACCAGGACTGATTGTGAAGATTGTAAATGTAAAAGTGGACATTTTGTGTCAAGGAGGGGAGTGATTGACTCTGCAGGCTGGGAGCAGAGGTCCCTGGAACCATGAAGGGAGAAGAGCGGAGAGGCAGCGATCCCTGAGATGGAGGCAGAGGACTCAGGAACCAGGGAGGAAGAGGGGCTATGTGCTGATGACCGGGGGTGGGGAGCAGGAATAAAAAAAAAAAGACAAATGATTAAGTACTATATTAATTTGACCAGAAAAGCATTGAATCATACTAGTTCATTAGCATATAAGATTATGCTTTCATATTGCAGCTTATGATATAGTCATATTTTCTGCTTGCTAAGTGTTCTTAGTCTGTAAATGAAATTAAGTCTATCAATATTTCATGGAGTTCTCAGAACCCCACTTCTTCCAGGTGTTTTGCCAACTGAGCAAAATTGAGAACCACTAGCATAAACGAGTCTGTCTTTAGTGGAATATAAGAGAGGATGATTTTTTCAGTAGGATGAGAAGCGTCATGTTACACTGCCCCTGCTCGGAATGACAGTCATGCCTACACAAGAGAACAGGAAGCACAATAAGTAACCTGCAGCTGGACATCATATCTCTGAATGGCTTATCACATTGGTCTTAAGGCAAGTTTAGCTAAAGACACAGAACTATATATAAGGGAATCCAAAGAGAGGTGATTATTAATTTAGATTGTATAAATGCAAAATGAAAGCTTTACTTAAATTCTAGAGATAAAACTAAGGGTTATTGAGGTTTACCAAGGAAAGCAAAAGTCTATTCACCTTAGCAATTGTAGCTTAGCTTCTTCAAGAAAATGTGTGTATATTTTACATCAACGTTCTTGAGAACTGTCAAACAGGACTATATAAATAAAAGAATCTATAATCAATAGATATAGAAGAAAATCAGCCAATTTTTTAAGTGCCTTCTTGCTATTAGACTTATAAACAAAAATAAAATAATAAAAACAAAGGGCATACTTTTTAACAGTGTAACAGACCTAACAATAGTTGAACTGATAATAAAAGTTGTGATTAAAAAAAGAAAGAAAGACCATCAGGAAAAACCCAAAACAAAAATGGCAGTATGATTGGCTACTACAAGAATAAGCAAGCTGCTCATGGGGAAGTCCTCAAGGCAAGCAATCAAGTCCCTTCAGGTCAAACCTCCCTCTAAGACTGAAACTCAAAGGGAACACATGAGCATGCATATAAGCTTTCTGACGACCACATTGGTCTACTGTTGAGTGGAAGAGGAGGAAAATCAGCAATGAAGAAATAGGCTGAGTTCAACCACGTTCCATAGATTCCCCTTGACCTGGAGATGAGAGAGAAGAGGAAGAGCTGATTAGTCCAAAGTGTGGTGAGACCTGGGGACACCTGAGCCCATGGACAAGGATATAGCCACAGAGGGCTAGAGCTGATAGTGAAGCATTCAGCTGATATGAAATGAGGGAAGACACACAAGAACACCAAAACTTGCAGATAGTACCCATTTGCCTTAGCCTGGATGGTTTGAAAATCGGAACTTGATTAGAGAAAGATTAAAAAACAACAACAATTTTTGATAAAGGAAACTAGAGTAAATTGCTACAATTTAATGAACTTGACCTATACTCATGGATGTAGTAGCTCAAAACACCAACAGAGAGGGAAGGAGTCTTCACATCCAAAATCAATAATATCCCCTCTGTACACAGGGTAGATAGGGTTGGGCAACTTAGATATTGGTTAGAATAAAGGCACTAAGTGACTGGCTTACAAGTTTTCAAGAAGGAATATAGTTTAAGAGTGTGCAGGGGAAGATAGTGTCCCCACTGTTCTTTAGATGGGACTAGTGAAAAGAAATGGGGATAAGATTCTTATGATTCAATAGAGAGAAACTGTTATGACTAATTGCGATTGTCACAATTGTAAAGGTAGAAGTTTTGTAACAAAAACAGGGGAGTAGTGACTTCCGGCGCTTCCCTGACCAGGCAGCACAGGTACGCAGGCTCCGGAGAATATGGGGGTGGTATCGCACAGGGGAGGCCTGGTAGACAGACAGCCTTTGGGCAAACATAAAACATTAGGCTTTAACATTATGAGCTTGCTTTTTTAAAAAATCAAACTGTTGAGGAGTTATAAGCATTTTGAGCTTCCACAAGCCTGCACTCGGCTCCCACCCCAGGGACTGCCCCACCCATTGCAGAGCTTGGAGCGCAGGGCATGACTGGACCCATTCAGAGGGCAGACGCTCCCGGAGAGCTAGTGGGGCCACAGGAACTAGCATGGTCCATCCCAGGGGGGCCCTCATTGCCACGTTGGGCATTGTCGGCATGGATATAGGGCAAATTGGGGTGCTCACGGCACAGGGAGACAGAGAGAGGCATTGTAGACGTCATCAGACACAGCCGCGCCATCTGCCTGCAGCCACTACCCCTGCCCTCCACTTCTTGGGCCTAAGCCAGCCCTCTGCCAAGCCTCTGAGCCTCAGGCCCACCCATCAAGGCGCAGGCCAGCCCAAGCTGAGACTCCCTTGACTAGTTGTTTACCACCAATAATAAAGCAGTCATGCTGTGGTTCTGTGGATTAATGCGCCAGACTGCAAAGCCTTTTGAACTGCAAGGAATGTGATTCGAGCTCACCAGCTGCCTCTTGGAAACCCTATACTGGGTCGCTGTGGGTCACGATCAACTGCACAGCATATCAACAAGGAAAAAAGTTCAGAAGGGGCTGAAAGAGAGTTAGGACACTAAAGACTTACTTACATTAGGCTACGCTTTTTTCCTCTCTTTCTTCTGCTCCCCCCCTTTTTTGTGTGATTAGAGCCTGCCTTATTCAAGAGCATAGGCCAGCCCAAATTGAGACACCCTTGAGAAGTTGTTTACCACCAATAACAAAGCAGTCCTGCTGAGGCTGACTGCAAAGCCTTTTGAACTGCAAGGACTGTGGTTCGAGCCCACCAGCTGCTCCTTGTAAACCCTATAGTGGGTTGCTGTGGGTCACGATCGACTCGACAGCATACCAACAAGGAGAAGACTTCAGAAGGGACTGAAAGAGAGTTAGAACATTAAAGACTTACTTAAATTAAGCTATGATTTTTTCCTCTCTTTCTTCTGCCCCTCCCCCCCACTTTTTTCTTTTTCCCCATCGTTTTTTTTTTTTCTGTTTTGTTTTTTGTTGTTGTTTTTTGTTGTTTTCCTCTCATGATCGCTTTTGTTTTTAATTTTGCTTTTGGTTTTGTTTTCTACCCAACTGCTGTTGTTTGGCTGTCACATAGCTTCCCTTCTGCTATTGGAGGACTCCGTTTTTGTTTTTGATTTAGATTTTGGTTTTGTTTTCTACCCGACTGGTGTTGTTTGGATGTCACATAGCCACCCTTCTGCTATTGGAGGACTCTTTGTCCCCCTACATTACATGAGAAGAGTCAGCAACTGCTGCCAAATAGCCAAGCTGCAATAACACTTTATAAAACACCAACACCCAGGCAAGAACCAATACCAGCTGCCATGAACCAGGGAAACAGGCAAGACCTGTAAAAGTTACTCTGAGTTAAGCAATAAGAAGAGTGAAAAGGGAA
Source organism: Chrysochloris asiatica (assembly GCF_000296735.1). Lineage (NCBI taxonomy): Eukaryota > Metazoa > Chordata > Mammalia > Afrosoricida > Chrysochloridae > Chrysochloris > Chrysochloris asiatica. The sequence goes on along the minus strand of NW_006408644.1, from coordinate 7,665,385 downwards.
GACGACATCCTGATCACATTTTCCTGGAGGCAATCACAAAACATAAAAAAATTACCAAAATACATACTTAATTAATTATTAGGGCCACAAATAAACATTAAACATGTCCAAGAAGCAAAAGCAGATGACCATATTGGCACATGTCCAGAAAAAAGATAAAATATCTGAGACAAATGAACCAGAAGTAGACCTTCTCTCCATGCTGGAAGGAGGGAAGGCCTTGGAAAAACCTGAGAAAGAATTCAGAAAAATGATTACAAAA
>NW_006408644.1:7648358-7654129 GCF_000296735.1 Chrysochloris asiatica | reverse complement strand
GAATACATTCAGCTGCTAACAAAAAGGCTGGAAGTCCAACTGTGGGCCGTAAAATGGGGGAGGGGGAAAGTGTAGGGGGCGGGTCTCTAGGATATACCCTTTGCTTGGTGGATGATGCATGGAGGGGATTGGAACCATAGCAATGAGATGATATACAATGGAATGAATGTAAAACTAAAGTTCTCTCATGTAAACTATCATATAATTCACAATAAAACGAACAAACAAACAAACGGTGGAGTAGTTAATCATACAGTCCAGAAACAGAGGACCCTAGGACTATCAATGGAGAAGAGCACAAGTGGAATGCAGGACCTTATCCAGAGAAGCAGCGACACCTGAGATGGAGGCAGAGATGGGGACATGGAGAAGAGGGAGCAGCTGAGGACTCTAGATTCATGGAAAGAGAGGGACTGAGAGCCAGCAGTCAGGAGGCAGACTTGCAGAATGTGCCCTTTCGTGGTTTAAATTATTATATATGCCTGAATGTTTTTAAAAAAACAAAACAGAAAAAGCATCTAAACTGAATAGAGAGAACTGTTGTTAAGTGATGGTACATAGAGGGGATTATAATCATTGTAATGAAACAAAGTATATGATTTGTTGAATGTAAAACTGATGATCTGTCCTGTAAACTTTCACTCAATTCACAATAGAAAGTTAAAAAAAAAAAAATGGTGCTGACACAATTTTCCATATGGAAAATAGTAACATTTTTTGAGGACCCCTACCTCAGACCATATAAAGAATCAGTATATATGGATTCAAAGCATATATATGTCAGACAAAAATAGAATATATTAAGAAAATATAAGAGAATATCTTAATGATATCAAGTAGTGAAGAATTTCTAAAAACAAGACAGAAAATGTGTAACTCAACAGAAAAGACTGATAAAGTACATTAAAATAAAAAGGAGTGGGAGGAGAAGGGAGGCTAAATCTGTGACTAGAGGGTAGACACATATGCATATATAATTAATCACATAGGGGACACAGTTACAGTTACTTCTTCTTCTTGTTACTTGCCATTGAGTGAGTTCCAATTCATAACAACCCTATGCACAACAGAATGAACACTGCCCTGTGCTGAACCATGTTTACAATTTTGTTATGCTTGAAACCATTGCTTCTACCACTGTGTCAATCCATCTCTTCGGGGTCTTCTTTTTCACTAAACCTCCATTTTACCAAGCATGATGCCTTTCTCCAGGGACTGGTCCCTCCTTATAAAATGTCCAAAATATGCAAGATGAAGTCTCACCATCATGGCTTCTAAGGAACATTCTGACTGCCTTTTTTCCTAGATAAGTTTGTTTGTTCTTCTGACAGTCCATGGTACTTTTAATATTCTTCTCCAACCCTAATTCAAATGTATCAATTGTTCTAAGGTCTTCCTTACACACTGTTTAATTTTCACATGCATATGAGGTGATTGAAAATACCATGGCTTGGTCCTCAAACTGATTTCTTTGCTCTTAAACACTTTAAAGAGGTCTTTTGCAGCAGATTTGCCTAATGCAACATGTCATTTGACTTATTGACTGCTGCTTCCATGAATGCTGATTGTTCATCCAAGCAAAATAAAATCTTTGACTACTTCAATATTTTCTGAATTTATCACAATGCTATTTATTGGTGCAGAAAGCAAAGTTGTATTATCTACATATCACAAGTTGTTAATGACTTTTCCTCCAATTCTGATATAACTAAATGCCTCACAAGACTGGTTCTTTGGGGTTTGAATGATTAGAACCATTATCTCTAACAATATAGTTGATAATGTAGTTCTTAATATTTATGTTCTACATCCTAGTTTGGTGTCTGAGGTCTTAAAACCTTGAGAGTAGCCATGTAAGTTACAACTGTTAGTTTCTACTCATCTGGAGCAAAAGAGAAAAGAAACCAAAGACTCAGAGATGAAATTAGTCTATAGGACTAACAGTTTATATGAACCATGGTCTTATCTACCCCGAGACCAGATGGTGCCCACCGACCACTAATGACCATTCTGATCAGAGTTACAATAGATGGATCCTGATATAATGGGGGAAAAAACATGAAAGAGAATCCAAATTCTTAAAAAGTCCAGGCTTACTGGACCAGTTGAGAATACAAGATTCCAAAAGACTTATTTTCCTGAGATACTCTTTGAATCTTGGACTGAAATCATCTCCTAAGGTCACCTTTTAGCTAAATAACAGAATGACTCATAAATAAATACTATCACCTGTACTCATTGTACTGTGTACCTATAAAAAAATCATCTATGTAAAACCAAAGGGCTATCAATTAATCTAAGACAAAGATGGAAGAAGTAGACCCAGAAACTAGATTACTAGAAATGGAACATCCAGAATGGAATTAATGAGAATGTTGACACAATGTGAAAATTGAAACCAATGTCATTGAACAATCTGTACAGTAATTGTCAAATTGAAACCTATTTTTCTATATAAAGTTTCACCAAAAATACAATAAAAAATATGTTTAAGCTCAGTGTTTAGCCAAACAATAGATAGTTCTCAAAGAGAAACAATAACACTAGTAAGGTATGCACACCTTAGAATAATCAACAAATTGTGATTAAAAGGACAAAGTACAGCATGGTTTAGAAATGAGGAATGGAAACAGTAAACACAGGGAGGAAGTGAAAGAAGTGATATTACACTGAGAGGATTGCAGTCAGTGAGATGAAGCAAAATGTGTATGAACTGTTGAAAAATTGATTATCTGCTCTGTAAACCTCCACTCAATTCACAATGAAAAGTTAAAAAAAAATGCTTAACTTCATTAATAATTGGGTAAATGCTAATTAAAACTACAATACATTTTTAAGTAATATTTTTAATGTTTTTATTGTGAATTATATGGGAGAACATCAGTTTTACATTTATCCTATCGTATTTCATTTCATTGCAATGATTACAATCCCCTCCGTGCATCATTAAATAACCAAAGGATACACCCCACAGGCCTGACCCCCCCCCAACGGCAGTCAGCACACAGCTCCTCTCCCTCCCTGAGTCCCATGTCCCCAACCACTCCATCTGTCCACTTCATCATCTCTGTCTCCATGCCTGGCATCACTGTCTCTCTGGTTAGGGTCACACTCTCTGCTCTTCTCACTTGATGGTCCCAGGGACCTCCACAACTGGCCTTCAAAATCAATCACTCCCCTCAATTTACCAAAAAAAACATCTACCTCTGTATTTCCGACCCTTACAGTCAGTCCTGATGGCAATTATTCACTATTGTACCACAAGAGTCTTATCCCCATTTCCTTTCAGAAGCCGGGTCCCAACAGATTGGAAATCATTCAGTGGAGGTTTTACCTACACATGTCAGTCTGGAACTAGGCTCCATCTTGAAAGCTTGTAAGCCAGTCACTTCTTGCCTTTATAGGCCCCCGCCCCTCGCCCATTTTGGGTAGCCAATGTCTAAGCTGCCCATCCCCATCAACCCTGTGTACCGAGGGGGTGGGAGTGATCCTTGCTGTAAAGATGTGTTTGTTCCCTTTTTTGAGCTACTACATCCATAAGTATAGGTAAAGTTCATCAAATTGTAGTGGGTTACTCTTTTATTTTTTTCTTCCCTCTTCTGTCTTCTAGTCGAGTTCTGATCATCCAGCCATCGAAGTGGGTACTATCTGCAAGTATGCGTGTTCTTGTGCATCTCCCCTCAATTCATATCAGCTGGACACTTCATTCCACACTCTAGTCCTCTGTGGCCATGTCACTGCCTCTGGGCACAGGAGTCCCTGGGTCTTGCTGTAACTGCTGGCCATCCAGGTCTCCTCCCGGGTTCACAGGAGACTATTGAATGTGGCCAGACTTAGATCCCAACTTCATTGCTTTTTTTCCTCCCTCTTCCCATTATCAGTGACCAATGTGGTCGGCAGCCAGACCACATGCCTGTTCATGTACTCCGCTTGAGTATTAGTCTTGGAAGGGAGTTTGCTCTGAGGGGACCCAACCACTTGCCTTGATGACCACTGGATGAACAGCTTACTTGTTCTATTAGCAATCAATCATATTGCCATTATTGTTTCTGATTTTTCCTGCTTGTCTTTCTTCATGAAGTATCTTCTATTCTTCTAGCCACTCCAGGCTGGTCTACTCATCCTTTCCATGGGAAATTTCCCACCGTAGACAATTCTGGATGGGATTCTGGTTGCCACCTATGGTTTTATGCAATGCACAAGCTCTACAGGAGGTCTCTTGCACTGGGCAATTTCTAGCCCCCTTTAAGGTATTCCAATCAGTTATAGGCTGAAGACGGGCTTACAAGCTTTCTATTGTGATGTTTCTGGCTATTCCTCCCCCCCCACCACCACCACCCACAGTGTCTATGTCACAGTGGTAAGCAAGGGAAACCAAGATTGAAAAGACAGCCAAGCATCTTAACATTATTTCCCCCTCATTTACCCATTCAAAACATGCCTCAATCCCTGTATCCCAGAGTCTTATTATTCCTAGGTTGTGCATACATCATTTTATTTACTTCTGTCCCACTTAGCCCATGCGAACCTGCCTAACTGTTCTGCCATCTGCCTTGTTCTTTTATTTCCCTCCCCCTTCTTGTGTATTGCCACCCTCCCCTAGCACCCAAGCTTTCCTGTGTCTATTCCCTACCCTGTGCTCTATCTTCTCCTCCCTCCCTCCTCTCCTCTCATCCCATACATCCCGGTGATCAGCAATTATAAATATAGTTCCCCCTCCCCCTTTTGGGTGGATTATTATTCTTAGTCTTTTACAATAATGGTCTTATGCAGTATTGCTTCGTTTTTGACTGACTAATTTCACTAACCATAATGTCCTCAAGGTTCATCCATGTTATGCAGTGGCTTGCAGCTTCCTTGTTATTCTTCAATGTAGCATAATATTCCACTGTGTGTATGTACCAAAGTTTGTTTATCCATTCTTCTATTGATGAGTACTTAGGCTGTCTCCATCTTTTTGCTATTGTAAATAGTGCTGCTGTGAACATTGGGGTGCATATATCTACTCGTGTTATGGATCGTATTTCTTGTGGGTAAATACCAAATAGAGAAATTGCTGGATCATAAGATATTTCTATTTCCAACCTTCTGACGAAGCGCCATATTTCTTTCCAGAGTGGTTGGACCATTTTGCAACCCCACCAACAATGTAGGAGGGTCACAGTCTCTCCACATCCTTGCCACCATTTATTGTCCTCTATTTTTTTTTTTTTAATCTTTGCTGTTATTGCTGGTGTGAGATGATATCTCATTGTTGTTTTGATTTGTATCTCTCTGATGGCTTGTGATTGTTGAACATTTCTTCATATGTTTGTTATCTGCCCGGATCTCTTCCTTGGTAAAGTGTCTGTTCATATCCTGTGCCCATTTTTAATTGGGTTATTTGTCTTTTTCCTGTAGAGGTGTTGTAGTTTCCTATATATTTTAGAAATGAGTCCCTTCCTTATCTGATGTGTTGTTGCAAAAGATTTATTCCCATTTTGTGGGTTGTTCCCTTTTTATTCTTTTGGTGAAGTCTTTTGATGCACATAAGTTTTAATTTTTAGTATGTCCCAATCATCTATTTTGTCTACTGTTGTTTGTGTAATTTTCAAAATGTTTGGTAGTCTGTGTATGCCCTGAATTAGAGCCCTCACATTTGTCCCTATTTTTTCATTGATGACCTTCATAATTTTGGGATTCACATTTAGGTCTTTAAGCCACTCTGAGTTCATTTTTGTATAGGGCGTGAGGTAAAGGTCTTGTTTCAATCTTTTGCATATCGCTTTCTA
>NW_006408644.1:7646424-7648068 GCF_000296735.1 Chrysochloris asiatica | reverse complement strand
CCATATGAATTTTGTAATTGTCTTTTCCATCTCTTTGAAGAATGTTGTTGGAATCTGGATTGGGATTGCATTATATGTGTAAATTGCTTTAGGCAATACTGACATTTTCACGATGTTGAATCTTCATATCCAGGAACATGGTATGTTCTTCCACTTCTCTAAGTTTCTTTTGGTTTCTTGTAGTAGTGTTTTCTAATTTTCTTTGTGTAAGTCCTTTGTTTCTCTGGTTATGCTTACTCAGAAATATTTCATCCTTTGGACAGCTATTGTAAATGGAATTCCTTGCCTAATGTCCTTTTCAGTGCTGTCATTGTTACTATAAAGGAATCCAACTGATTTTTTTTAAATGTTTTATTGTGAATTATGTGATAGTTTACATGGGAGAACATTAGTTTTACATCCATCGTATATCGTTTCATTGCCATGGTTACAGTCCCCTCCATGCATCATCAACCAACAAAAGGGTATACCCGGTCGTCAGCACACAGCCAGTCTCCCTCTCTGAGTCTAAAGTCCGGAGCTGCTCCATCTCTCCATGTCATCATTTCTGCTTCCATCTCTGGTGTCACTGCTTCTCTGGGTAGGGTTCCACTTTCTGCTCTTCTCCCTTGATGCTCCCATGAACCTCCGCTCCTAGACTGCAAAGTTAATCACTCCCCTCCTTGCTACAAAATGTCTACCTTTACATTTTCAACCTTCACAATTAGTCCTGATAACAATTATTCACTATCTGCATCTCCTTTCATCAGTCCCACCTAGGCAGATTGGATACTATTCAGTGGAGAGTCTGCCTTCCTCCATGCCCTCTGCATCTAGGTTCCCTCTTGAAAGCTTGTAAGCCAGTCACTTCTTACCTTTGTAGCCACCGCACTTTGGATAGCCAATGTCCAAGTTGCCAATCCCTGTCTACTCTGTGTATGGAGGGGATGGGAATGATCCTCGCTGTAAAGATTTGTTCCCTCTTTTAAGCTACTGCATCCATAGGTGTAGGTCAAGTTCATCAAATGGTATCAGATTACTCTTTTTCCTCTTCTTTCGTCTTCTAGTTGAGCTCTGATCATCCAGTCATTGAAGCCAGGTCAAGTGGGTATTATCTGCAAGTGTGGGTATTCTTGTGCATATGCCCTCTCTTCTTATCAGCTGGACCCTTTACTCTCCACTCTAGTCCTCTGTGGCTATGTCACTGACTCTGGGCCCAAGAGTCCCCAGGTCTTGCCATGCTGCTGGCAAACCATGTCTCCACTCGGGTTCACAGGAGTGTATTGAACATTGCAGCTTCATTGCAGTTTTCCCTCACTTTGTCTTATCGCTGATGAACATGGTCACCAATCAGAGTGTGTATTCCCATTGAGTCTTAGTCTTGGAAGGAGGTTTGCCCTGAGGGGTCTAGAACACTTGCCTGGGCAAGCAACTTGCTTGTTCTTGTAGTAATCAGTCGGTCTGCCATTATTTTTATGTGCTGCTGGATTCTGTTAGCTAGGATTTTGTTGAGAATTTTTGCATCTGTGTTCATGAGGTATATTTGTCTATAGTTTTCTTTCTTAATGATGTTCTTCCCTGATTTTGGTATGAGGGTCATGCTTGTTTCATAAAAAGTATTAGGAGGTTTTCCATCCTCTTCTATATTCTAGAATAATTTGAATA
>NW_006408644.1:7643625-7644955 GCF_000296735.1 Chrysochloris asiatica | reverse complement strand
AGATAGTTGTCTTCCAAATTTCTTGGCAGAGTTAAGTGAGTGCCTCCTATGCACCTCACTTTCTTGAAAAATTTCAATTTGTATTCCATCAATTCCTGGTGCCTTGTTCTTTGCCAATTCTTTCAATTCACCTTGGACTTCCTCCTTCAGTATCATTGGCTTTTGATCGTATGCTACCTCTTGAAACGGCTGAACATTAACCATTTCCTTTTGGCTCAGTGATTCCATGTATTCCTTTCATCTTCTTTTGATGCTTTTGGAATCATTCAATAATTTGCCCAGAGAATCTTTCAATAACGAAAGTAGAGGCTTGACTTTTTTCTTCAGTTCCCCCAGCTTGAGAAATGCTGAGCATGTTCTTCCTTTTTAGATTTCTGATTCCATATCTTTGCACATTTTGTTGTAATATTTGGCTTTATCTTCTCGAGCTGATCTTTGAAAGTTTCTGTTCAGCTCTTGGACTGCCTCATTTCTTCCATTTTCTTTAGAATCTCTATGCTGTAGAACAAGTTTCAGTGTCTCTTCTGACATCCATTTTTGCCTTTTCCTTCTTTCTTGTCTTCTCAATGACTTTTTACTTTCTTCATGTATGATATTCTTAATGTCATCCAATAACTCTTCAGGTCTTCAGTCTTTACTATTTAATGTATCAAATCTGTTCTTCAGAAGATCTCTAAATTCAGGCAGGATGTACTCAAGGTCATATTTTGGCTCTCGTGAACTTGTTTTCAATTTCTTCAGACTCAATTTGAATTTGCATATAAGTAATTGATGGTCTGTTCCACAGTCTGCCCCTGGCTGTGTTTTCACTGATGATATGGAGCTTTTCCATCGTCTCTTTCCACAGATGTAGTCAATTTGGTTTCTATGTATTCCATCTGGTGAGGGTACATGTGTATAGTCATCTCTTATACTGTCTAAAGAAGGTAGTTGAAATGAACAAATCATTGATATTTCAGAATTCTATCATGTGTTCTTCAGCATAATTTCTATCACCAAGGCCATGTTTTCCAACTACTGATCCTTCCTCTTTGCTCCCAACTTTTGCATTCCAATCACCAGTAATGATGAATACATCTTGATTGCATGTTTGATTGATTTCAGATTGAAGAAGTTGGTAGAATTCTTCAATTTCATCCTCACTGGCTTTAGTGGTTGGTGCATAAATTTAAATAATAGTGGTAGGTGCATGGATATTATCCTATTACACACTGGTCTGGATATGTCCTTTTTTTTTTTAATTAAATGTTTTTATTTTGCATTGAGTGAAAGTTTACAGGGCACATCATCAGCTTCACATTCAACCATTCATATAGCTTGTTTCATTACA
>NW_006408644.1:7631494-7642510 GCF_000296735.1 Chrysochloris asiatica | reverse complement strand
TCATGACTGTTCTGATCCTTCTCCCGCTTGGTATCTCCCAAGATGGTGGCTCTGGGACCAGCTGAGCATCTTGAATTAGAAAGCAATGGATATCTTGATTCTGCTTCAAATTCCCCTAGCTGTAAACCTTCCAAGCATCTAAATATTCCTTTATATGTGGTTCAGAATTGTAGAACCAGTCCCTGATCCTGCCTGGTCCAGTATTTTGTGTTGTTGCTGCCGGAGCTCCTCACTGCATGTCTACCCTATCTGCCTGTCAAATCAGTTCTTACCCATAGTGACCCTGTATAGGGTTTCCTAGGAGCAGGTGATGAGCTTAAACTGCCAACCATGTGGTTCAAAATTACTTTGCAGTCCAGCACAGCAACCCACAGTGCCACACCAGACTCTCTTTTCAATATCTTTAAGACGCACAGCACTAAGTTGGAAAGAAGCCCCAACCCTGAATAACCTCCCCAGAATTCAGGTTGTTTAAAGTGTCCTGCTGCTTTATAGCAGCTCCAAAATATCTCTTGGCAATGTGGAACTGGGTGATTAACCACTGGTTTTCAGCTTTTGTTTTGGTAAGTAAGTAATGTTTCACTTCCTATTAATTAAGAGACTGGCAGTCAGTAAACATAATGTGCATTAATATATACAAAATTCTTTTAAAGGGAAAAGTATCCTGTCAATTAATTATTGGCTCAACTAAGCTAGTAATCCAACTATAGGTCAGTTGAGAGGATACAGACAATAAAATGTAATTGTTGATGTTTTCAAACCACAAGCATTTGAAATTTCTATGTTTTCATTTTCTGTCTTCTCGTCTTCTCTTCCATCTCACTTCTAACTGCACCCCATGACTCATTTCTTTCTATCCTTCCTATACTGTGCACATCAACAGTTCATAAAATCAGTCAATGTTTGAGATGGAAGTGTTCACAGAGATAATCTGACCCAGCACTATCCAATAGAAATACAGTATGAGCAACCCATGTAATTTAAAAACAAATTAATAGCTACATTGAAAAATCACTACTCATCTGTTAGTTTGCCATATTGTTGTGACTTGCATGTTGCTGTGATGCTAGAAGCTATGCCACTGGCATTTTAAATACCAGCAGGGTCACCCATAGTGGATAGGTTTCAGCTGAATTTACAGACTAGGAAAAAGGTGACTCGGACTACTTCTGAATATTTAGCCACTGAAAACCTTATGAATAACAATGGAACACTGTCAGATGGTACCAGAATATTGAATATTGAAATACTATGAATAGCACCAGAATAGTGTCAGATATAGTGCCAGAAGATAAACCCCTCAAGTTGGAAAACACTCAAAATACAACTGGGTAAGAGCTGCCTCCTCAAAGTAGACTTGACCGTGATGATGTGAATGAAGTAAAGCTTTTGGGACTTTCATTTGCTGATGGGGAACAACTCAAAATGAGGGGGGAAAAAGCTGTAAATATCCATTAATAATCAGAACATGGAAGTTGTCAAAAATTAAATGAAGCACATAAAGATCAATATCCTAGAAATTAGTGAGCTGAAATGGACTGGTATTGGCCATTTGGAATTTGACAATCATACAGTTTACTATGCTGGAAATGACAAATTGAAGAGGAATGGCATCAATTCAGCATCAAAAAGGATATTTCAAGATTTATCTTTGAAAAACAATGTTGTCTGTGACAGGACAATATCCATACGCCTAAAAGGAAGAATAGTTAATACCATCAATTACTCATATGTAAGTTCAGACTGAAGCTGAAGAAAACTAAAACAAGTCCACGAGAGCCAAAATATGACCTTGAACTTATCCCCCCTGACTTTAGAGATCATCTCAAGAACAGGCATGATGCTTTAGACATTAATGACAAAAGACCAGAATAGTGTGGAATGGCATCATACAGGAAGAAAGCAAAAGATCACTAAGAAGACAGGAAGGAAGGAAAAGACCAAAATGGATGTAAGAAGAGACTCTGAAACTTACTCTCCAGCATAGAGATAGATGCTAAAGCAAATGGAAGATATGAACAGGTAAAAGAGCAGGACAGAAATTTTCAAAGGGCAGTTCAAGAAGACAAGTCAAGCATTATAATGAAATGTGCAAAGACCTGGAGTTAGAAAACCAAAAGGGAAGAACACACTCAGCATTTCTCAAAGTGAAAGTACTGAAGAAAAAATTCAAGTCTCAACATGAACTGTTGAAGGATTTTATGACTCGTGCACAGCAACAATTGTGAGGTTGGCGCAGGACTGGGCAGTGTTTCATTCAGAATTGAAAAAGGTCGCTATGAGTTGGTACTGACTCATCGGCACCTTAAAACAAAAACAACAATGGGAAAAATATTGAATGATGCAGGAAGCATTAAAAAAAAAAAAAAGATGGAAGGAAAATACAGAGTCATTATACCAAAAACAAATGGTCAATATTCAACCATTTCAAGTGGTAGCATGTCATCAAGAGCCAATGGTACTGAAGGAAGAATTCCAAAGTGCACTAAAAGCATTGGCAAAGAACAAAGCTCCAGGAATTGATGGAATACAAGTTGAAATCTTTCAACAAACTGATGCAGCACTGGAGGCACTCAACCAGCTATGCTGACTGGAAGATATCCGTATTTGTGCCAATTCCAAAGAGAGGTGATCCAATGTAGTGCAGAAACCATCGGACAATATCATTAATATCACATGCAAGTAAAATTTTGCTAAAGATAATTTTTAAATGGCTTCAACAATACATTGACAGGGAACTGCAAAAGGATCAAGCCAGAGTCAGATGAGGATGTGAAACACCATTGCTAATATCAGAAGAATCTTGGCAGAAAGAAGAGAATACCAGAAAGATGTTTACTTGTGCCTTATTGACTATGCAAAAGCTTTCGACTGTGTGGATCATGACAAGCTATGAATAATATTGTGATGAGTGGGTATTCCAGAACACTTATTGTGCTCATGAGGAACCTGTACATAGACTAAGAGACTGACTTTCAAACAGACCAAGGGGACACTGAATGGTTTAAAATCAGTAAAGGTGTGCACCAGTATTCTTTTGTCATACTTATTCAATCTGTATACTAAGTAAACAATCCCAGAAGCAGGATTGTATGAAGAAGAATGTGGAGTCAGGATTGAAGACTTATTAACAACCTGTGATATGCAGATGATACAACTTTGCTTGCTGAAAGTAAAGAAGACTTAAAATACTTACTTATGAAGATCAAAGACCACAGTCCTCAATACAGGTTGCACCTCAATGTAAAGAAAACAAAAATCCTCACTACTGGCCCAATAAATGTTGTTGTTAAGTTGTTAAGTGCTGTCTAGTCAGTTCCAACCCATAGTGACCTTGTGTATGGTTTCTGAGGAGTGACTGGTAGGTTTGAACCGCTGACCTTGAGTCTCAAACTGACCTTGCAGTCTAGCGAATTATCCTGTAGTACCACACCATGACCAATAAATAACATCATGCTAAATGGAGAAAGGAGTCTTGGTGTGGCGCTGCAGGATAATGCACTGGACTGCAAGGTCATTTTGAGCCTCAAGGTGGGCGGTTCAAACCCACCAGTTGCTCCTCGGAAACCCTATACAGGGTCGCTATGGGTTGGAACTGACTCGACGGCACCTAACAACAGCAATAACAAAACGGAGAAAAGTTTGAAATTGTCAAAGATTTCATTTTGCTTGGATCCACCATCAACACTCATGTAAGCAGCAGTCAAGAAATCAAATGACATATTGCTTTAGGCAAATGTTTTGCACAAGATTTCTGTAAAGTGTTCAAAAACAAAGATATCCATTTCAGGACTAAGCCAATGGTATTCTCAGTCACCTCAAATGTGTGTGAAAGTTGAACAAAGAATAAGGAAGAGAGTAGAAGAATTTATGGTATTTGAGTTATGGTGTTTGAGAAGAATATTAAAAGTACCATGCACTGCCAGAAGAACAAATAAATCTGTGTTGGAAGTACAGCCCACATGCTCCTTAGAAGCCAGGATGCCGAGACTTCATCTCTCATACTTCGGACATAATATCAGGAGGAACCAGTCCCTGGAGAAGGGCATCATGCTTGGTAAAGTGGAGGGTCAGTGAAAAATAGGAAGACTTCCCCAAAGAGATGGATTTGCACTGTGGCAGCAGCAATGAACTCAAGCATAGCAACAATTGTGAGGATGGCATGGGACCGGGTAGTGTTTCATTCTATTGTACTTAGGGGTCAGTATGAGTTGAAACCAACTTGATGGCACCTAACAACTACAACAACATTTTTTAAAAAGGTAAAATTAATTCTAATAACATTTTATTTAACTTAATATACCAAAAATATTCATTCAACATGTAATCAAAATGTCGTTAAGTGTCATTGAGTCAGTTCCAACTTATAGTGATCCTGTATAGGGTTTATGAGGAGTGGCTGGTGGGTTTGAACAGTAGATTTTGTGGTTGGCAGCCTAGTGCTTATCCTAGAGTGTCACACCAGGATATTGAAACTATTGAAGAGGTAATTTATATTATTTTAATTGTACTAAGTCTTTGAAATCCATTGTGTACCTTACACTTACAGCACATCTCAATGAGGACTAACAACATCTCAAGCACTCAGCAACAACATGTTATTGCATGCTGTTGTTAGGTGCCATAGAGACCCTATGTAGGCACAACAGAGTGAAACACTGCATCATCCTGCACCATCCTCATAATTGTTGTTAAATTAGAGCCCATTGCTACTGCCACTATGTCAGTTCATCCTATTGGAGGTCTGTCTCTTTTTTGCTGACCCTCCACTTTACAAAGCATGATGTTCTTCTCCAGGGAATGGTCCTTCCTGATAACATGTTGGAAGTATGAGAGATGCTCTTGAACACTTTAAGCAAATTTGCCTAATTCAATATGTCCTTTGATTTCTTGACTGCTGCTTCTATGAGTGTTGATTGTAGATCCAAGCAAAATGAAACCTTTGATGACATCAATTTTTCCTGCATTTATCACAATGTTATTTATTGATCCAGTTGCATAGAGCAACTATAAACCAACTTCCTGATTTTACAGAGAAAATTAAGGCCCTGATGTTACACAGAGACTTGATTGCAGAATCACCACTCAAACCCCACTTCCAATCAATCTTCAAACAAGTGCTCCTTCACCATACCACATAACTATAACCGGTTCCTTCACAACACACACCAGTTTCATCCTTTCATGTCTGTATCACTCCTGTACCTGGGACTTTCTGTGTCCTTTCTCATTTTCCTAGAATTTCGTATCATCACTCCTGAACGGAATGATCTCTCAGTTCATTCTTCTCTTGTGTTCCTTTGGGTTTTATAGGAATGCCCAGGTAGCTCCAGCAGTATTCTTGTTCCACGGCATCTAACAAAAAAGAATAGCATAGTTTGCCTTCTGTGTGTGTGTTGTGTATGCACATGCACACACATGTGTATGTGTATATTTAATGAAATGACTAGATTATATTCAAATATAAGGATGATTATAAGTCTAAAATCTTTGGTGTTTTTTTACCCCTCTCTTATTTCTAGCTAGATGAATTCAGCATCCACATTGATGACTCACACTTAACTCTAGCTTTTAATTTCCACTGTCAATCAATCCTGCTGATAGGCTCACACTTCTTGATTTCTCTGATATAAACTTTATTTATTTTAAATCTTGAATAAATCTTTATACAGTTTATCTTTAGAAGAGAAGGCAGTCAAACATATCAACAATGCGTTAGATAAGTAGATTCCAGAGACTAGTGTATATGATTATAAGAAAAATAATAAAACAGAATAGTTAGGTTGAGAATAAGATTGGGAGGGCCATGGAATGGAATGCCAGGCTATTTTACTGGGTGAGGTCTCCCAGAAGGAAGCAGTTGAGAAAAGACCCACGTGATATAAAGGAGCCATTGTTGTTAAGTGCCATCAAGTTGATTATTATTCATAGTGACCCTGTATAGGGTTTCCAAGGAGGAACTGGTATATTTGAACTTCTAACTTTGTGGTTCTAATTGACCTTGTGGTCCAGTGCTTATCCTACAGCATCATACCAGGAGCTAGTAACCCAAAATGTAAGGGAAAGGCAGCAGGGTTAGCTCCAAAATGTGCTTGTTGGACCAATAGGTAGGAAGACGATCTATCTGACCAGAGCTTTTGTTGTTGTTAAGCAATTAAGTCAGTTACTACAAATTAAACACTGCCAGGTCCTGTGCCATCTTCACAATTGTTATGCTTGATTCCATTGTTGTTTTCACTGTATCAATCCTCTCTTTGTTCACCCTTCTTTTTACCAAGCATAATATCCTTCTCCAGAGACTAGCCCTTCCTGACAACATGTCTAAAGTAAGGTAGATGAAGTCTCACCATCATTGCTTTCAAGGAACAATCCGGTTGTACTTTTTCCAAAACAGATTTGTTCACACTTCTGGTAGTCCATGATATTTTTAATACTCTTTGCCAACACTATAATTCAAATTCTTCTCTGGTCTTCCTTATTCGTTGTCCAGCTATCTCATGCATATGAGGCTATTGAAAATAAGATGGTGAAAGAATACAACCTTGGCACACACTTTTCCTAATTTTAAACCATTCAGTGTACCCTTGTTATATTTGAACAACTTCCTCTTAGTCAATGTACAAGTTCCCAATGAGCACAATTTAGTGTTCTTGAGTACTCATTCTCCACAATGTTGTCCACAGCTTGTATGACTCACACAATAAAAGATCTTTGTTTAGTCAATAAAGCACAGGTAAACATCTTTCTGGTATTTTCTACTTTCAGCCAAGATCTATCTGATGTCAGCAATGATATCGTTCATTCCATGTCCTTGTCTTAATCTGGCTTGAACCTCTGGCAGTTCCCTGCCAATATACAGTTGTAACTATTTTTAAATTATGTTTAGCAAAATTTTATTTGCATGTGATAGTAATGATATTGTCTGATAATTTATGCATTCTGTTGAGTCATATCTCTTTGGAAATGGCACAAATATTCTTCCAATTCATTGGCCAGGTAGCTGTCTTCCAAATTTCTCGGCATAGATGAGTGAGTGCCTCCAGTACAGAATAGGTTTACTGAAAGATTTCTATTTGTATTCCATCAATCCCTGGAGCCTTGTTCTTTGCCAATGCCTTCAGTGCACCGTAGACTTCTTTCTTCAGTATCATTGGCTCTTGATCATATGCAATTTCTTGATATGGTTGAACATTGCCCATTGCTTTTTGGTACAGTGACTCTGTGTATCCCTTCCATTTTCTTTCTTTCTTTTCTTTTCTTTTTTTTTTTTTTACTGTTTAATTGTGAATTATGTGATAGTTTATATGGGAGAACATTAGCTTTACAGTCATCCTATTGTATATTGTTTCATTGCCATAGTTACAATCCCCTTCATGCATCATCAACCAACCACAGGGCATACCCTGCGAGTCTGCCCCTCCGGTCGTTAGCACACAGACCCTCTACCTCTCTGGGTCTAAAGTCCCCAGCCACTGCATCTCTCCGCGTCATCGTCTCTGCCTCCGTCTCTGGCGTCACTGCTTCTCTGGGTAGAGTCCCGCTCTCTACTCTTCTCCCTTGATGGTCCCAGAGACCTCTGCTCCTAGACTGCAAAATTAATCACTCCTCTCCTTCCTACAAAATGTCTACCTTTACATTTCCAACCTTCCCAATCAGTCCTGAAAACAATTATTCACTATTGTATCACAAGAGATCTATCTGCATCTCCTTTCATCAGCCCCGCCTAGACAGACTGGATACTACTCAGTGGAGATTCAACCTTCCTCCATGCCCTCTGGATCTAGATGCCTTCTTGAAAGCTTGTAAGCCAGTCACTTCTTGCCTTTGAAGGCCCCCCCCCCTTACTTTGGGTAGCCAATGTCCAAGTTGACCATCCCTGTCTATTCTGTGTATGGAGGGGGTGGGAATGATCCTTGCTGTAAAGATTTGTTCCCTCTTTTGAGGTACTGCATCCATAGGTGTAGATCAAGTTCATCAAATTGTATTAGATTACTCTGTTTTTTCCTCTGCTTTCTTCTTCTGGTTGAGCTCTGATCATCCAGTCATTGAAGCCAGGTCAAGTGGGTATTATTTGCAAGTGTGGATTTTCTTGTGCATATGCCCTCTCTTCTTATCAGCTAGATACTTCACTCTCTACTCTAGCACTCTGTGGCTATGTCGCTGACTCTGGGCCCAAGAGTTCCCAGGTTTTGTCACACTACTGGCTAACCAGGTCTCTACCCGGGTTCACAGGAGTCTATTGAACATTGTAGGGCTTAGCTCGCACCTTCATGCTGTTTTCCCTCATTTCCCCTTATCGGTGACGAACATGGTCATCATCAGAGAATATATTCCCATTGAGTCTTAGTCTTGGAAGGGGGTTTGCCCTGAGAGAACTTGACCACTTGCCTTGATGTCTCCTGGGCAAGCAACTTGCTTGTTTTTGTAGTAATCAGTCGGTCTGCCTATATAGTTTTGTATTTTTCCTGTTGGTGTTTGTTCTTTCAAGAAGTATCTTCTGTTCTTCTAGCCACTCCAGGCTGGTCTGCCCATCCTTTCAAGTGGAAATTTCCTACCTCTGAAGATTCTAGATGCTGTACAGGATTCCACCTATGGTCTTATGTAATGCAGAGGCGCCACAGGAAGCCTCCTTCACTGGGCACATCGTATCCCCAATTTAGGTATTCCAATCAGTTATAGGCAGAAGACGGACTTACAAGCTTTCTATAGTGATATTTCTTTCTCTCCCCCTCAAGTGTCTATTTTGTAATGGTATGCCAGGGAAACCAAGATTGAAAAGACAGCCAAACATCTTAACATTATTTTCCCCCTTTTCCCCATTCCTAACATGTTTCAATCCCTGTATCCCAGAGCCCTGTTGTTCCAAGGTTGTGCATACATTTACCTCTGTCCCACTTAGCTCATGCAAACCTGCCTAATTGTTCTCCCTTCCGCTTTGTTCTTCCGTTCCCCTCCCCTTTTTGTATATTGTCCCCTTCCCTAGCACCCAAACTATCTGGTGTCTATTACCTATCTCTCCCTCACCTCACTTCACACCTCATATCCCAGAAGCCAGCAAAAAATGCCCCCCTTAAGTATGGGTTCTTTTTCTTAGACATTTACAGCAGTGGTCCTATGCAGTATTTCTCCTTTTGTGACTGACTAATTTCACTCCTCATGGTTCATTCATGTTATGCGATAGCTTGCAGCTTCCTCGTTATTCTTCAAGGTAGCATAATATTCCACTGTGTATATGTACCACAGTTTGTTTATGCACTCTTCAGTTGATGGGCACTTTGGCTGTCTCCATGTTTTTGCTATTGTAAATAGTGCTGCTATGAACATTGGTGTGCATATATGTATCTAACTCATATTATGGCTCATATTTCTTGGGGGTAAATACCAAGTAGAGGAATTGCTGGATCATAAGGTATTTCTATTTCCAACCTTCTGAGGAAGCAACATATTGCTTTCCAGAGAGGTTGGACCATTTTTGCAGACCCACCAGCAATGCAGTGTCCCAGTCTCTCCACACCCAACCAGCATTTATTGTCCTCTACTTTTTTTTATCTTTGCTGTTGTTGCTGGTGTGAGATGATATCTCATTGTTGTTTTGATTTGCATCTCTCTAATGGCTAGTCTGAACATTTCTTCATATGTTTGTTGGCTGCCTGGATCTCCTCCTAGGTGAAGTATCTGTTCATGTCCTCTACCCATTTTTTAATTGGGTTATTTGTATTTTTCTTGTAGAGTTGTTGTAGTTTCCTATATATTTTGTAAATAAGTCCCTTGTCTGATGTGTCATTGCTAAATATTTTTTCCCGTTCTGTGGGCTCCCTTTTTACTCTTCTGGTGAAGTCTTTTGATGCACATCAGTTTTTAATTTTTAGTATGTTCCACTCATCTATTTTGTCTACTTTTGTTTGTGTTGTTTGAAAATGTTTGGTAGTCTGTATATTCCCTGAATTAGTGCCCTCACATTTGTCCCTATGTTTTTATGGATGGCCTTCATAATTCTGGTATTCCCGTTTAGGTCTTTAATCCATGTTGAGTTGGTTTTTGTATAAGGCATGAGGTGAAGTTCTTGTTTCAGTCTTTTACATATTGCTTTCCAGTTCTGCCAGCACCATCTGTTGAAGAGACTATCACCTCCCCATGCGATATATTTAGGTGTTTTGTCAAAAATCAGTTGGCTGGACTGCAGGACAGCCAGGAAAGTAAGTCTAGGAGCGGAGGGCCCTGGGACCATCAATGGAGAAGAGCGGAGAGCGGCATCCTACCCAGAGAAGCAGTGAGGCCTGAGATGGAGGCAGAGAAGATGACGTGAAGAGATGGAGTGGCTGGGACTTGGGATCCAGAGAGGGAAAGGGGCTGAGGACGGTGTGGGGGTGGGGGCAGGCTTGCAGGGCACACCCTTTGGTTGGGTGAGGATGTATGGACGGGATGGTAACTATGCCAACGAAATGATGTATGATAGAATGGATGTAAGACTGATGTTCTCCCATGTAGACTATCACACAATTCACAATAAAACATTTATTTAATAAAAATAAAAAAATCAGTTGGCTGTATGTAGATGTTAATTTCTGGAGTCTCGATTCTGTTCCATTGATCTGTGTGCCTTTCATTGTACCAGTACCAAGTTGTTTTGACCACTGTAGCCGTGTAGTAAATTTGAAGTCGTGGAGTGAAAGGTTTCTAACCTTACTCTTCTACTTAAGCAGTGCTTTGTTTATCCTGGGTCTCCTTCCTTTCCATATAAAATTTGTAATTGTTTTTTCCATCTCTTTGAAGAATGTCGTTGGAATCTGGATTGAGATTGCATTATTTGTGTAAATTGCTTTGGGCAGTATTGACATATTTATAATGTTATGTCTTCCTATCCAGGAGCATGGTACATTCTTCCATTATTGTAGGTCTCTTTGGATTTCTTGTAATAGTGTTTTGTAGTTTTCTTTGTATAAGTCCTTTGCTTCTCTGGTTACATTTATTCCTAGATATTTTATCTTTTGGGTGGCTATTGTAAATGGTATTGCT
>NW_006408644.1:7629274-7630444 GCF_000296735.1 Chrysochloris asiatica | reverse complement strand
AGGTCATGTTTATCTAAAAATGTATCCATCTCTTCTAAGTTATCAAGTTTGTTGGAGTACAATGCTTTATAGTATTCTGTTATTATCCTTTTGATTTCCTTTGGTTCCGTTGTAACATCGCCCATGTGGTTTCTAATGTATGTCGTTTGTGTCTTCTCCGTCTTTTCTTTTGTTAGGTTTGCCAATGGTCTGTCAATTTTATGAATCCTTTCAAAGAATCAGCTTCTTGTCCTGTTGATTCTTTCTATAGTTTTTCTGTTTTCTATCTCATTTATTTCTGTTCTCGTCTTTATTATTTATTTTCTTTTGGTGGCAGTAGGTTCCCTCTGTTTGTCTGCTTCTAATTGTTGTAGATGCTGTGTTAATGTGTTAATTTTGGTTGTTTCTTCTTTTTGGGTATGTGCGTTTATTGCAATAAATTGTCCTCTCAGCATGCTTTCACCATATCCCAAAGATTTTGGTATGTTGTGTTTTCGTTCTCATTTGTTTCTAGTAACTTTGTGAATTCATGTTTAATTTCTTCGCTTTTCAGAAGGGTGTTACTCAGTTTCTATGTATTTGACTTTATTTTCTTGGTCTTCCTATTGTTGATTTCTAATTTGAAAACATTGTGTTCTGAGAAGATGCTTTGTAGTATTTTGATATTTGTAAATTTATGGACATTTGTTTTGTGGTTGAACCCATGGTCTATTCTGGAGAATGTTCCATGTGCACTGGAAAAGAATGTGTATTGTGCTGTTGTTGGGTTGCATGCTCTGTACACATCTATGAGGTCCAGTTGGCTGATTGTGTTGTTTAGTTCTTCTGTGTCTTTGTCAAGTTTCATTCTGGTTGTCCTATCCATTTTTGAAAGCGGTGTATTAAAATCACCCAGTATTATTGTCAATTCATCTATTTCTTTATTCAAATCTATTAGAGTTTGCTTTATATATTTTGGAGATCTTTCATTGGGAGCATAAATTATGGTTATGTCAACTTGTTCAGTTGTCCCTTTAATCTTTTTTTATTTTTTTAAGTTTTATTGTGAATTATGTGACGGTTTACATGGGAGAAAATTAGTTTTACATTCGTCTTATCATATATTGCTTCATTGCCTTGGTTACAATCTCCTCCACGCATCACCAATCAACAAAAGGGTGCATCCTATAAGCCTGCTTCATGCCCACCCCC
>NW_006408644.1:7626955-7628434 GCF_000296735.1 Chrysochloris asiatica | reverse complement strand
AGGGCTTAGCTCACAGCCTTATAGCTGTTTTTCCATGGCTCAGTGGCGAACATAGTCACCCATCAGAGCGTGTATTCCCATTGAGTTTTAGTCTTG
Source organism: Chrysochloris asiatica (assembly GCF_000296735.1). Taxonomy (NCBI): domain Eukaryota; kingdom Metazoa; phylum Chordata; class Mammalia; order Afrosoricida; family Chrysochloridae; genus Chrysochloris; species Chrysochloris asiatica. The sequence goes on along the minus strand of NW_006408644.1, from coordinate 7,628,338 downwards.
CGTGGGTGTTTATTCTGAGGGGACCCGACCCTTTGCCTTGATGTCTCCTGTGCAGGCAACTTGCTTGTTCTTGTAGTCATTGGTCAGTCTGTTTTGTATTTTTCCTGTCAGTCTTTCTTTCAAGAGGTATCTTCTGTTCTTCTAGCTGCTCCAGGCTGATCTGCCCATCCTCTCAGGGAGAAATTTCCCACCTCTGAAGTTTCTGGATGCTGTTCAGGATTCTACCTATAGTCTTATGTAATGCAGAGGCTCCACAGGCAGCCTCCTTCACTGGGCATGTTGTATCCCCATTTTAGGTATTCCAATCTGATATAGGCAGAAGACAGACTTAGAAGCTTTCTTTGGTGTTATTTCTGTTTTTTTCCTTTCTCTCCCCTTCCAGTGTCTATTTTATAATGTATGCAAGGAATACCAAGATTCAGTAAACCGCCAAGCATCTTAACATTATTTCCCCCTTTTTCCCTATTCCAACATGTCTCACTCCTAGTACCCCCTCACCCTGTTGATCCAAGGTTGTGTATATATTATTGTTTACCTCTGTCCCACTTAGCCCATGCATACCTGCCTACTTGTTCTTCCCTCTGCTTTGTTCTTCCATTCCCCTCTCCCCTTTTGTGTGTTGTCCCCCTCCCCAGCACCCTAACTAACTTGTGTCTATTCCCTGCCCTGTGCTCTACCTTTCTGTCTCTCCCCTACCCCACCCGCTACATCCCAACAATCAGCAAAGAATCCCCCACCCCACCTCCCTTTAGTATGGGTTCTTTTTCTTAGTCTTTTACAGTAGTGGTCCTATGCAGTACTTCTCTTTTTGTGACTCACTAATTTCATTCAAAATAATGCCCTCAAGGTTCATACATGTTAAGTGGTGGTTTGCAGCTTCCTTGTTATTCTTCAAGGTAGCATAGTATTCCATTGTGTACCACGGTTTGTTTATCTATTCTTCATTTTATGAGCACTTTGTCTGTCTCCATCTCTTTGCTGTTGTAAATAGTGCTGCTATGAACATTGGTGTGCATATATCTACTCGTGTTGTGGATTGTTTCTCTTGTGGGTAAATACCAAGTAGAGGAATTGCTGGATCATATGGTACTTCTATTTTCAACCTTCTGAGGAAGTGCCATATTGCTTTCCAGAGAGGTTGGACCATTTTGCAGTCCCACCAGCGGTGCAGGAGTGTCCCAGTCTCTCCACATCCTGCCAGCATTTATTGTCCTCAACTTTTTTGATCTTTGCTGTTATTGTTGGTGTGAGATGATATCTCATTGTTGTTTGATTTGCATCTCTCTAATGGCTAGTGATAGTAAACATTTCTTCATATGTTTGTTGGCTGCCTGGATCTCCTCCCTGGTGAAGTGTCTGTTCATATCCTGTGCCAATTTATTG
>NW_006408644.1:7618998-7620005 GCF_000296735.1 Chrysochloris asiatica | reverse complement strand
TCTTTCATTGTACTAGTACCAGGCTGTTTTGACCACCGTAGCCATGTAGTAAATTTTGAAATTGGGGAGTGAGAGACCTCCAACCTTGTTCTTCCTTTTAAGCAGTGCTTTGCTTATCCTGGGTCTCTTTCCTTTCCTTATAAAATTAGTAATTGTCCTTTCCATCTCTGTGAAGAATGTTGTTGGAATCTGGATTGGGATTACATTGTATGTGTAAATTGCTCTGGGTAGTATTGACATTTTCATGATGTTGAGTGTTCCTATCCAGGAACATGGTATGTTCTTCCACTTCTGTAGATCTCTTTTGTTTTTTTGTAGTAGTGCTTTGTAATTTTCTTTGTATAAATCCTTTGTTTCTCTGGTTATGTTTATTCCTAAGTATTTCATCCTTTGCGTCACTATTTTAAATGGTATTGTTTTCTTAATGACCTTTTCATCACTATTGCTGTTGCTATAGAGAAATACAATTGATTTTTTTTTTCAATAAGTAACAATAAATGTTTAGAAGATATGAACAATTTTAAAGCTACATTTTGGGGAAAATCAGCTGGGTACAATGATTTACATAGCTCTACCAGCAAATGGTTGAGTCATTAGCACATTAAAAAATACGACATAATAAAAGTAATCATACAATTTATTTAGTTTTCCCACTTCTCCTTTAAATCCTTAGAAGGGTATAACTCTAATTTTACCACTTAATGAAAGTTGAAGAAGGCCCTATGATTTTAATGTTCATTATTAAGTGATTTTTTTTTTCTTAAATTTTTTATTGTGAATTATGTGATAGTTTACATGGGAGAACATTAGTTTTACATTCATTATACCGTATATCGTCTCATTGCTATGGTTACAATCCCCTCCATGCAATCCTTCCCCCGTACCCCCCAGGTCTTCAGCACACAGTCGCTCTCCCTCTCTGGATATAAAGTCTCTAGCTGCTCCATTGCTCCACGTCATCTTCTCTGACTCCATTTCAGGCATCACTGCTTCTCTGGGTAGGTCCC
>NW_006408644.1:7615390-7617372 GCF_000296735.1 Chrysochloris asiatica | reverse complement strand
CTGGGCTTTTGTTGTTCGGGAGTTTCTTGATGACCTGGTCAATTTCTTCTTTTGTTATGGGTTTGTTCAAATTTTCTACTTCAGTCTGAGTAAGTTTAGGTAGGTCATGTTTTTCTAGAAATGTATCCATCTCATCCAAATTTTCGAATTTGTTGGAGTACAGCTCTTCGTAGTATTCTGTCATTATCTTTTTTATTTCGTTTGGTTCTGTTGTGACTTCCCCTATGTGGGTTCTAAAGCGATTTATTTGTGTCCTCTCCCTCTTTTCTTTAGTTAGTTTTGCCAATGGTTTGTAAATTTTATTAATCCTTTCAAAGAACCAGCTTATATTGTCCTATTGATTCTTTCTATAGTTTTTTGGTTTTCCATCTCATTTATTTCTGCTCTTATCTTTATTATTTCTCTTCTTTTGGTGACTGTAGGTTCACTATGCTGGTCTCCTTCTAATTGTTGAAGGTGCTGTGTTAATGTGTTGATTTTGGCTCTTTCTTCCTTTTGGATGTGTGCATTTCTCGCAATAAATTGTCCTCTCAGGACTGCTTTTCCCGTATCCCAAAGATTTTGGTGTGTTGTGTTTTCATTCTCGTTTGTTTCTATGAACTTTGTGAATTCACGTTTAATTTCTTCTTTTACTCAGTCTCTTTTTAGCAGGGTGTTGTTCAGTTTCCATGTATTCGACTTTATTGTTTTGGCCTTCTTATCGTTGATTTCTAGTTTTATCATGTTGTGGTCTGAGAAGATGCTCTGTAGAATTTTCATGGTTGTGAATTTATGGAGGCTTGCTTTGTGACCTAACACATGGTCAATTCTTGAAAATGTTCCATGCACACTGGGGAAGAATGTGTATTGTGCCTTTGTTGGATAGAATGTTCTGTATACACCTATGAGGTCAAGTTGGTTGATTTTGTTGTTAAGTTCCTCTGTAGCATTGTCGAGTTTCTTTTTGGTTGTTGTATCCCTTTTCGAGAGTGGTGTGTTGAAATCTCCCACTGTAATTGTGGATTTATCTATTTCTTCAATTCCATTAAGGTTTACTTAATGTATCTTGGTGCTCTTTCATTGGGAGCATATATGTTTATTATGGTTATGTCATCTTGCTCAATTGACCCTTTGATTATGAGATAGTGTCCTTCTTTGTCTCTTATACTGGTTTTTATCTTAAAGTCTTCTTTGTCGGAGATTAGTATCACCACTCCTACTTGTTTATTCTTGCAGTTGGCTTGGTAAATTTGTTTCCATCCTTTAACTTTTAGTCTGTTTTTGTCTTTGTGTGTAAGGTGTGTCTCTTGCAGGCAGCACATTGATGGATCTTGTTTTCTTATCCATTCTGCCACTCTTTGTCTCTTCACTGGTGCATTCAATCCATTGACATTCAATGTAATTATTGATAAATATGAATTGATTGCTGTCATTATGTTACTTTTTTGGTGGTGCTGTTTGTTCTTTGGTTCTGCTTTCCTTCTTGTGTTGGATTTGTGTTTTTTGAGTTGTTTCTTGTCGGTTTCTTACTAGTTTCTATGTTTTCTTCATCTGTTTGGAAATTCATTTTTATGATATATTGTGGAGTGTTAACTTTCTTTAGGGTTATCTTGTAGTTTACTAACTTTTCTCTGCATTTAGGATACTCCATTGTAACCTGTAACTTACCTGGCATCCCCACCACCTGGTCTTCTGTTGCTGTGTTTGTCCCTTCTTTGACATTGATATATTTTTGGCCTTCAGTTGATCTCTCTGCTCCTTTGAGTTTGTTGTTGTAGTCTCGTTCTGTTCTGGACTCTGCTTTCTGTTGGTTGTGTTCCAGGTGGTGTTGCCATACCTGCCAATCTCTGTTTGTTGTCTGTTCTTGTTGGTTCTCTGTCCACAGAACTCCCTTTAGGATGTTTTGAAGTGCTGAGTTGGTTTTGAAAAATGTCTCAGATTCTGTTTATCCTGAAATGTTTTGATTGCACCATCGTATTTGATTGATAGTTTTGCTGGATAGA
>NW_006408644.1:7611735-7615085 GCF_000296735.1 Chrysochloris asiatica | reverse complement strand
GCCAATAATTCTTAATTATTCCTCTTCATGTTATCCAGTATGAATCTTAGACTCTCTTCAGATTGTTTTATCCTTTTAGCTACTTGCTCTTCTACCTTGGCAGTATTGAGAGATTTGTCTTCCAGTTCACTAGTTCTGGCTTCCATCTCTTCTAGTCTGCTCCTTTCCCCTTTCAGTCTATTGTCCATATCTTATTATTGATCACCTGGACATCTTTTTACAGGTTTTGAATTATTTCCAATGCTGTGTCAATCCTATTTGATTGTTCCTGCAGTACTTTCCTTACTTCTTCCTTATTTTCCTCGATCCCTTTTCAGAGTATTTGAATTTGTTTCCATATCATTCTTCTGAATTCCCTCTCAGGCATATCCAGAACCCGCTCCTCCTCCTCTATAAAGCCTTTGTCTCTCTCCAGCTCATTTGCATCAGCTGCTCTCTCCTGTTTTTAGATGTGTTTTGATAATGTTTGTTGCTTTTTATTCATCATGGTTATTATTTATTTTATTATTATTAATGTGATCAGGAGATAGGCTTCCCTTATCACCTGTAATGTGTAGCAGGTGTTGTTAGGTCTTGTCTTAGTGGTGGAGTATTATGGTGTATGCTTATAGCTTGGCTATATGGCCACAATTACTGCCTCTTCTTAGGTGACGTAGGGAGGAAAAGCTCCTACCTCCAGGAAAGATGTGTGATCAAAAGGACTAAAAGCAGAAGTAATATAAATGCATAGACAGAAATCACCATTTCGGAGTAGAGATGTGGCTTTGATCAATTTTTCCATGCTACACCATCAGTGTGTGTGCAAATAGAAGCCTCCAGCAGGGGTGGGTGTGACCCCTCTTTCAGGCCTCTCCTCTAGCCACTGCCGTATAGGTAGGCAGATATATATTGGGGAGTTAATGGGAGAAAAATAAACCACTGTTTTTGTCTCTGAATGTCAGTTATCTGCATGTGCTCCGCACCAATCTTGGGATGGTTGAGACCTGTTCTGTTGGGGTTTTATAGATTGCCTGAAGTTTGTCCTGCCCAGCAAACTCAGGCAGCAGCCTAGCTGCAGGTTGCAAGGTTGATAGCTGGAGATTCTAAGCTGCTCCCTGGGAGAAAGGCTACATGTCCCACCCAGACTCAGATGCAGTGCCTTAGAACTCTGGTTCGGTTGTTTGCAGTTATCTGTGTGTGCACAGTGCAAATCTCGGAATGGTTGAGTCCTATTATGCTGCGGGTTTACAGGTTGGTTTCTATTGATCGTATTGCTGCTAGACTGGTCTGGCAGCAGCAGCCATGGCTTGCTAGAACAATATCTGGAAGTCCCACGCTGCTACCTTGGAGTAGGGCAAGGTGTCCTGCCCCGGCTCAGATACAGGGCTTCAGATTTGGGCTGGTGGGTGATGTCAAAAATTTCCGCCCCTCTCCCTCTCTCTTTGCGGTGGGTAAACTGTTCTGCCTGATGTCCGAGGTGAGATCTCAAGCTGGGACAAGGAGGGATATGTAGTTCCCTGTGGCTTTGATTATTGGTTTGTTTGTGGTTTTCTTTTGTTTTGTTTTGTTTTGCTGGAAATGCCACTTTCTGCATGGGCTGACTTTAGCCCCGCCCTCTAAACTCTGCCGGGGTGGGGTTTTAGACGAAGCGGTCCCACTGCGAGAGTCTTAAGATGCCCGTATTTTCCTTAGTAGCGTGATTTTTTCAAAAATTTGAGTTCGGGAAACTGAAGTCCTAGATCTTATGATAGTTTGGAAGCTGTGGGTTTGCTATATGAATGCTTCCTTCATAAGATACCTCTCCCTTCTCACCGGAGTGTTCCCTACCTGGCTCCCCTGGCTACAACCCCAAACTGGAAGTCATCCCTTTAATCTTTTACATTGTAATTGTTTTGATAATAGACTGACCTCCCAGATTCTCTTGAGTTTTTTCTTATAGTTTTGTTCTGTTCTCGACTCTTCTGTCGATTTAATTCTGGGAGGTGCTGCCACGTGTTGTCTGTTCTTGTTGGTTCTCAGTCCACAGAACTACCTTTAGGATATTTAGTAGCGCAGGGGTTGGCTTTGGCAAAATTCCTTAGTTTCTGTTTATCCTGGAATGTTTTGATTACACCACTGTATTTGATTGATAGCTTTGCTGGATAAAGGATTCTTGGTTGGCAGTTTTTTTCTTTCAGGACTTTATATATGTCTCCCCATTGCTTTCTTGGTTGCATGGTTTCTGCTGAGAGATCTGAGCTTAATCTGACTTGCTTGCCTTTGTATGTAACACTTCTGCTTTCCCTAACTGCTTTCAGGGGTGTCTCCTTATCTTTGATTTTGGAGAGCTTGATTATGATTTGTCTCAGTGATTTTCTTTTGGGGTCTATCGTTCCTGGGGTTCATTGAGCTTCTTGAATGTTGATCTTTTCACTTTTCAGGATGTTAGAGAAATGTTTTTCCAGCAGCTCTTCAACTATTTCCTCTGTGGACTTGTGTGATTCTTCTTGTTCTGGAATGCTGATAATTCTTAAGTTATTCCTCTTCATGTTGTCCAACATGAATCTTAGACCTTCTTCATGTTTTGTTTTTTTTAATCCTTTTTTCTATTTTCTCTTCTATCTTAGTGGTATTGATAGATTTGTATTCCAGCTCATTGGTTCTGCCTTCCATCTCTTCTATTCTACTCCTTTGCCCTATTGTCTATTTCTGATACTCTATTATTGATCATTTTGGACCTCTTTCTGTAGGTTTTGAATTGTTTCCAATGCTGTATCTATCTTATTTGATTTTTCCTGTAATGCTTTCCTGACTTCTTCCTTATGTTTCTCAACTCCCTTGTAAAGTGTTTTGAAATAGTTTATAATCATTTTTCTGAATTCCTTCTCAGGCATTTCCAAGGCCTGCCCTCTTTCCAGATTGGAGTCCAGATCTACTTCTAGTTCCTTTGTGTCAGACATTTTATCTTGTTTCTGGACATGTGCCTATATGCTTGTCTGCTTTTGCTTCTTGGGCATGTTTAGTGTTTATCTGTGGCCTTAATACTTAATTGAGTATGTATTTTGGCATTTTTTATGCTTTCTGTTTGCTTCCAGGAAGATGTGACTAGGATGTGGGCCTCCCTTTTCACTCTTCTTATTGCTTAACTCAGAGTAAACTTTCACAGGTGTTGTCTGCCTCCCTGGTGTATGGCAGTTGGTAATGGTTCTTGCCTGGATTTTGGCATTTTATAGAGTGTGATTATAGCTTGAGTATATGGGAGCAGTTGCTGTCTCTTCTTGGGTAACAAAAGGAGAGAAAGAGTCCCCCAAAGGTATAAGGGGGAGCATAACACAGGAAAACAGCACCAGCAAAAAAGAAGAAAACAAAATAACAACAACAAAACAAAATTA
>NW_006408644.1:7608472-7611359 GCF_000296735.1 Chrysochloris asiatica | reverse complement strand
TCCTATATTTAAAATAAATAAATAAATAAATAAATAAATAAATAAATAAATAAATAAACCAGTTCAAGGCCAGTTCTTGGGCCGAGTGTATCTGTGTGCATGTGTGGCAGAAGATCCCACCAGTGGTGAAAGTGGGTGTGTCCACTTGCTCAGGCACCCCCTCTAGTTAATAGAATGGAATGGAGGTGCACAAACAGTGAGGGACCAATGAACAGATATCAAAAAAAAAAAAAAAGAAAGAAAGAAAATCAGAACAAGACAAAACTGACAAAGCATATTGTACACCTTTGTTCCGAGGTTCCTATGGCGTTTTTCTGTGGTGTGTCTGCTCCCCTGCTGGTCTTGTTGTTTGGTCTTCCCCAAGTTATCAGCTGTGGTCTGCCGAGCCTGGCAGATTCAAAAGAACGTAATTTCTTACTTTTGCTACAAGTTCCACTAGGTATAAGCCTTCAAACCTTTTAAATATTCCTATCTCTGTTGTCCTGAGTTTTGGAGCTCTGCCCTGGATCTGCTTTGCCTGGTATTCTGTGGTATTTCTGGTAGAGAACTTCACTGCACCTCCACCCTAGCTGCCATCAAGCCCCACCTTCCCCTTCCATTTTCTTTTGTCGCTTTCTATATCATTCAATATTTTGTCCATATGATCCTCTGATATATAATCTTAAATACTACTTTTTTCATTTTAATGGCAAATAAATTACTAATAAAATACTCCTTCTTCCTCCCAGTTGTTATATATACTCTACCTTCTTCACCATTCATAGTGGAGGAAATGATAGTACTGGTCAGATGTCACTATGTTTCATCATTTACCTTTCCTACATTAATACTGGGCTGGCACAGAGTTCTCTTCCTCTTTGTCCTTCTATGACACTGAAATATTTTCACTTCCTTAAAATGTGCTTTTACCTCTCTTCCTGTTGGATTCAAAGAGTTTCTGGAAAACCTAATACACTCAATTCTGGAAAGGGTATCCAAATAAAGGGTTAAAAGAAATTGATTGGTAAAACCAACTGTTAATGACTAAATCTGCAGCCAAATTGATAGAGCTTTTATTATGTACTGGGCATTGTGTTACACTTACATTATCACATATAAGGCTCACAACACTGCTGTGAGCTAGATACTCTTATTACCATCATTTTACAACTGAATAAATTGAGATTCAGAGAAGTTAAATTGTATGTCTGTCTAAGATTACAGAACTAGTAAATAGTAAACTAGAATTTGAGCACTACATGTTTTACTCTAATTATGTTGTTATTGTTAAGTGCCGCCGCTTCAGTTCCGACCCATAACGACCCTGAAAGGGTTTCCGAGGCTGTAAATCTTTACTGAAGCAGAAAGCCTCATCTTTCTCCCATGGAGCTGCTGGTAGTTTTGAACTGCTGACCTTACGGTTCACAGCCCGATTCGTAACCACTACGCTACTAAAGCTCCTCTAATATGACTTTTTAAATCACTGTGTGGCGCTATGGGTTAATGAGATACATTGCAATGTTGGTTTAAACCACAAGGTCAGCGGTTCAAACTCACCAAATGCTCCTCAGAAACCCATTACAGGGTTGCAATGAGTCAGAACCGACTTGATGGCACTTAACAACAACAACAACAACACTACTAGAGGTGGGTGAATGATTCAGATCTAGGGATTCTGAATGAGTCATCTAAAATAAAGGTCCTTTACCTCTGGACAGAGATTATTCTGACCTATTCTATGGGCCAGAGGACCTCCAGTGGCTTGGGGACCTACTGAATTACATGTTAATACCTCTAAGTTTGAGTTAGAGTGCAGTTGGTTGGTCTCCAAGGCAATGGGCAGTGGTTTCCAAACTTTCCCCTGTGCTAATGCAAAGGGAGTCCTGGTGTGATGCTGCAGGTTAATGCGCTGGACAACAAGGTCAGTTTGAACCACAAAGTTGGCAGTTCAAGCTCAACAGCCGCTCCTCAGAAACCCTGTACAGGGTAACTATGAGTTGGAACTGACTCGATGGCACTTAACAACACAACAGCTACAACAATGCAAAAACATAACTAGGGATAAATCAAAGCAGTCTTAAAATCTCAGTGAAGTAGGCTAAAAGGAATTCTATGATGCAAAGTCCAAAGCAATGATAGGTTGATTTGAAAAAAAGACTCACAATCTAAAAACAGAAAAATGTGTGTCAGGGTATAATTAAAGAGGCAGGCCCATCTGGAATGGAATGGCTTCGTCCTTTTCAGATGGGTATTGTTATGGATGTTAAATTTATTCTCTGCTTCTTCTGAAATCCATTTATTCACTTATTGCCCTCTTTTAAGTGCAATAGTTTAAATGCTTTACTCCAGGTAGTGGCAAATGTTTTCTGTAAAGACCCAAATAGTACATATTTTAGGCTTTGTGAGCAATAGGGACTCTATCACAACTACTCAACCCTGACATCATGACATGTAAATTGTCATAGACAATATAAAAATGAATGGATACAGCTAAATTCTAATAAAATTTTATTTATAGAGACTAAAATAGTGTTATTATTTTAGGAGCCTTGGTAGCATAGTGGGTTACAAGTAGGGCTATTAATGGCAAAGTTAGCAGTTCAAAACTACCAACCACTACACAGGATAAAGATGAGGCTTTCTGCTCCCATAAAGATTTACAGGCTCAGAAATCCTATACAGGGTTGCTATGAGTTGGAACAGACTCAACGGCACACAACCACCACCACTACCAGCACCACCACCACACATTTTTTCTTTTTCTGTCAATCCAATTTAAATTAGGCAAAGGATATTAGCTCAGCATTGTTGTTGTCATGTGCCATCGAGTCGGAACCGACTCATAGCGACCCCATGCACAGCAGAACGAAACAATGTTCGATCCTGGGCCAACCTCACTACCGCTGCC
>NW_006408644.1:7602614-7604647 GCF_000296735.1 Chrysochloris asiatica | reverse complement strand
CCACGGGAGAAAGATGAGGCTTTCTACTCCCGTAAGGATTTACACCCTCGGAAACCCTGTACAGGGTCGCTATGGGTCGGAACCGACTTGAAGGCACTTAACAACAACAACAACAACCACTTTTCCTATATTAATACTTTGTACACTCCATGTTCTGATTATTAATGGGGGTTTACAGTTGTTTCTCCTTATTTTGAGTTGTGCTCCATCAGCAAATGAAGGTTCCCAAAGCTATAGTCCACATCATCACCATCAACTTTATTTTGAGGAGGCAGCTCTTCCCTAGTTGTATTTTGAGTGCCTTCCAATCTGGGGAGCTCATCTTCAGGTACTATATCTGACAATGTTTGGCTCCTATTTGTTAGCTTTTTATTGACTAAGCATTCAAAAGTAGTCTGCCTTAGTGATACCAGAGATGGAGGCAGAGATGAGGACATGGACAGAAGGAGCAGCTGAGGACCCTGGACTCATGAAAAGAGAGGGTCTGGGTGCTGGCAGCCAGGAGGAAGGCTTGCAGAATGTGCCCTTTGATTGTTTAAATGATTATATATTCCTGAGTGTTTTTGTGTAAACCCCACCCCCTCAAAACAAACAAACAACAACAAAAAAAAAACCCACAAAAAAACAGATGGAATGGAAGCAAATACTGTTGAATGATGATGTTGTAATGCACGGAGTAGATTGTAATCATTGCAATGAAACAACGGTGTAAACCCGTATCACTCAGTTCACAATAAAAACTTTAAAAAAAAGTAGTCTGCCTTAATTTCTTCCTAGTCTTTCTGAGTCTGGAAGCTCAGCTGAAGTGTATCCACCATGCTGGTATTTAAATACCCTACTGGTATTTAAAATAATGATGGCATAGCTTCCAGCATCACAATAACATGCAAGCCACTACAGTATGGCTGGTAGCGTTGTGAAGTAACAAACCTGCATTGGTATACTGTAGAAGAAAATATTCAAAGACTTAGGAAAATTGGCATGTTACAGTGAATTTACCAGGATAGACCCTTAGACCCACTTATTGAGTACCCAGAGGACACACTCCTCTTACTAAAACAATATGGAATGAATCAGTGAAGGCAGTCCCAGCATTCTTGAAGTCTATTATGATTGTTACATTTTGTAAGTCAGATTTGAAAATGGGAACTGCCCTAACTGAATTACAATGCCTAACTACGATGACAAGGTTGTGTTCTTTCACCATACTTATTTAAACTGTATGCTGAGCAAATAATATGAGAAGCTGGGTTCTATGAAGAAAAATATGGTGTCAGGATTGGAGCAAGACTCGTTAACAACCTGCGATATGCAGATGATACAACCTTGCTTGTTGAAAGTGAAGAGGACTTGAAACATTTACTGATGAAGATCAAAGAGCACAGCCTTCAGTATGGATTGCATCTCAATGTCAAGAAAACAAAAATCCTCACCACTGGACCAATAAACAACATTCTTATCAACGGAAAAAAGATTGAAGTTGTCAAGGACTTCATTCTTCTTGGATCAACTATCAACATTTGCGGAAGCAGGAGTCAAGAGATCAGACGACGTATTGCATTAGGCAAATCTGCTACCCAGGAACTTTTTTTTTTTTTTAATGTTTTATTGTGAATTATATGATAGTTACATGAGAGAACTTTAGTTTTACATTCATTCCATCGTATGTCATCTCATTGCCATGGTTCCAATCCCCTCCATGCATCATCCACCAACCAAAGGGTATATCCTAAATAACTGCCCCCTACACTTCACCCTCCCCACCCCCATTTTTCGGCTCACAGTCCCTTTTCCTCTCTGGATCCAAAGTCCCCAGCCGCTTCATCACTCCATGTTGTCTTCTCTGTCTGCATCTCAGGCATCTCTGTTTCTTTGGGTAGGGTCCCGCTCTCGGCTCTTCTCCGTTGATGGTTCCAGAGACCTCCGCTCCTCAACTGGAGAATTAATCACTCCCTTCCTTGTTACAAAACGTCTACCTTTGCATTTCCAACCCATATAATCTGTCCTGATAAGCATTACTCACTACAGTCTCA
>NW_006408644.1:7579071-7601529 GCF_000296735.1 Chrysochloris asiatica | reverse complement strand
ACATTGTTTCGTTCTGCTGTGCATGGGGTCGCTATGAGTCGGTTCCGAATTGATGGCACCTAACAACAACAACAACAACATTTAACTTTGCTGCAGATACACCCATGAATGTGGTAGAGCATTGTTGTTGTAAGGTGCCATTGAGTCTGTATTGATTCATTGCGACCCTATGCACAACTAAACAAAACACTGCCTGATCCTGGGCCAACCTCACAATTGTTGCTATGTTTGAGCCCATTGATGATGTCACTATGCCAATCCATCTCACTGGGGGTTCTTCCTCTTTTTCTCCAACCCTCCACTTTAGCAACATGATATCCCTCTTCAGTGACTGGTTCCTCCTGACAGTAAGTCTGAAGTATGAAAGACAAAGTCTGGCCATACTGGCCTCCAAGGCACACTCTGCACTTCTTCCAACAGAGACCTGTTAGTTCTTTTGGTAGCCCATGGCACTTTCAATATTCTCCTCCAACACGATAACTCAAAAGCATCAAGTTTTCTATGGTCTTCCTTATTCACTGTGTAGCTTTTGCATGCATATGAGGGTACTGAAAATATCATGCTTATTTGCTCAGCATACAGGTTGAATAAGTATGGTGAAAGAATACAACCCTGTGGCACACATTCTTAATTCTAAACCATTCAGTGTCCCCATATTCTATTTGAACAACTGCCTTTTGGTTCATGTACAGATTCCTCATGAGCACAATTAAGTTTTCTGGAATACTCATACTTCACAATGTTGTCCAAAGCTTGTCATGATCCACACAATTAAAAGCATTTGCATAGTCAATAAAGCACAGGGAAACATCTTTCTGGTATTCTCTGCTTTCAGTCAAGATCTATTGGACATCATTGTTCCACATGCTCTTCTGTATCTGGCTTAAACCTCTGGACGTTTCATGAAGTATACAGGGGGCAAAATGATGAAAACTTCTTAGATAGTATTAAACATCTTAAGGCAATGCGTTGCTTGGCCTTGGGGCTCAGGACCCTAGTCTCAGGTCAATTGTCGTTGCTGTCATTGTTAGGTGCCATTGAGTCGGTACCGATGCATAGCGACCCTGTGCACAACAGAATGAAACACTGCCCAATCCTGGGCCAACTTCAAAATTGTTGTCACACTTGAGCCCACTGATACTGCCACTTTGCCAGTCCATCTCACTGGAGGTCTACCTCTTTTTCTCTGACCATCCTCCTGACTGGTACCTCCTGACAATATGTTTGAAGTATGAGAGACGAACTTTGGCCATCCGGGCCTCCAAGGAGCACTCTGGCTGCACTTTTTCTAATACAGATCTATTGGTTCTTTTGGTAGCCCATGGCACTTTCAATATTCTCCTCCAATACCGTAACTCAAAAGCATCTAGTCTTCTATGGTCTTCCTTATTCACTGTCAAGCTTTTGCATGCATATGAGGTTATTGAAAATACTACGGCTTGGGTCAGGCGCACTTTAGTCCTTAAGCTGAAATCCTTGCTCTTCAACACTTTAAAAAGGTCTTGTGCAGCAGATTTGCCTAATGCAATACATCGTTTGATTTCTTGACTACTCCTTCCATGAATGTTGATAGTTGATCCAAGAAGAATGATGTCCTTGACAAGTTCAATCTTGTCTCTGTTGATTAAAATGTTGTGTATTGGTCCAGTGATGAGGATTTCTGTTTTCTTTACATTCAGATGCAATCCATATGTAATGATGTGCTCTTTGATCTTCATCAGTAAATATTTTAAGTCCTCTTCACTTTGAGCAAGCAAGGTTGTATCATCTGCATATCGCAGGTTGTTAATGAGACTTCCTCCAATCCTGATATCAGGTTTTTCTTCATATAACCCAGCTTCTTGGATTATTTGCTCAGCATATAGGTTGAATAAGTATGGTGAAAACCTTGACGCACACCTTTCTTATTTTTAAACCATTCAGTGTTCTCATGTTCTGTTTGAACAACTGCTTTTTGGTCCATGTACAGATTCCTCATGAGCACAAATAAGTGTTCCGGAATACTCATACTTTGCAATGTTGTCCATAGCTTGTCATGATCCACACAATCTAAAGCCTTTGCATATTCAATAAAGCACAGGTAAACATCTTTCTGATATTCTCTGCTCTCAGCCAAGCTCCATTGGACATCAACAATGATATCCCTTGTTCCATGGCCTCTTCTGAATCCAGCTGGAATCTATGGAAGTTCTCTATCAATGTATGCTTGCAGCCATTTCTGTATTATGTTTAGTAAAATTTTACTCACATGGGATATCAAAGATATTGTCTGATGATTTCTGCCTTCCGTTGGGTCAACTCTATTTGGAATGGGCACAAATACGGATCTTTTCCAATCCATCGGCCAGATAGTTGTCTTCCAATTTCTTGGCATAGATTAGTGAGTGCCTCCAGTGCCACCTCACTTTCTTGAAAGATCTCAATTTCTATTCTGGTGCCTTGTTCTTTGCCAATTCCTTCACTGCACCTTGGACTTCTTCCTTCAGTATCATTAACTCTTGATCATATGCTACCTCTCGAAACAGTCAAACATCAACCATTTCCTTTTGGTACAGTGACTCTGTGTATTCCTTCCATTTTCTTTTGATGTTTTCTGCATCATTCAATAATTTTCCCACAGAATTCTTCAATAACGAAAGTTGAGGCTTGAATTTTTCTTCAGTTCCCCCAGCTTGAAAAATGCTGAGCATGTTCTTCCCTTTTTGTTATCTGACTCCAGATCTTTGCACAGTTCATTGTAATATTTGACTTTGTCTTGTGGAGCTGACCTTTGAAATTTTCTGTTCAGCTCTTGGATCTCCTCATTTCTTCCATTTGCTTTAGCATTTCTACGCTGGAGAGCAAGTTTCAGCATCTCTTCTGACATCCATTTTTATCTTTTCATTATTTCTTGTCTTCTTAATGACTTTTTGCTTTCTTCCTGTAAGATATTATTCATGTCATCCCAGAACTCTTCTGGTCTTCGGACTTTAGTGTTTAATGTATCAAATATGTTCTTCATATGATCTCTAAATTCAGGTGGGATATATTCAAGGTCATATTTTGGCTCTCGTGGACTTGTTTCCATTTTCTTCAGCTTCAGTTTGAATTTGCATATGAGTAATTGATGGTGTATTCCACAATCTGCCCCTGGCCTTGTTTTCACTTATGATATGGAACTTTTCCATCTTCTCTTTCTGCAGATGTAGTCAGTTTGATTTCTATGTGTTCCATCTGGTGAGGTCCATGTGTATAGTCATCTCTTATGCTGTCTAAAGGTTTTGAAATGAACAAATCACTGATTTTGCAGGATCTATTATGTGATCTCCAGCATCATTTCTATTACCAAGTCCACATTTTCCAACTACTGATACGTCCTCTTTGCTCCCAACCTCTGCATTACAATCACCAATAATGATAAATACATCTAATCAATTTCAGATTGAAGAAGTTGGTAGAATTCTTTTATTTCATCCTCACTGTCTTTAGTGGTTAGCGTGTAAATTTGAATAATAGTGGTATTAATTGGTCTTCCCTGTAACCGTATAGATATTATCCTATCACAGACAGCGTAATACCTCATGACTGATCTGGATATATTCTTTTTGACAATGAATGTAACACCATTGCTCTTCAATTTGTCGTTGCCGGCATAGTAAACCATGTGGTTGTCAGATTCAGAATGGCCAATACCAGTCCATTTCAGCTCACTAATGCCTAAGATACTGATGTTTATGTGTTCCATTTCATATTTGACAGTTTCTAATTTTCCTAGATTCATACTTTGTACATTCCATGTTCTGATTATTAATGGATGTTTACATCTGTTTCTCTTCATTTTGAGTTGTGCCCCATCAGCAATTGATGACATCATTGTTCCACATGCTCTTCTGTATCTGGCTTGAACCTCTGGACGTTTCATGAAGTATACAGGGGACAAAATGATGAAAACTTCTTAGATAGTATTAAACATCTTAAGGCAATGCGTTGCTGGGCCTTGGGGCTCAGGACCCTAGTCTCAGGTCAATTGTCGTTGCTGTCATTGTTAGGTGCCATTGAGTCGGTCCCGCAGGCATTACTCTCGCGGGCTTTACTCCATTCACATCATCACGGTCAACTCTACTTTGAGGAGGAATTCCTTCCACAGTTGCATTTTTAGTACCTTCCAATCAGAGGGGCTCATTTTCCGGCATTATATCTTACAGTGGTTCTCTGCTATATAATTCTTTCAGTGACTAAATATTCTGAAGTAGTTCATCACTCTTTCTTCCTAGTCTGTCTTCGTAGGGAAGCTCATCTGAAACCTGTCCACCATGGGTGACCCTGCTGGCATTTAAAATACCGGTGGCATAGCTTCCCGAATCACAGCAACTCACAAGCCACCACAGTATGACAAACTGACTGGCATCACAAAATCCACAAAGGCAATGTTTTACATTGAAATTTGGTGACTAGCGACTGGGATCCTAAAAGCTCTTGAACATCCATGTAAGGTGCAATTTTTCTTCTCTCCATGTGTGGAATAAAGAAGAGTGATGAAAACTGAAGATGCTTGGAATAAACTAGTCCAATGGACCAGTGGAGCAGGTGAACATCAGTAACCATGATTCTGAGACCAGAAGAACTAGATTACTCAGTTACCACTAAAGGGCTATTAGATGGTCCCTGATAGAGTGGGAGAAATTTTGGAACAAAACTCAAAATTATATATATACCAGACTTACTAGTCAGAAGGTTTCAAGTTTGGTACAAAAGTCACCTTCATGGACCAATTTTCAGCCCAGGAGTATATATGTATACAGGGGGTACAACAACACTAGTAAAGTATTCTCACCATAGAACGACCAATAATTTAAGATCAAAGGGGCAATATTTCCCTAAGGACAAAGTTGAGAAGAGATGAGAAGGAGGGTGGAATGTAAATAGGAACCACAGGAAGAAAGTGGTATAACTGTTGTTGCTTCGAAAAAATTGCAATCATTTAGATGAAATAAAGTGTATGATTTGTTCTTCTTTGTAATCCTTCACTCAGTTTGCACCTATGAATCCTTAGGGTGAGTATCACAACTGCCATGTGGGGAATATGGTCTTTTCTTTTCTATGACACTAACTCCTTTGTGACCAAATGCCCTGATTCCCATTAGGGTTAGGTTTCCAGAAGAAGAAAACAATAGAGGATACCTAGTTAAAAATATTTTTCAAATGTTTTATTGTGAATCATGTGATAGTTTACATGGGAAAACATTAGTTTTACATTCATTCTATTGTATATTGTTTCATTGTCATGGTTACAATCCCCTCCATGCATCATCAAACAACCAAAGACTATAGCCTGCAAGCCTGCCCCCCATTCAGCAGCACACAGCCCCTCTCCCTTTCTAGGTCTAGAGTTCCCAGCTGCTCCATCTCTCCATGTCATCGTCTCTGCCTCCATCTCTGGCATCACTGTTTCTCTGGATAGGGTCCCGCACTCTGCTCTTCTCCCTTCATGGTCCCAGGGACCTCTGCTCCTGGACTGCAAAGTCACCACTCCTCTCCTTTTGCTACAAAATGTCTACCTTTACATTTCCAATCCCCACAGTCAGTCCTGATAGCAATTATTCACTATTGTACAACAAGAGACTTATCCCCATCTCCTTTCATCAGCCCTGCCCAGACAGACCTAGTTAAAATTTAATTTCAGATAACCACAAATCTTTTTGGTATAAGTATATTCTAAATACTGCATGGGACATACTTATCTTAAAAAAATCATTCATTTTTTTTTAGCTGAAGTTCAAATTTGTGTTGGCATTCTATATTTCTATTTACTAAATCTTACACACTCTCCAGACTTAACAAGAGTATACACTAAAGAAAACTTATAAATGGTGATTTTCAAACTGGTTTCCAGAGAAACTCAGGTGCTCTTAAAGAATGTGAGAGGAAGGTAACTAAGCAGTATTCTTCCTCCTGCCTAGCTCCTACTCCAACCAGAGAAGCATTTGCCTGTCTTAAGGACTTCTGCTTTAAAATTTAATAAAGAGTTCCTGGTGTGGCCCTGTAGGTTAATGCGCTGGACTGCAAAGTTGGTTTGAACTGCAAGGTCTGTGGTTCAAGCTCACCAGCTGCTCCTTGGAAACCCTATACAGGGTCACTATGGGTTGGAACTGACGTACATAACAACAACCAAATAAAAATAAGTGGAAAGAAAAAGACAAAGGAGCTTGAAAATCATTGTTGTGGACGAATCTTACTGAAAAATACCTCTCAAATAAGGATATTTAGGAGAGTCTGTGGAGCTAGTGACAATGCAAAACTAAAGACTTATAGGTATATCAGGGTAACAGAATTGAGAAGACTAGGGAAGTAGCAAATCAAGAATAGAAAAGGGCAGGGCAGGTGGGAGCAGGGTAGGACACATTGGTGTGAAGGTGACTAGGAGGAACCATGGAGGTAAGGATGGCTCTTTCATAGGCTGATGTGCCTGTGTATCACCCAATTAAAAAGCACAAGGAAAAGCAATTTCGATTGCTAACTCTAATCTAAGGAGCCCTGCTGGTAGCATAGTGGTTATGAATTGGGCTGCTAACCTCAAGGCCAGCAGTACAAAATTATCAGCTGTTCCATGGGAGAAAGAGGAAGCTTTCTGCTCCCATAAAGATTTACAGCCCCGGAAACCCTGTACAGGGTTGCTATGAGTTGGAATTGACTCCACAGCACACCAACAACAACTCTAATCTATTATTCAGTAACAGGTAAAAGATTTGGTTAAATCGCTTTCATTTGGACAGTGCCTTTTTTATTAGCTTTCCACAAAGACCCATTCAATAAACATGTTTAAAGACAGCCTCTCCTTTTAAACACTATTTTCTCACTAAAATCAAAGGATCCATGTTGAGATCACAATGCATGTGAATGTTCTGTTCATGGCTTATGTCATCCTGTTGTTTTCCATTTTAAATGTTGGTCCTTGATCCTTCCTTGGAAACTATAACTCCAAAAGAAATGTTCATTTGTTTTAAAAATAGCTTTTTATTAAGAGAATGATGCAATAAAAATGACTAGAAATTATGAATTTGATTACTTCATGACCAGCCAGCAACAGAAATATGAATCATGTTGATGTACTCTAGATATTTAATTTTTTAAAGCCTTATTTTTTAAATTGTAATTTAAAGTAATTTTGCTTTGAATGAGATGAACCAATATAGAAGTGTAGAAGTAAAATGTGAGTCTCCCTCCCATTCAATTCTCCATAGATAACCACTGTTAATAGTTTGTTATGTATATATGCAGACAGTAGTCCATGGGTGGCGAATGGTTTAAGTGCTCGACTACTAACTCATAGGCTAGTGGTTTGTACCCACCCAAGTCACCTTTGAAGAAAAACCTGGTGACCTATTTCTGAAAGGTCACATCCTTGGAAACCCTATGAAATGCAATTCTACTCTGCACACATGGGGTCACCATAAGTTAAGAACCAATTTCATAGCAACTGGTTGGTTTGGTGTGTTGTTGTTCTTAGGTGCCATCGAGTTGGTACCAACACATAGCGACCCTATGCATGAAAGAACAAAACACTGCTAGGTCCTGGGTCAATCTCACAATTGTTGATAAACCTGTGCCTATTGCTCTAACCACTGTGCCAATTCATCTTACTGGAGGTGTTCCTCTTTTTCTTCAACCCTCCACCTTATCAAACATGATATCCTTTTCCAGGGTCTGGTCCCTTCTGACAATATGTTCGAAGTATGAAAGATGAAGTCTGATCATCCTGGATTCCAAAGGGAACTCTGGCTGTACTTCTTCCAACACAGATTGGTTTGTTTTTTTGGCAGTCCATGGTACTTTCAATATTCTCCTCCAATACCATAACTCAAATGCTTCAATTTTTCTACGGTTTTCATTATTCACTGTCCAATTGAAAATATGATTGCTTGGGTCAGGTGCACATTAGTCCTCAAGCTGACATCTTTTTTCTTCAACGTCTTTAAAGAGGTCTTGTCCAGCAGATTTGCCCAATGCAATATGACCTTGTTTGATCTCCTGACTGCTGCCACCATAAGCATTGATGGGTGATCCAAGCAAAATAAAATCTTTGAAATTTCAGCCTTTTTTCCATTTATATGGATATTGCTTATTGGTCCAGTAGCAAAAATTTTATTTTCTTTAGAGATGCAATCCATACTGAAGGCTGTGGTCTTTGATTTTCATCAGTAAGTATTTTAAGTCCTCTAAGCTTTCAGCAGGTAGCGTAGTGGTTACGAATCGGGCTGCGAACCTTAAGGTCTGTGGTTCGAAACTACCAGGCGCTCCGCGGGAGAAAGATGAGGCTTTCTACTCCCGTAAAGATTTACACCCTCGGAAACCCTGTACAGGGTCGCTATGGGTCGGAACCGACTCGATGGCACTTAACAACAACAACAACAAGCTTTCAGCAAGCAAGGCTGTACCATCTGTATATCACAGATTGTTAATGAGTCTTCCTCCAATCCTAATGTCACGTTTTTCTTCATATAATCCATATCCTTGAATTATTTGTTAAGTATATAGACTGATAAGTATGGTAAAGGAATACAATGTGATGCACAGCTTTCCTAACTTTAAATCATTTGGTGTTCCCTTGTTCTATCTCTATGGTCCCTCTTGGTCTAAGTACAGGTTCCTCATGAGCACAATTAAGTATTTTGGAATACTCATACTTTACAATGCTGTCCATAGCTTGTCATGTAGTCAGTAAATCACCGGTAAACATCTTTCTGGTATTCTCCACTTTCAGTCAAGATCCATCTGATGTCAGCAATGATAGCCCTCATTCCATGTTCTCTTCTGGATCCAGCTTGAACGTGTGGAAGTTCTCTGTCAATGTATGGTTGCAGCCATTTTCTCATTATCTTTAGGAAAACTTTACTTGCATGAGATATCAGTGATATTGTCTGATGATTTCCACATTCTGTTAAGTCACCTCTTTTTGGAATGGGCCATCTATTTGTCTTACAAATATCTTAGAGATGAATGAGTACCTCCATTGCTGCATCAGTGTGTTGAAAGATTTCAATTTTTATTCCATCAGTTCCCGATGCTTTGTTCTTTGCCAATGACGTCAATGCACCTTGGACCTCCTCCTTTAGGATCACTCGCTCTTTATCATATGCTACCTCTTGAAATGGTTGATCATCAACCTTTCTTTTTGGTACACTGACTCTGTGTATTCCTTCTATCTTCTTTTAATGCTTTCTGCATCATTCAGTATTTTGTCCATAGAATCCTTCCATACCACAAGTTGAGGCTTGAGTTTTTTCTTCAGTTACCTCAGCTTGAGAAATGCTGAGTGTGTTCTTCTCTTTGGTTTTCTAACTCCAGGTCTTAGCACATTTCATTATAATATTTGACTGGTCTTCTCAAGCTGATCCTTGAAATTTTCTCTTCAGCTTTTGTACCTCTTCACTTTCTCCAACTACTTTAGCATCTTTATGCTGGAGAGCAAGTTTCAGAGTCTCTTCTGACATTTGTTTTGGTCTTTTCCTTCTTTCTTGTCTTCTCAATGACCATTTGCTTTCTTCATGTATGATGTTCTTGATGTCATCCCACAACTTTTCTGGTCTTTGGTCTTTAGTATCTAATGTATCAAATCTGTTCTTCAGATGATCTCTAAATTCAGGTGGGAAATATTCAAGATTATATTTGGCTCTCATGGACTTGTTTTCATTTTCTTCAGCTTCAGCCTGAATTTTCTTATGAGCAACTGATTGTTCTACAGTCTGCCCCTGGCCTAGTTTTGGGTAGTGATATGGAGCTTTTCCACCGTCTCTTTCCACATATGTAGTCAATTTGATTTCTGTGTATTCCATGTGTATAGTTGTCTTTTATGTTGTTTAAAAAAGGTATTTGCTATGATGAATTCATTGGTCTTGCAAAATTCTATCATGTGATCTCCAGCATCGTTTCTTTCACCAAGGTCATAGTTTCCATCTACTGATCCTTCCTCTCTGTTTCAAACCTTTGCATTCGAGTCTAAAGTAATTATCAATACATCTTGATTGCATATTTGATCAATTTCAGACTGAAGACGTTGGTAGAATTCTTCAATTTCATCATCACTGGCTTTAATGGTTGGTGCAAAAATTTGAATAATAGTGGTATTAACTGGTCTTCCGTGTAGCTATATGGATATTATCCTGTCACAAGAAGTGTTGTACTTCATAATTGATCTCAATATGTTCTTTTAAATGATGAATACAATACAATTCATCTTCAATTTGTCATTCCCGGCATAGTAAGCCATATGATTTTCAGATTCAAAATGTCCAATACCAGTCCATTTCAGCTCACTAATGTCTAGGATATCGATGTTTATACATTTCACTATATCTGACACTATTCTGGTGCTTTTCATCATGTTTCAATATTCAATAATATGATGCTGACAGTGTTTCATTGCTATTCATAAGGTTTTCAATGACTAAATATTCAGAAGTAGTCTGTCTCTCCTTCTTCCTTTTCTGCCTTTTCTGGAAGTTCTGCTGAAACCTGTCCACCGTGGGTGACCCTGCTGGTATTGAAAATATCCATGGCATAGCTTCCAGAATTATAGAAACACACAAGCCACTACAGTATGACAAATGAACAGGTGAGTTTCACGTATACATAGCTGACATATGCTCATAGACATATAGATTTTGTTTTTGTTTGTGGGTAGAAACTATTCTTATTCACTTTTTAAATTTCCATTTAATAAAATTTGATCTTTTTGGAGTATAATTCTATGAATTTTGGGGAGCATATATAGTAGGACATATAATTTTGTTTGTTTTAACAACAACAAAATCACCACAAAAAAATCTTACCTTTAATATGTCTCAGTTATCTTTTTATGTTAATATATCATTGTTTATGTGCTGGATCCAGCTAATATCAGCTTGCAATAACCAATTGTGTGCATCTCTTTCCAATTCTGTGTTCAGTGGCATTCAATGACATCATATTTGTACCTTGAAATCTGCCTTGGTGCGAATATTTGTATTATGGAAATTGGCAAATGCTTCAAAAAACCATTAACTTGGTTGTTAAGCATTTACTACCAAAACACCACTGGATATACCTCTCATGCTCTTAAGAGCATAACAATCCATTGCACTGATGTGCCATAATTTATTTTATCATTCCATATTTCTTAAATTTGTACTTACCCTAAGGAAATTTGATATACTCTGATACAAAGCCATTAAGTACAAGGGAAGGAGTTTAAATTCATAGTCAGTGTGGCATTAATAATGCAGCAATTCAATTATATCTTCAGTTAGTGTTTATGTTGAGACATGAACACATTGGGAGATTTCAATGTGCTTCAATGATGAAAAAAAAAAAAAAAGATTTTCTCTAAAAATAATTTACTCCATGTAGATAACCCCCACAGAATATATAGCTGTAAAATTAGTCTTATATTTTAATTTACTGTCCAATTTTAGCTGTAAGAAACCTCTGTGACTCAAATAAGCAAGCTGTGAGAACCAAAGTAGAAATACAGGATCTCTGACATAAGCAGAGAAAATTTACTCAGAAATGGAACAGGCTGTCTCTCCCAAAAACAGAGTGTGTGACTCAGCAGAAGAAAAGACAGGTCATGTGGAAGAACCAGAAATGGACAACAGTAGGGCAACTCTTGTTCACTGTACTGCCTGGCATTGTATGTCATTATGGACATTAAGCAGATCTTGACCTGGCCTATTAAACTGATGTCATATTGTCCTGGGTTTTGGTTGCATGGTAAAATATGTTGTGCCTTAAAGAATATTAGAAAAAGGCTGAGAAGTTGTTAACTATAACCCATACTCTTCCTTTTGGCAAGTCATTTAACAGGCACACATTGTAAGTGTAGCCATTGAACTGGTGTGCCACAAAAACTGCCTGGTTGCTGCTGCTACCATCATTATTGGGAGATTGTCATACGCCATAGTGTGCAATTCCCAGTATATGGAGCAGACACAGAGACCAGCTGTACAGATTTGAAGAGAGAAATAGAATCTAACTATCAAGGAATTTAGCATATTCTAAAAGATTTACAGCCTCAGAAACCCTGCACAGGGTTGCTATGAGTCGGAACCGACTCCACGGCACTTAACAACAACAACAAAATCCAGCCTATATCTAGTCAAGTCTGTTTCTGGTGAAACACTTTTGTGAAGTACTGGCTCCCTATCCCTTTTTCTTGCAGCTTCTACAGCTGGATTGGGCTGATCTTAATCCATGCTGCTTGACCACACACACAAGATAAACATCTTGAAGTTCTGTTTCCAGAAGTTCTTCCCTTAAAAATGTTTATCTACCTAAAAAAATTTAATTTTGCACTGAAGGGATCATTAGTCTTGCTTAGGCTTTATTCCATTTTTAAATACACCTCAAATAGAAGTGGTTAAACTTTTTATTGCTTTTATAACACAATTATTACATGAAATAAAATGTGTATGAATTGTTTAATGTAAAACTGATGATTTGCTGTGTAACTATTCACCCAATTCACAATAAAAAGCTTTAAAAATGATCACATGCTTTTAATTGTAACATTGTTGTTGTTGTTAAGTGCCATCGAGTTGGTTCCAACCCATCGCGACCCTGTACAGGGTTTTTGAGGTTGTAAATCTTTACGGGAGCAGAAAGCCTCATCTTTCTCTCATGGAGTGGCTGGTAGTTTCAAACTGCTGACCTTAAGGTTCGCAGCCTGATTCGTAACCACTACACTACCAGAGCTCCTTTTGCAACATTAGAAAATGCATTAAAGAAAAAGAACACAATATTTGCCATGTGTAACCACACCTCTTCATTTATAAACATTATTTAAAATTCAAGTGAAAATATATGGATTGAATTGTGTCCCCTCAAAATATGTGTTATAAAGTCTAACCCCTGTCTATAATGGTTATAATAGAATCCCTGTAGTGGTTGTAATCCCATTTGAGAATGGATTTTCTTTATTATGTTAGTGAAACAATATTAGTTTATCTTAATCTCTTTTGAGATATAAAATAGATTAAGTAAACTGCTAAGCAGAAATGGGGGTAGATAGTTGCCACACCACATGAGCAGGGAACCAAGGAACAAAGACATTCCCTAGAATTGACAGAAGAAGACTTTCCCTAGAGTTCAGACTTCTAGCCTCTTAAATAATGAGAAAATAAGCTTTTGAAAGTCACCCACTTGCTATATTTTCTGTTATAGCAGCACTAGATAGCTAAGTTATTTAGCAGCACTAAATTATCCCTGGAGAAGTTTGGAGATCAGTAGAACTGTTAAAGCAGGAGGAAGATGAGGCTTTTCTGCTTCTGCAAATATTTACAGCCTCAGAAACTTACACACGATCGGAAACAACTCCATGACACTTACCAACAAAAAGAACTGCTGGAAGGAACAAGGGAAGCAAGGCCAACCCAGTTTCATATAGTAGAGCCATGGTCTTTCAGGTCTCAAAGAATGAAGCCACAACTTCCTAGGTTACAAAAAATCAGCTCTGCACCAACAAGGTTCCAGAATGTGGAACTGCCATTCAGCTTGGCCAAAAGGTGGGGATTCAGCCCAAAGCTGAAGGGGCACATCTCTATGCTAAAAGGGGAGAAGAATGGGACCTAGCAGGCGCAAAGTGGTGGGGTTGCCACGCAGATGAAGGAGGAGTATGGGGCCACCTAAATTTAAGGGAACAGAGTTGCCATCCCAATGGGCCTGGAAGGTGTGCTGAAGTACAGACAGCAGAGTATGTGGCATTCACCAGCATTGCTGGTCTCACTAGAGTGATCATCACAATAGCCCTGATTCTCATGTTGACTTCCAGTATGGAATTTATCAGGAGGAGTTATAAAGGCATGCATTAGAAATTTTTATAATGTAAAGGTTACATACATTTTCATACAATGTGCTGCACACCCACTTAACACAAGTAGATATATGCACACCAATGTTTATAGCAGCACTATTTACAATAGCAAAAAGATAGAGATAGCCAAAGTGCCCATCAACTGAAGAATGCATAAACAAACTGTGTTACATATACACAATGGAATACTATGCTACCCTGAAGAACAACAAAGAAGCTGCGAGCCACCCAATGACATAAATGAACATTGAGGACATTATGCTGAGTGAAATTATTCAGTCACAAAAGGATAAATACTGCATAGGACCATTATAGTAAAAGACTAAGAAAAAGAACCCACCCTAAAAGGGGGGGGTTATATATATATTTGCTGATCACCAGGATGTATGGGATGAGAGGAGGGGAGGGAGGGGAAGATAGAGTACAGGATAAGAAATAGACACAGGATAGCTTGGGTGCTGGGGGGGGGGGTGGTGGCAATGTTCAAGAAAGGGGAAGGGAATGGAAGAACAAGGGGGATGGGAGAACAGTTAGGCAAGTTTGCATGTGCTAAGTGGGACAGAGATAAATAATGATGTATACACAACCTTGGAACAACAAGGCTTCGGATACAGGGATTGAAGCATGGTTTGAATGGGTAGAAGTGGGGATTAATGTTAAGATGCTTGGCTGTCTTTTGAATCTTGGTTTCCCTTGCTGATCATTGTAAAATAGACACTTGAGGTGGGGAGAAAGGAATAGCCAGAAACATCACAACAGAAAACTTATAAGCCCGTCTTCAGCCTATAACTGATTGGAATACCTTAAAGGGTGCTAGAAGTTCCCAGTGAAAGAGGCTTCCTTTTGCATTGCATAAGACCATAGGTGGAATCCAGCACCCCATCCAGAACCTACTGAGGTGGAAAATTTCCACTGGAAAGGACAAGTAGACCAGCCTGGAGTGGCTAGAAGAACAGAAGATACTTCGTGAAAGAAAGGACATTTCTTGCCAGTTTCTTCTTAGATTTCAAGTTTCCTTGTTCTGCTTGGATCTTCATTTTCATGGTAACTACATGAAGCTTTATATTTATTTCAAGTTTTATCCATCTGTTTTTGAGGAGCTTAAAACTTTTATAGGTTTTGGATAAAACAAAGATGTTGATGGAAATGACTCTTTCTAAAGAACATGAATAAACCTAGACAGCCAGATGCAGATATTGTTATACTTACTTTCATGGAGACAAAAGTGGACCAGCAGCTTTCCCTCAGTTTTCAAAGTATTAAATGGAACTGCATAAATGCTAATGATAGAGAAATGTGTCTGAAGATGTTACTGGACTATCTCTGAGGTCAGAGACTCTAATCTAGGTTATCCGGTGTTAATTTCAAGCATCAGGGACACCATTCCAAGTGTGCTTGACAGAAGACTACCAATACTGGGCTGAGAAGAATATTGAAATGCTGAGCAAAAAGCTTTATTTGTATTATTTTTTATTTATGTGTACCTAGATGATGCCATACTGCAATGAAGAAAAAGACTGAGCCAAATATTTGTTCCATCATATGAAGCCATTTGATGGAGAAATGTTGATATAAGTAAGATATGTTGTTGTTAGGTGCCATTGAGGCAGTACTGACTCATAGCGACCCTATGCACAACAGAACAAAACACTGCCTGATCCTGGGCAAATCTCACAATTGTTGCCATGCTTGAGCCCATTGATGCTGCCACTTTGCCAATCCATCTCATTGGAGGTCTTCCTCTTTTTCTCTGAACCTCCACCTTACCAAACATGATACTCTTCTGCAGCGGCTGGTCCCTCCTGACAATATGTCTGAAGTATGAGAGATGAAATTTATACTGCTATAAAAAGAAGATAACGTAAACAAAGTAAAGACTGGACAAAGAAATGGTCATGAAGTTGTCAGGTTTGAATATAAAATGTGTCATATTTATCTGTGATTAAATATATTGAGATATTTAAGGAAAGGTACATAATTCGTTCACTCAGATTGTAAAAGCTCTGTTTGAATTTTCCTTGATCAGCGCAACAAATCAGATAATTTTGTTTCAGATATGACAATGGTACTGAAATTATATATTGTTTTACCAAAAGTCCTTATCTACAAGAGATACATTAAATATTAAAAAGAAAAAAAAAACATATTTAGTCAACTTCTGGTTTGGGTGTGGGAGAAGCAGAGTCAAATAGGAGAGGCTCCTCAATGGACACACAGAAAAACCAGAGAAGGTGCTTTCCCAAAGCAGCTCAAGAATTTTGAATCTAGTATAAGGTGCAGGGTGTCACTTTCCTGCACCCACCAGTGGAGATATCTGACCAGGGAAAGGAAAATACAGCATTTTCTGAATTGATCCAGACACAGGATGCTTCCTACAGCCCCTTGGCTTGGGTTGAGATCAGAGGCAGGGGCCACAGCCAGCCTGATACAGTGATATAGCACTAAAAACAAAGAGCGACATTTGAAAAAAGAGGTGTAACAGATTTTTACACTTTTCTTTCCTCCTCTCCCTTGTCGCACCCTCTCTGCCCAGTACGGACACTTTCAGGCAAGTGGGAGCACACCCCCAAAAGGGTCCAGCATTGTGCCCACAGTTTTTTGAATGCACAATGAGGAGGTCCATGGGAGGAACCCCATTGGTCCCATGGGCTGATCCTTTGGCAGCTTCTTATGACATCTGACTCTGGGACCCAGCCCTAAAGTGGCACCATTTATTTTTGCCTACCCAGCAAGAAAAAGCAGGTCTGGCCATACAGCAAAATTGTATGAGCACCCTGTAAAACCCCAACATAAAAGGCAAGAGCCAACATCAACTACTACATACAAGGATGCAGCTATTTTGAGAATTACGTTGTGCACACACAGATACCTAACTGACCTTCAGAGAGAAAAACAGTGGACAATTTGACTTCCATTAATTTCTTAATATCCATCTGCCCACTTCCATAGTGTTGACTAGAAGAGGGGCCTGAGCGAGTGCACACACCCACCCACTGCTGGTGTTTCTACTATGCATGCACACTGACCTGAGCAGCAAAGGCTACTGGTTACTTGGCTACGATTTTTTTTTTTTTTTTTTGAGTTGTGGTTTTTGTCTCTGTTTTTATATTGTTTCTGTTTTTGGTCCTTTTGATCTCACTTTTTTCCTGGGGTGGGAGCTTTCTCTTTCTAAGTTACCCAAGAAGAGACAGCAATTGTGGCCATATGGCCAAGCTACAAACATACCCCATAGTATTCCACCATCTAGACAGCAGTCAATACTAGCTGCTAGGCATTATACGTGAAAAGTGAAGCATATCTACAGATCACATCCACGAGGAGACACTCAATAAGCTTAACAACACAGCAACATACATTCATTTAATCATTGAAAATGAACCTAATCACTGAAAATGCCCAAGAAAAGGCAACAAAAGACCTTAGCACATGTCCAAAACCAGAAAAGAGTAACTGAGACAAATGAGCTGGATGCAGACATAGACTTTACAAAAGAAGAAGAGCAGGCTTTGTATCTGCCTGAGAAGGAATGCAGAAAAATGATATGGAAACAGATTCAAATCCTCCACAGAGGGGTGGAGAGAAATAAGGGAAAAATCAGAAGAGTGCTACAGAAGCAATCAAACAAGATAAATATAGCATTGGAAACAATTCAAAACATGCAAAAAGAGGTCCAGATGATTGATAAAATATCCAATATGGACAATACACTGAAAGGGCAAAGAAGTGGAACAGATGAGATGGAAGCAAGAACCAGCGAGCTGCAAGACAAATCTCTCAACACTGCTAAGATAGAAGAGCAAGCAGAAAAAAGGATAAACAAATCTGAAGAGAGTCTAAGATTCATGCTGGATGACATGAAGAGGAATAACGTAAGAATTATTGGCATTACAAAGCAGGAAGAATCACAGAAGTCCATAGAGGAGATAGTTGAGGAGATACTGGAAGAAAATCTTAACATTTTGAAGGATGAGAAGATAAACATTCAAGAAGTTGAACAAACCCCAGGAAGGATAGACACCAAAAGAAAAACATCAAGACAGATCATAATGAAGCTCTCCAAAATCAAAGACAAGGAGAGAATCCTAAAAGCAGCCAGTGAAAAGAGAAGTGTTACTTACAAATGTAAGCAAATCAGATTAAACTCTAACTTCTCAGCAGAAAGCATACAGCCAAAAAGACAATGAGAAGACATATACAAAACCTTAAAAGAAAAAAAACTGCCAACCAAGAATTGTCTACCTAGCAAAATGGTCAATAAAATACGATGGTGCAATCAAAACATTCCTGGTTAAACAGAAGCTAAGAGATTTTGTCAAAGCCAATCCAGTGCATCAAAACATCTTAAATGAATTCTTTGGAATGAAAACCATGAAGAACAGACAACAACCAGGAACTTACAGATGTGGCAACACCACCCGGAACTCAGATGACAGATAGTACAGTCCACAACAGAACAAAATACAACAACGAATTCAAAAGAGCTGGGAGGTCAATCAAAGATCAAAATAATAACAATGTCAAAGAAGGGGAAAATATAGGACAGAGATCCAGGGGTGAGGCAGTCAGGTAGATTGCAGAATATAATAGATTGTATTAAATAGAGGGAAAAGTTAATAGACTATAGGGTAACCCCAAAGAAAGTTAATACTTCGCAATTTACCATGAAAATGAAGATCCAAGCAGAAAAAAGAAACATTAAAACTAAGAAGAAACTGACAAGAAATAACACAAAAAACAAACTCAGCAAAAGAAGGCATGCATGAACAGCACCACAAAAATTAACATAATGACAGCAATTAATTTATACCTATCGATAATTACACTGAATGCCAATGGATTAAATGTGCCAGTGAAGAAACAGACTGGCAGAATGGATAAGAAAACAAGACCCTTCAATATGCTGACTGCAAAAGACACATCTTACACACAAAGACAAAAGCAGACTAAAAAAAATATACCAAGTTAATTGTAATAAAAAAACAAGGAGTGGCAGTACTAATCTCTGATAAAATAAACTTTAAGGCAAAAAACAATATAAGAGATAAAGAAAGAAATAAGGCAAAGAACAACATAAGAGATAAAGAAAGAAACTATCTCATGATTAAAGGGTCAATTGAGCCAGACGACATAACCATAATAAATATATATGCTCCTAAAGAAAGAGTACCAAGATATATAAAGTAAACCCTGCTAGAATTGAAGAAAGAAATTGATAACTCTACAATTATAGTGGGAGATTTGAATATGCCACTTTCGAAAAGGGATAGAACAACCAGAAAGAAACTCGACAAAGTTACATAGGAACTAAACAGCACAATCAACCAACTTGACCTCATAGATGTGTACAGAGCATTCAACCCAACAACAACAGCACAATACACATTCTTTTCCAGGGCACATGGAATATTCTCCAAAATTGACCATGGAAGCCTTCATAAAATTACAAACATCAAAATACTACAAAGCATCTCTTCAGACCACAATAATATAAAACAAGAAGACCAAGGAAATAAAGTCGAATACATGGAAACTGAATAACACCCTGCTAAAAAGTGACTGGGTAGTAGAAGAAAATAAATGTGAACTCATAAAGTTCCTAGAAACAAACAAGAACAAAATCACAACGTACCAAAATCATTGGGATATGGCAAAAATGGTACAGAGAGGACAATTTATTGTGATAAATACGCACATCCAAAAAGAAGAACAAACCAAAACTAACACATTAAAACAGCATCCACAACACTTAGAAATAGACCAACAGAGGGAACCTACAGTCACCAAAAGAAAAGAAATAATAAAGATTAGAGCAGAAATAAATAGGATAGAAAACAGGAAAACTATCGAGAGAATCAACAAGACAAGAAGCTGGTTCTTTGAAAGGATTAATAAAATTGACAAATCATTGGCAAGACTAACAAAACAAAATAGGGAGAAGACACAAATAACATTCATTAGAAACCACAAAGGTGATGTCACAAGGGAACCAAAGGAAATAAAAAGGATAATAACACAATACTATGAAGATCTGTACTCTGACAGATTTGAAAACTTAGAAGAGATGGATATATTTGTTGAAAAACACGACCTACCTAAACTTATACAGAGTGAAGTAGAGAACTTGAACAGAACCATAACAAAAGAAGAAATTGATCAGGTCATCAAAAAACTTCCAACCAAAAGAAGTCCAGGCCCATATGGCTTCACTGGTGAGTTTTACGAAACATTCAGGGAAGAGCTGTCACCAATTCTACTCAAATTATTCCAGAATATAGAAGAGGATGGAAAACTTCATAATACATTTTATGAAGCAAGTATAACCCTCATACCAAAACCAGCAAAAGACATCACTAAGAAAGAAAATTATAGACCAATATCCCTCATGAACATTGATGCAAAAATTCTCTACAAAATGCTATCCAACAGAATCCAGAAGCAGATCAAAAAAATAATACATGATGACCAAGTGGGATTCATATCAGGGATGAAGGGATGTTTCATCATTAGAAAAACATTCAATGTAATCCACCATATAAATATAAAAAAAGAAAAGAGCCACATGATCATATTAATTAATGGACAAAAGGCATTTGACAAAATCCAATATCCATTCCTGATAAAAACACTCAACAAGTTAGGAATTGAAAGGAAATTCTCAACATAATCAAGAGCATATATATATAACCAACAGCCTACATTACTCCCAATGGAGAGAAAATGAAAGCCTTCTCTCTGTGAATAGGAACCTGACAAGGATGCCCTTTGTCACCACTCCTATTCAATACTGGCTTAGCCAGAGCTATACGGCAAGATAGGGAAATTAAAGACATCCAAATTGGCCAAAATGAAATAAAACACTCTCTATTTGCAGACGATATGATCCTATACATAGAAAACCCCAAAGACTCAGTAAAAAAAGCTACTAGAGCTCATTGGAAGATTCAGCAAAGTGACAGGGTATAAGATCAACATACAAAAATCAGTTGGATTCCTCTATAGTAACAATGACAACGTTGAAAAGGACATTAGAAAAGCAATATCATTTACAATAGCCTCCCAAAGGATGCAATATCTAGGAATAAATGTAACCAGAGAAACAAAGAATCTAGACAAAGTAAACTACAAAACACTACTACAAGAAACCAAAAGAGACTTCCAAAAGTGGAAGAATGTACCATGCTCCTGGATAGGAAGACTCAACATGGTGAAAATGTCAATACTGCCCAAAGCAATTTACACATATAATGCAATTTCAATCCAGATTCCAACGATATTCTTCAAAGATATGGAAAAAACAATTACAAACTTTATATGGAAAGAGACCCAGGATAAGCAAAGCACTGCTAAAGAAGAAGAACAATGTTGAAAGGCTCTCACTCCCTGATTTCAAAATTTACTACATGGCTACAGTGGGCAAAACAACCTGGTACTGGTGCAATGAAAGATACATAGATCGATGGAACAGAATCGAGAATCCAGAACTTCACCCATCCACATACAGCCAACTGATCTTGGCCAAAGGGGAGGAGACAGTCTCTTCAACAGATGGTGCTAGCAGAACTGAAAAGCAGTATGAAAAAGACTGAAAGAAGACCTTTACCTCATGCCTTATACTAAATCCAATTCAGCATGGATTAAAGACCTAACTGTGATTCACAGAATTATAAATGTTATGAATGAAAACATAGGGACAAATGTGAGGGCTCTAATACAGGGCATATACAGACTACCAACCATTTTGAAAATTACACCAACAAAAGTAGACAAAATAGATGATTGGGACACACTAAAAATTAAAAATGTATGTGCATCAAAAGACTTCACCAAAAGAGTAAAAAGGGAACCCACAGAAGGGGAAAAAATCTTTTGCAATGACACATCGGACAAGGGACTAATTTCTAAAATATATAGAAAACTACAACACCTCTACAAGAAAAAGACAAATAACCCAATTAAAAAATGGGCACGGGACATGAACAGATATTACACCAAGAAGGAGATCCAGGCAAACAACAAACATATGAAGAAATATTCAGGATCACTAGCCATTTGTTGTTGTTGTTGTTGTCGTTAGGTGCCATCAAGTCAGTACCGACTCATAGCAACCATATGCACAGCAGAACGAAACACTGCTCGATCCTGGGCCAACCTCACTACTGTTGCCACACTTGAGTCCATCGATGCTGCCACTTGGCCAATCCATCTCATTGGGGGTTTCCTCTATTTCTCTGTCCCTCCACCTTACTAGAGAACCAGCCATTAGAGAGATGCAAATCAAAATAACAATGAGATATCATCTCACACCAGCAATAACAGCAAAGATCAAAACAAGTAGAGGACAATAAATGCTGGCAAGGATGTGGAAAGACTAGGACTCTCCTACATTGCTGGTGGGATTGCAAAATGGTCCAACCACTCTGGAAAGCAATATGGTGCTTCCTCGAAGTTTGGAAATATAAATACCTTGTTGTTGTTGTTGTTAAGTGCCGTTGAGTCAGTTTCGACCCATAGCGACCCTGAAAGGGGTTCTGAAGCTGTAAATCTTTACGGGAGCAGAACGCCTCATCTTTCTCCCGCGGAGCAGCTGGTAGTTTCGAACTGCTGACCTTGCGGTTTGCAGCCCGATTCGTAAC
>NW_006408644.1:7578019-7578508 GCF_000296735.1 Chrysochloris asiatica | reverse complement strand
AGGTAATACAGAAACGGCTGCAAGCATGCATTGACAGAAAACTTCCAGAGGTTCAAGCCAGATTCAGAAGAGGATGGGGAATGAGGTATATTATTGCTGATGTCTAATAGACCTTGGCTGAAAGCAGAGAATACCAGTGCTTTATTGACTACACAAAGGCTTTCAATTGTGTGGATCATGACAAGCTATGGACAGCATTGCAAAGTATGAGCATCCCAGAGCACTTAATTGCGCTCATGAGGAATCTGTTCATGAACCAAGAAAGAGGCAGTTGTTCAAACAGAACATGGGGACACTGAACGGTTTAAAATTAAGAAAGGTGTGTGACAGAGTTGCATTCTTTTACCATACTTATTCAGTCTATATGCTGAACACATAATCCAAAGATGTGGATTATATGAAAAGAAACTTGACATTAGAATTGGAGGAAGAGTCATTAACAACCTGCAATATGCAGATGATACAACCTTGCTTGCTGAAAGTGAAGAG
>NW_006408644.1:7570958-7577430 GCF_000296735.1 Chrysochloris asiatica | reverse complement strand
ATCAGAGAAAAAGAGGAAGACCCCCAGTGAGATGGATTGGCAAAGTGGCAGCATCAATGGGCTCAAGCATGGCAACAATTGTGAGGTTGGCCCAGGACCGGGCAGTGTTTCGTTCTGTTATGCATAGGGTAGCTATGAGTTGGTACTGACTCAATGGCACCTGACAACAACAACTTTAATTATTTTAAACTGAAAAGAGAATGCACATTAGGGGGCACCATAGATTATCATACCTTAATCTTGCCCTGGAACTGGTGGAAGAGTCTTGTGATCATCATGTAGCATTTATCTTCCCCATGCTTCTTTGTGTTTTGTCTATGCTGCTCTTTGTAACTCACAACTGATTAGGTTTAGGCACCTCCTTAATGATAATACCACATTAACATAACAAAACCCCTATTCCCAAAATGTATTACATCCATGGTATGTTGTTATTAAGTGCTGTCGAGTTGGTTAAGACCCATGTTTTTGTTAAATGCCATCGACTTGATTCCGACCCATAGCGACCTTGTATAGTGTTTCCAAGGAGCAGCTGGTGAGCTTGAACCACTGAACTTGCAGTACAAATGACTTTGCAGTCTGACGCATTAGCCCACAGTGCCACACCAGGACTCCTAAGACTCATAGTGACCCCATAAAGGGTTTCTGAGAAGCGGCTCGTGAGCTTGAACCACCAACCTTGTGGTTCAAACTGATCTTGCTACCCAGTGCATTAATACAGAGTGCCACACCAGGAGTCCATCCATGGTACACGTTTTGGGGGGATACAGTTCAATTCATAGCATCTCCTCTTTTTAAAATTAAAAAAAAAAAATACATCTATTGTATAAAGTTTAGAAAACATAGAAAAATATTTAGAAGGAAATAAAAATCACACCTGCTGCTGTTGTTAGTCGCTGCCCAGTCAATTACAACTCATAGTGACCCCCATGTGTGCAGAGTAGAGCTGCTCCACAGAGTTTTTAAGGACCCTTAGGAAACAAATTGCCATGCCTCTAAGTGAGTTTGAACCATCAATTTTGGGGTAGCATTCTAGGTTTAACTGTTTGTGCCAGTTAGGAACTCTACTGTCTAGAGGTAATAATTTTTTTTGTCCTTAATGTATACTAAGGACAGGTCCTTTCCTCTGTTGTCAAATATTCTTCTGAAACATTTACTGAAAAAATGTTTAAATAATTTATTTAAATTTATTTTAAAACTACAAGGTATAACAGCTTATCATTTTACAAAGTTAATAATGTGGCCATATTATATTTGTATATAACCTTTTGTAAACAACATTAATTATTTCCTTATGATCAATTTCCTAAAAGTGAAATTCCTGGATCAAAGAAAAGACATTATTTCTAAGGTGTTGAGTTGTATTGCTAAATCACTCTGAGAAGATGGTACCATTTTGCACTTCCACCAGTTGCACATGTGACAGCACCCATTTTCCTACATCCCAGTTAACAGTGGACATTACTCTTTAAAATTGTTTTTCAATTTGAGAGGATAAAGGTGCTATTTTGTTTTAATATTTCTTTTTCTGATTGCCTATGGGGCCAAATACTTTACCCACATTGTTTTTTGCCCATTTAAGTGTGTTTTTTCATTTCTTCTGAATTCCGGTGAGGATTTTTCTTCAAATAATAAATAACATTAAATTGAATAATGACCACTTTCCATTTCACTAACCTGATTCCTGCACCTTTCCTCTTTAAAGATGCCCAAGCAAGTTATTTACCTGAAACAGCATAAGAAAACTCATTTCAAGAGTTCCTATGTATCACACTCCAGCAGTTGTATAAGAAAGGATATGATTCAACATTTTTAGAAAATACATTTTCAGTAGCTTTGTGTATATGAAAGCAACCTGCTACCTTTGAGATCTCAAGAATGGAATGTTGCTTTTGAAAAATATAGACAAGATGAAAATCATATTACTGTGGTTGTTGTTAGGTGCCTTAGAGTTGGTTCCTACTTATCCACAATGGAACAAAACTGTCTGGTCCTGCACCATCCTCACAATCCTTGTTACGCTTGAGCCATTGCTGCTACCACTGTGCCAAGTCATCTCTTTGAGGTACTTCCTCTTTTTCGCTGACTCTCTACATTACCAAGCATGATGTCCTTATCCAGAAACTGGTCCATTCTGTCTGAAGTATGAGACACGAAGCCTCGCCATCCTGGCTTCTAAGGAGCATTGTAGCTGGACTTCTTCCAACACATATTGGTTTGTTCTTCTGGCAGTCCAAGGTACTTTTAATATTCTTCTCCAACATCATAACTCAAATGCATCGATTCTTCTACAATCTTCTTTATGTTATCCAACTTTCACAAGCATATGAGGCTAGTAAAAATACCATGGCTTGGGTCAGGCACACCTTAGTCCTCAAACTGACATCTTGGCTCTTGAACACTTTAAAGATGTCTTGTGCAAATTTGCCTAATGCAATAAATATATTGTTTAGTTTCTTGACTGCTATTTCCATGAGTGTTGATAGTGGATCCAAGCAAAATGAAGTCTTTGATAACTTCAAACTTTTCTCCATTTATTATGCTATTTATTGGTCCACTGGTAAGGATTATTATTTTGTTTACATTGAAGTGCAATCCATATTGAAGGCTGTGGTCTTTGATCTTCATCAGTAAGTATTTTATGTCCTCTTGGCTTTCATCAAACAAGGCTGTATCATCTGCATAACACACGCAGTTAATGAGTCTTCCTCCAATCCTGATTCCACGTTCTTTTACATATAAACCACCTTCTTTTATTTGTTAGCATATGGATTTAGTAAGTATGGAGAAAAAAATACAACCCCATTGGACAGCTTTCCTAAATTTAAACCATTGTTTCCCCTTGTTCTGGTCTATGCACAAGTTTCTCATGAGTACATAGTAAGAGTTCTGGAATACTCATTCTTTGCAAAATCTCCATAGCTTGTCATGATCCACACAATCAAAAGCCCTTGCATAGTCAATAAATCACAGGTATACATCTAGTGTAGTGGTTACGAATTGGGCTGTGAACCTCAAGGTCAGCAGTTTGAAACTACCAGCAGTTCCGTGGGAGAAAGATGAGGCATTCTGCTCCCGTAAAGATTTATAGCCTCGGAAACCCTGTGCAGGGTCGCTATCAGTCGGAATCGACTCCACGGCACTTAACAACAACAACAACAACAATACATCTTTCCAGCACTCTCTGCTTTCAGCCAAGATTGATATTACATCAGCAATGATACCTCCTTCCACGTACTTGTCTGAATTTGACTTGAACCTCTGTCAGTTCCCTGTCAATACATGATTGAAGCCATTTTTGAATTATCCTTTAGCAAAATTTTACTTGCATGTGGTATTAATATTATCCAATTATTCCGATATTCTGTTGGGTCACCCCTCTTTGGAATGGGCACAAATATGAATCTTTTCTTATCAGTTGGCCAGGTAGCTGTCTTCCAAATTTCTTGGCATAGATGAATGAGTGAGTACCTCCAGTGCTGCACCACTTTGTTGAAAGATTTCTATTTGTATTACACCATTTCCCCAAACCTTGTTCTTTGTCAGTGCCTTCAGTGCACCTTGAACTTATTCCTTCAAAACTATTATCTCTTGATCATATGCTGCCTCTTGAAATGGCTGAACAATGACCATATCTTTTTGGCATGGTGACTATGGTTTCTGCCCCTTGTCTTTTGATGCGTTCTACATCTTTCACTATTTGACCCATGTTGTTATTGAGTGCCATTGAGTTAGTTCCGACCCATAGCGACACCGTATAGGGTTTGGCTGGTGACTTTGAACCGCTGACCTTTTTGTTCAAACTGATATTGCAGTCCAGTGCATTAACCCACAGTGCCACACCAGGACTCCATTTTACCCATAGAATTCTTCAATATTGCAAATCGAGGTTTGAATTTTTTCTTCAGTTCTTTCAACTTGAAAAATGCTGAGTGTGTTCTTTCCTTCTAGCTCCAGGTCTTGGCGCATTTAATTATAATACTTGACTTTGTCTTCTCGAGCAACTCTTTGAAATTTTCTGTTCTCCTACCTCCGCATATATTCCATTTGCTTTAGCCTGTCTATGCTGGGTAGCAAGTTTCAGAGTGTCTTCTGACATCCTTTTTTCTTGTCTTTTTAATGACCTTTTACTTT
This sequence comes from Chrysochloris asiatica, assembly GCF_000296735.1. Taxonomy (NCBI): domain Eukaryota; kingdom Metazoa; phylum Chordata; class Mammalia; order Afrosoricida; family Chrysochloridae; genus Chrysochloris; species Chrysochloris asiatica. Next base: position 7,573,296 of record NW_006408644.1, on the reverse strand, counting down.
CTTCTTGTATGAAGTTCTGATGTCATCCCGCAACTCTTATGGTCTATGGTCATTACTGTCTAATGCCTCAACTCTGTTCTTGAAATGATCTCTAAATTCAGGTGGGCTATATTCAAGATCATATTTTGGCTCTTATGGGTTTGTTTCAATTTTCTTCAGCTACAGCCTAAACTCATATATAAGCAATTTATGGTCTGTTTCACAGTCTGCCCCTGCCTTATCATTTTTGCCTTATGATATGGATCGTTTTTACCTTTTCTTCCCACAGATATAGCAAATTTGATTTCTGTGCATTCCATATGTTCAAGTCCATATATAGTCGTTTATGTTGTTTTTAAAAGATACTTGCAATAAATAAGTCATTTGTATTGCAAAATTGTATCATGTAATCTCCAGCATCATTTCTATCACCAAGGTCATATTTTCCAATCACTGATTCTTCCTCTCTGTTTACACCCTTTGTATTCCAATCACCAGTAATTATCAATATATCTTGATTGCATGTTTCATCAATTTCAGACTGAAGTTGATAGAATTCTTCAATTTCATCACCACTGGCTTTAGTAGTTAGTGTGTTCATTTGAATAACTGATCTTTCTGATAGGCGTGTGGATATTAGCCTATCAAAAACAACATTTTACTTCAAAACAGATCTTGAAATATTCTTTTTGATAATGAATGTGATGCCATTCTTCTGTAATTTGTCATTCCTGGCATTGTATCCCATGTGATTTTCAGATTCATAATAGCCAATACCTATCTATTTCATCTTACTAATGCTCAGGATATAGATTTTTATGTGTTTCACCTCCTTTTTTACAACTTCCAATTTTTCTAGATTCATACTTTATGCACTCCGTGTTTCAGTTATTAATGGTTTTCTGCAGCCATTTCAACTCATTTTGAGTTGGGCCCCCTTAGCAAATGGTCTCAAAAGCTTTACTCCATTAACATCATCACGGTCTATTCTACTTTGAAGAGGCTGCTCTTCCCCAGTCATATTTTGAGTGCCTTCCAACCTGAAAGTCTTATCTTCTGGCAGTATACTTGACAATATTCTGGTGCTAATTATAATGACTCAATATTCTGGCTCTGACAGTGTTCTACTGCTATTCATAAGGTTCTCAGTGTATAGCTGATAATGACATGTTAAAGTGGATATATCAGGATAAAATGCATAAACTCACACATGGAGTGCCCTGAGGATACATCTTTTACCACACAGTGAGGAGCAAATTTGTGAAGGGACCACTACTCTCCCTAAAGACTTCTGTGGTTGCTGTTTTATATAAGCCAGATTTGACAGGGGGAACTGCCCTTATTGAATTAAGACACCTAGCCACAATGGGGCTGATTGGACTCCATTATTGTTGTTGTTGTTGTTATGTGTCATCGAGTTGGTTCCGACCCATAGCGACCCTGTATAGGGTTTCCGAGATAGTGCAGGCTAATTGGCAGCACAAAGTGGGTTTTGTTACTGCAGTGGACAATAGAATCAAAGTAGTAATCAGAAGAATCTGTGTCCTGTGGACTTAAGATGTTGGATACTTAGGCAAATTGTCCCTAGGAGTGGAATAGATGGTAAACTTACTAAATATTTACTTGAATTGTACAAGAGAAACAACTCTAGGTCAAGTGAATGGCAGACTAATTTGAATAGCCAGAAGAGTCATGGCCTTTTAATCAATTCCCAGATTTGAGGCTTTGGAAGATGTTTCTCCAATAGTCAGTATTCACAGGTCCAGAAACCAAGATGTAGAAATGAGATTGGCACCACTCACTATTACTGTATCATGTAATCTCCAGCATTATTTCTTGTACAATTTTTCTTCCTGTCCCTGTGACTTTGTGTCTGAACATTTTGGTTCCAGAAGAAGGAATACTCCCATCTGGAGATACAGCACTGATTCCATTGAACAGGAAGTTAAGAATGACCTCTGGCCATTTTGGGCTCCTCATGCTTGTTGATTCACAAAGAAGGGAGTTACTATATTGGGTGGTGTGTCTGAGACTGATTACCAAAGGGAAATTGGATTGTTATTAAATAATAGAGGTAAAGAAGATTATGTGTGGAATCTAGAAGGTTCCTTAGAACATCTTTTACTATTACCAAGTCCTGTGATTAAGTAAATTGTAAACTACAGCAATGCAATTTCAACATGACCACAAATAGCCTAGACCCTTCAGGGATGAAGGTTTGAGTCATATCACCAGGCAAAAAAACATGACCTTGCTTCCCAAGGGCAAAGGGATGGACTGGGTAGTGGAATAAGGTAGTTCTAAATACCAGCTATGGCCACATGACCAGTTGCAATAAAGAGGACTATAATTCTTATTA
>NW_006408644.1:7564421-7570858 GCF_000296735.1 Chrysochloris asiatica | reverse complement strand
CGCCTCATCTTTCTCCCGCGGAGCAGCTGGTAGTTTCGAACTGCTGACCTTGCGGTTTGCAGCCCGATTCGTAACCAATATGCTACCAGAGCTCCTATGATCCAGCAATTCTTCTACTTGGTATTTACCCATAAGAAATATGATCCATAACATGAGTAGATATATGCACACCAGTGTTCATAACAGCACTATTTACAATAGCAAAAAGTTGGAAACAGCTTAAGTGCCCATCAATGGAAGAATGGATAAACAAACTGTGGTACATACATGCAATGGAATATTATGGTACCCTGAAGACCAACAAGGAAGCTATAAGCCACCGCATAACATGGATGAACCTTGAGGACATTATGGTGAGTGAAATAAGACAGTCACAAAAGGAGAAAAACTGCATAGAGGGGAGGTAGAGGAAGGTGGCGCAGAGGGTAGGGAATAGACACAGGATAGCTTGGGTCTGGGGGGGGGTGTCAATACACAAGAAGGGGGATGGGAATGGAAGAACAAGGCAGATGGGAAAATAATTGGGCAGATTTGCTACTACTATTGTAAAATAAACACTTGAGGGGGAGAGCAAGTAATAGCCAGAAATATCACCACAGAAAGCTTGTAAGTCTGTCTTCAGCCTATAACTGATTAGAATACCTAAAATGGGGTTAGAAGTTGCCCTATGAAGGAGGCTTCCTGTGGAGCCTTTGTATTGCCTAAGACCATAGGTGGAATCCTCAACCCCATCCAGACTTTTCTGAGGGGGGAACTTTCCACTTGAAAGGAAAAGCAAACCAGCCTGTAGCGGCTAGAAGAACAGATAATATTTCTTGACAGAAAGACCAACAGGAAAAATACAAAATAATGGCAGTCTGAGTGATTACTACAAGAACAAGCAAGTTGCTCACCCAGGAGTCATAAAGACAAGTGGTGGGGTCCCCTCAGGGCAAACCTACTTCCAAGACTAAGACTCAAGAGGAATACACGAGCAGGCATGTGGTCTGGATGGTAACCATGTTGGTCACCGATAAGAGGAAGTGGGGGAAAAACAGCAATGAATTTGTGAGCTACGTCCGAACACATTCAATAGACTCCTGTTATTACACCAAGGTTGAGACTTGGTTGGCCAGCAGTATGGCAAGATCTGAGGACTCCTGGGCCCAGACACAGTGACATGGCCACAGAGAACTAGAGTGGAGAGTGAAGCATCCAGGTGATATGAAGTGAGGGGAGATGCACAAGAACACCCATACTTGCAGATGGTACCTACTTGACCTGGCTTCAATGGCTGGATGATCAGAACTCGACTAGAAGAAAGAAGAGGGAAAAAAAAAAAGCGTAATATGCTTATGGATGTAGTAGCTCAAGAGAGGGAACAAATATTTACAGTGAGGATCATTCCCATCCCCTTGGTACACAGGGTTGACAGGGATGGGCAACTTAGATATTGGCTAACCAAAATGGGGGAGGGGGTGCTACAAAGGCAAGAAGTGACTGGCTTACAAGCTTTCAAGAGGGAGCCTAATTTCAGAGGGTACAGGGGAAGGTAGACTCTTCACTGAGTTGTTTCCAACCTGTCTGGACAGGTCTGGTGAAAGGAGATGGGGATAAGACTCTTGGGGTTCAGTAGTGAATAATTGTTATCAGGATTGATTTTGAGGGATGGAAATGTAAAGGTAGACATTTTGTAACATAAGGAGGGGAGTGGTTGATCTTGCAGTCCAGGAGCGGAGGACCCTGGGACCATCAATGGAGAAGAGCGGAGTGTGGGACCCTATACAGAGATCGAGGTAGAGATGATGACGTGGAGAGATGGAGCGTCTGGGGATTCCGGACTCTGGGAAGGAGAGGGTCTATGTGTTGATGGCCTAGGGGCAGGCTTGCGGGATGTACCCTTAGGCTGTCTGATGATGTATGCAGGGAATTGTAATCATTGCAATGAAATGAAAGAAGATAGGATGAACGTAAAGCTTATGTTCTCCCATGTAAACTATCACATAATTCACAATAAAATCTTTAAATTAAAAAAATAATAAATTAGGGAAGTGATTTTTATATACCAGATTAAGAAATTTGTTTGGGGCAAAGTTACGGAGACATATCAGGATTTTGTTAAATCAAATAATTTCTTCATAAAGTGTTCATCTTTTAATCTTAAGAGTTCCACTTCAACTGCCTATCCGGTTGAAGAAAGAAACTATGGTTCTCTTCTCCAGAATGTGAAATTTTTTTCAGTAGCACACATTATCCATTGAACAGCACATAATGCTCCAAGGAACTTGGCTAATTGGCAAATAAGTTGTTCCTTAATTTTCTGTTTCTGACTTTTAGGAAGAAACACTCAGTTGAGCTGAAATCCTTCATAATTTGATATGTCACTCCCAGCCTCCATCATCTGAAATTGCAAATATCAAATAAAAGATTCCAAATTATATACTTAAAAAGAAAAAAAAAAGCCAAACTGTCTTCTTTTTCTCTCTGCTTTCTTTTAATCATGAATCTCCTGTTCTCCCATCAGTTCTGGGTTGGTCTGCATGTCTTTTTCAATACAAATGTGCCAACTCTGAAGGCTCTTGGTGAGGCTCAGGATCCCACCTAAGGCCCCATACTCTATAAGGTTCTGGGCAAACTCTAACTCCCCTTTTAGCAAATCCAATCAAGTATATAGGCTAATGGCAGGCTTACAAGCTCTCTGTAATCACAATTCCCAATATTACTATCACACACGTAAACTGATATCCATAAAGCAGTCAAACAAATAAACCATTTAAAACACTCAAATTCAGACTTTCTTCTACCTTTTGGACTAACTCCTTTCATATGGATATGGGCTTGAGCCTCTGGCAGAATGGATTCCAGTAGGCCCTGGCTACAGATCAGCTATCTTTTTTATTCAGCATGTCATTGGCTTCAGGCAACTCAAGAAGTTGCTACTCTCCCCTCCACTGAAATAGTTTATCCCATGTTCCTTTGTTCTTTCTCTTACAAAACCTCATAATTTCATACTGGGTCCATTGCAACAAATCCTGCTTATAGCACCAACTGCTTAAATCAGATGGAAACCATGTCTGACTTCCTCTGAATCCACAAGGGTAAAAGAGGACCAAACACAAAATCAGCCCAAGGCTGATTCTTATGAAGTGGAGGTCAGACATGCCTCTACCATATCAGTGCCTTTAAAATTAGTCAGACTTGAGTATCAATTTAGAAAGCTCATCATTACGATTTTTTTCCTCTAGAACCCCACTTTGTCAATACCACATGTCTTAGGCCAGGTTTTATAGAGAAGCAAAACTAGAGAGAGAGAGAGAGAAGTTCATTATCAATGGCTTACAATTGCAAAGTCCCAGGTTCCCAGCAGGAGAGAGAGAGAGAGAGAAGAAAGAGAGAGAGAGCTTTTCCTATGTGTTCATTATATTGGGAGCAGGGCACACTCCCAAGGAACCATCATAGCCACTCATAATAAAGTTAATTATGCCTGTATTAGATTTCATTACCATGGGAATAAGCACATATTAACTATTAAACCACTGGAGATCACAGCCTTGTCAAGTTGACTCAGAACCCTAACTACGAAGGTGAGTCAAAACTCATCTGCACTCTAGCTATAGAATTTATTTTAATCAAATTTTAGAAAAGACATATACATCAGTTTTCAACATAATCTCCTTGCTTTTAAATACACTTTATCCATCTGTCAAAAGCTTTCATATTCCCTTATTTTAAAATGTTATAGGCTGAGCTGCAAGCCACAAATGCACTGCTGTTTTCACTTCTTTATAAGAGATGAATCTTCATCCTCGAAGGGCTGCTTTCAGGGGACCAAACAGTTGAAAGTCAGATGGAGCAAGATCAGAACTATAGGGAGTATGCTTTAACACTTCAAAACGAAGTTTTTGAAGAGTGTCCACAGAGTGGGCAGAGATTTGTGGATGTGCATTGTCCTGCCAGATCACGATGCCCTTGGATAGCAGTCCTCTGCATTTAATCCAAAGTCCAGCCTTCAATTCTTCAGAGAGTATCTCATTGCAATGAGCACTGTTGATTGTAAACCTTTTATGCTGATAGTGTTCCAATACTGGCCCTTAAGAACCCTAAAAAACTGTAAGCATCAATTTTCCAGCTGATGGTTAACTTTTGAACTTTTTCTTGGTGGGCGATTGGGGATGTTTTCATTCCATACACTGCTGTTTACTCTCAGGCTCATAACGATGAATCCATGTCTTGTTGCTAGAAACGATATATATATTTTTTTTAATTAAAGTAACTTTTACCTTCCTTCGAGTATCAGTCCAAATTTTGTTTGCAGATTTCCAAACACTTCTGTTTATGTACTTCCTTAAATTCTTATACGAACTTTTCAAAACCCAAGTCTGTTATGGATTATTTTTTCATAGGCAGAACCATGGGTAATTTGCAAATTATTTACCACTGCCACTTCTCTATTTGACAGAATCATTTAACGTACATACTCAATGTTGTCATCAGCCATGGATGGGCATTTTAATATAATAGGAGTAAGAATAATTTTTTACTCACCCTTGTATTATTATAACATTACTAATATTCGTCTGTCAGTTTGTCATACTGTGGTGGCTTGTGAGTTGCTGTGATTCTGGAAGACATGTCACAGTTATTTTAAATGTCAGCAGGGTTATCCATGGTGGACAGGTTTCAGATGAGCTTCTAAACAAAGACAGACCAGGAAGAAGGAAAGACGAACTACTTTGGAATATTTAGTCACTGAAAACCATATGAATAGCAGAGAAATACTGTCAGATATAGTGCTGAAAAAGGAGACCCTCTGGTTGGAAGGCACTCAAAATGAGACTGGGGAAGAGCCTGCTCAAAGTAGAGTTGACTGTGATGACACGAAGGGAGTAAACCCTGTTGGGAGTAAAGCCCTCGGGACCTTTATATGCTAATGGGGCACAACTCAAAATGAAGAGAAATAGCTGTAAACATCCATTAATAATCAGAACATGTAATGTACGAAGTATGAATCTAGGAAAATTAGAAATAGTCAAAAATGAAATGGAACACATAAACATTGATATCTTAGGCATTAGTGAGCTGAAATGGACTGGTATTGGCCATTTTGAATCTGACAACCACATGGTTTACTATGCTGGCAATGACAAATTGAAGAAGAATGGTGTTGCATTCATCATCAAAAAGAACATATCCAGATCAGTCATGAGGTACAATGCTGTCTGAGATAGGACAATATCCATGCGGCTACAGGGAAGACCAGTTAATACCACTATTATTCAAATTTACGCACCAACTACTAAAGCCAGTGAGGATGAAATAGAAGAATTCTATCAACTGCTTCAATCTGAAATTGATCAAACATGCAATCAAGATGTATTGATCATTAGTGGTGATTGAAATGCAAGGTTGGGAGCAAAGAGGAAGGATCAGTAATTGGAAAATAAGACTGGCAGGAAAAATCTGAAACAATAACAGCAGTCTGACTGATTACTACAAGAACAAGTAAGCTGTTTGCCTGGGTATCATCAAAGCAAGTGGTTGGGACCCCACAGAGCAAACCCCCTTCCAAGACTGAGACTCAAGGGGAATACATGAGCCAGCATGTGGTCTGACTGGTGACCATGTTGATCACCGATAAGGGGAAGAGGGAGAAAAAACAGCAATGAAGTTGCGAGCTAAGTCCGACCACATTCAATAGACCCCTGTGAACTGGGGTGGAAACCTGGATGGCTAGCAGTATGGCAAGACCCGGGGACTCCTGCACTCAGAGGTAGTGACATGGCCACAGAGGACTAGAGCAGAGAGTGAAATGTCCAGCTGATATGAAGTGAGGGGAGATGCACAAAAATACGCATACTTGCAGATAATACCCATTTGACCTGGCTTCCACATGATATGGATGGGACACTAGACTCAGGAAGGGAGAAGGGCCGTGTGCTGGCAGCCGGGGGTGGGGGTGGGCCTGTGTGGTATACCCTTTGGTTATTTGATAATGCATGGAGGGGATTATAAATCATTGCAATGAAATGAAATACGATAGGATGAGTGTAAAGCTGATGTTCTCCCATGTAAACCTCACAATAAAAACTTAAAAAAAAAAAAACAGGTATGAAATATGGTAAAAGTAAAGTATACAGTTTAAAAAAAAAGATGTAATAATCATTACTGGTGATTGGAATGCAAAGGTTGGAAATAAAGAGGAAGGATTAGTACTTGGAAAATATGGCCTAAGTAATAGAAATGATGCTGGAGATCGCATGATAGAGTTCTGCTAAACCAATGATATGTTCATTTCAAATACCTTCTTTAGACAGCATTGTTATTGTTGTTGTTAAGTGCCGTTGAGTCAGTTCTGACCCATAGCGACCCTGAACAGGGTTTCTGAGGGTGTAAATCTTTAAGGGAGCAGAAAGCCTCATTTTTCTCCTGCGGAGCAGCTGGTAGTTTCGAACTGCTGA
>NW_006408644.1:7546814-7559091 GCF_000296735.1 Chrysochloris asiatica | reverse complement strand
AGGATGTGGAGAGACTGGGACTCTCCTACATTGTTGGTGGGATTGCAAAATGGTCCAACCACTCTGGAAAGCAATATGGTGCTTCCTCAGAAGGTTGGAAATAGAAATACCTTGTGATCTAGCGATTCCTCTACTTGGTATTTACCCACAAGAAATACGAGCCTTAGCACAAGTATATAGATGTACACCAATGGTCATAGCAGCACTATTTACAATAGCAAAAAGATGGAGAGAGCCTAAGTGCCCATCAATTGAAGAATGGATAAACAAACTGTGGTACATACACACAATGGAATGCTATGCTACCTTGACAACAAGGAAGCTTTAAGCCACTGCATAACATGGATGAACCTTGAAGACATTATTCTGAGTGAAATTAGTCAGTCACAAAAGGAGAAATTCTGCATAGGACCATTATTGTAAAAGACTAAGAAAAAGAAACCACCCTAAAAGGGGGAGGGAAATTATATATATATTCATTGATCTCCAGGAAGTATGGGATGAGAAGAGGGGAGGGAGGGAGAGGAAGATAGAGCACAGGGTAGGGAATAGACACAAGATAACATGGGTGCTGGGGAGAGGGGAGGGACAATACACAAGAAGGGGGATGGGAATGGAATAACAAGGCTGATGGGAAAACAGTTAGGTAGGTTCACATGGGCTAAGTGGGACAGAGGTAAATGATGAGCTATGTACAACCTTAGAACAACAGGGTTCCAGGATACAGGGATTGAGGCATGGTTTGAAGGGATACAAGAGGGGAATAATGTTAAGATGCTTGGTTGTCTTTTGAATCTTGGTTTCCCTTGCCTATCATTGTAAAATAGACACTGGAGGGTGTGGGGGAGAAAGAAATAGCCAGAAACATCACTACAGACAGCCTGTAAGTCCGTCTTCAGCCTACAACTGATTGGAATATCTTAAATGGGGTTAGAAGTTGCCCAGTAACAGAGGCTTCCTGTGGAGCCTTTACATTGCATAAGACTGTAGGTAGAATCCAGAACCCCATCCAGAATCATCTGAGGTAGGAAATTTCCACTAGAAAGGATAAATAGACCAGCCTGGAGCGGCCAGAAGAACAGAAGATACTTCGTGAAAGAAAGACCGGCAGGAAAAATCCGAAACAATAATGGCAGTCTGATTGATTACTACAAGTAAGCTGTTTGCCAGGGAGCCATCAAGGCAAGTGGTTGGGACCCCTCAGAGCAAACTTCCAAGACTGAGACTCAAGGGGAATATATGAGCAAGCAGGTGGTCTGGCTGGTGACCACTTTGATCACCGATAAGGGGAAGAGGGGGAAAAAACGGCAATGAAGTTGTGAGCTAAGTCCGACCACAAACGGCAATGAAGTTGTGAGCTAAGTCCGACCACATTCAATAGACCCCTGTGAACCTGGGTGGAGACTTGGATGGCCAGCAGTATGGCAAGACCCAGGGACTCCTGGGCCCAGAGGCAGTGATATGGCCATAGAGGACTAGAGCGGAGAGTGAAGCGTCCAGCTGATATGAAGTGAGGAAGTGCACAAGAACACCCATACTTGCAGATAGTACCCACTTGACCTGGCTTCAATGACTTGGATGATCAGAACGCGACTAGAAGAAGAAGGTGGGGGTGGGGGTGGGGGGCAAGAGTAACCTGCTACAATTTGATGAACTTTACCTATACTTATGGATGTAATAGCTCAAAAAAGGGAACAAATCTTTACAGCAAGGATCACTCCCAACCCCTCGGTACACAGGGTACATGCAAAATGGGGAGGCCTATAAAGGCAAGAAGTGACTGGTTTACAAGCTTTCAAGAGGGTGCCTAGTTCCAGATGGGGCGGGGAAAGGTAGAATCTCCACTGAATGATTTCCAATCTTGTGGAACCAGGCTGGTGAAAGGAAATGGGGATAAGACTTGTGGTACAATAGTGAATAATAGCCATCACTACTGACTGTGAAGGTAGGAAATATATAGGTGGATGTTTTTTTGACAAAGGGAGGGAAGTGATTGATTTTGCAGCCCAGGAACGGAGAGGTCCCTGAGACCATCAAGTGAGAAGAGCTGAGAGCGGGACCCTACCCAGAGAGGCAGAGATGCCAGGGATGGAGACAGAGATGATGACCTGGACAGATGGAACGGCTGGGGACATTGAACTCAGGGAGGGAGAGGGCCTGTGTGCTGAGGGCTGGTAGGTGGGCCTGTGGGGTGTACCCTTTGGTTATTTGATGATGCTTGGAGGGGATTGTAATCATTGCAATGAAATGAAATACGAAAGGATGAATGTAAAGCTGATATTCTTCCATGTTAAACCTCACAATAAAAACTTATTTTAAAAATAGTGAATTACAACCTGAAATAAATAAAAAAAAGTTTTCCTTCAGGACCTTGTACTCTGCCCTCTTGCTTCATCTTATCATTCTCCATCTTTCATTCTCGACTGGAACGGATTCCTCTGTACTGCTTCTCCTGCTCTAACCCCTAAATGTCACTAGTTTCAGCCTATACCCTACATTAAGGTCCTTGAATGGTGCAAACATTTGAGCTCACCTACTAACTGTTGTTGTTCTTGTTAAGTGTGGTCAAGTTAGTTCCAACTCACAGCAACCCTGTATAGGGTTTCCAAGGAGTGATTGGTGAATTTGAACTGCCAACCTTATGGCTAGAAATTCAATGCTTATCCTACAGCACCACACCAGGACTCCCACCTACTAACTAAAGGTTGGCAATTAAAATCTACCCAGCAGTGCCATGGAAGTAGGGCCTGGAGATCTGGTTCCATAAAGAATACAGTCAAGAAAACCCTATAGGGCTTACTTCTACTCTGTAACACAGGGGGTCACCATGAGTTGAAATAAACTCTGTGGCAATGGTTTGGTTTGGGTTTTATACCCTACCCTGTGTCAGAGGCAACAATAAGTTAATTGTTGAATGAATATATGAGTGAATGAATAAATCTGAGGAATTCTGATAATTAAACAGCATGTCAGATCCCTTATTTTGTGTATTTTATTATGAAAAATTTTATTATGAAAAGTAGAGGGAAGAAGCCCATCACTAGCTTTAATATTTATTAATATATTAATAATTTATTAATATTATATATATATTTAGGATTGTTTGTTTTGTATGTGTGCATCAAATATTTTTGTTTTGTTCATTTGTGAAATATAAGATGGGCCCAGTGCATGCTTATTAATATTATATATATATTTTGGATTGTTTGTTTTGTATGTGTGCATCAAATATTTTTGTTTTGTTCATTTGTGAAATATAAGATGGGCCCAGTGCATGCTCGGTTGTATGCATTTTAGTTGTATCATGTTAAGTGCAAGCATGGCATTACAATTGTCTTTATATACAGATTATGCATATGGTGCCAAATTGACAATTGCATATGGTGCTAAATTGATTAATTATGATAGTTAAGGTGTTGAGGTTTAGACCCAGAAGGGAAAAGCCATCTGCATAAATGGTTCCTGGGAGACCAAAAAATGACCAGAGACCATAGCAAGAGACATTAGTTTATTACAGAAAAGAAGTTGCTGGCCAGGATGTGACTGCTATCTGCAGTGGCAGCTAGCAGAGGAGGGGTCTTGAGAGTCCTAGTCATCTATTTTGTTTTCTACCGTTTGTGTGTTTTTAGTTATGTTTAACAGTGTATTTATGTCGTGTATCAGAGCCCCTAAATTTATCCCTAGGTTTTTCTTGATGATTGTGAAAGTTCCAGGTTTTACATTTTGGTCTTTAATCCACATTGAGTTTACTTTTGTATGTGGTGTGAGATATGGGTCTTGTTTAATTTTTCTGCAAATGACTTTCCAGTTTTGTCAGCACCATTTGTTGCAGAGACTATCTCTTCCACATTAATGTGTTTTGGCCCTTTGTCAAAGATAAGCTAGCTGTATGTGGATGGATTTACTTCTGGGTTTTCTATTTTGTTTCATTGATCTATGTACCTTGTATTGTACTAGTACCAGGCTGTTTTGACCATTGTGGCTATGTAGTATATTTTGAGATCAGGAAGTGAGAGGTCACCAACTTTCTTCTTAAGTAATGTTTTGCTTATCCAAAGTCTCAGTTTTAAAAGGCTGCTCTTCCCCAGTCATATTTTGAGTGCCTTCCAACCTGAAAGTCTTATCTTCTGGCAGTATACTTGACAATATTCTGGTGATAATTATAATGACTCAATATTCTGGCTCTGACAGTGTTCTACTGCTATTCATAAGGTTCTCAGTGTATAGCTGATAATGACATGTTAAAATGGATATATCATCTCTTTAAAGAATGACGTTAGAATCTGTGGTGAGATTAAATTATATTTATATATTGCTTTGGCTAGTGTTGACATTTTCACAATGTTAAGTTTTCTTATCCATGCATATGGCATATTATTCCCTTTTTGTAAGTTTCTTTTGTTTTTTTTTTTACCACTGTGTTTTGAAGTTTTTCTTTGTATAGGACTTTTGTTTCTCTGGTTAGATTTATTCCTAAATATTTCATCTTTGGGATGACTTTTGTAAATGGTATCATTTTCCAGATTTCCTTTTCAGAGCTCCCTTTATTCATTTATGGAAATTCAACTGATTTTTCTATGGTGATCTTGTACCCTACCACTTTCCTGAATCTTTCAATAAGTTCAAATAATTTTCTTGCTGAGTCTTTCATATTTTCTATGTATAGGATCATATCATTTGCAAATAGAGTTTTACTTCTTTGCCAATTTGGATGCCTTTTAATTTCCTTTCTTGCCTAAAAGCTCTGGCTTAGACTTCTAACAAAATATTGAATAGGAGTGATGATGAAGGCCATCCTTGACTGGATCCTGTTCACAAAGAGAATGTATTCAGTTTTGCTCCATTCAGAGTAATGTTGGCTGTTGGATTTGTGTATATGCCCTTAATTATGTTGCATAATTTCCCTAATATTTCTATTTTGTTGAGTGTTTAGGAATGGTTGTTGGATTTTGTTAAATGCCATTTTGCATCAGTCAAAATGTTTATTTTTCTTTATTTATGTAGTAGATTATGATGATTGTTTTTCTAACATTTAACTATCCTTGCATTCCTGGTATGAATCCGACTTGGTCATGAAGTATTATTTTTTTTGATATGTTGTTAATTTCTATTGGCTGAGATTTTGTTGAGAATTTTTACATCTATGTTCAAGAGGAAGATTAGTCTATATTGTCTTTTTCAGTGATATCTTTGCCTGGGTTTGGTGTGAGAGTTATGCTCATTTCATAAAAAGTATTCAGGAATTTTTTATCCTTTTCTATAATTTGGAATAGTTTGAGTAGAATTGGTGTCAGCTCTTCTCTTAATGTCTGGTAGAATTCACCAGTAAAACCACTTGGGCCAAGACTTTTTTTTTTTTGTTAGGAGTGTTTCAATGGCCTGTTCAATTTCTTCCTTTGTTTAAGGTTTGTTCAAATTTCTACTTCATTCTAAGTTCACTTAAGTAGATATATTTTTATAAGAATTTGTCCATTGTTTCTAGATTTTCTAATTTGTTGAAGTACTGCTCTTCATAGTATTCTGTAACTATCCTTTCCATTTCCATTGGTTCTGTTGTGACATCACCCATATGATTTCTTACACATATTTTTTACACCTTCTCCCTTTACTTCATTAGATTTCCCAATGGTTTTTCAATTTTAATAATCTTCTCAAAGAACCAATTTCTTGTCTTGTTGATTTTTCTTTTTTCTTTCCTTTATCTCTGCTCTAGTCTTTATTATTTCTTTTCTTCTGGTGGCTGTAGGCTTACTTTGCACCTCTTTTTCTAATTGTTGAAGCTGTCACACTAATGTATTGATTTGGGTTCTTTATTCTGTTTGGATGTGTGCATTTATTGCTATAAATCCCCCTCTAAGCACTACTTTGGCTGTGTCCCAAAGTTTCATTATGTTGTTTTCATTCTTGAGTCAAATATTTTTTTAATTTAATTTTTTATTTCTTCTATTGTTATTGTTGTTAAGTGATGTTGAGTCAGTTCTGACTCATAGCAACCCTGTATAGGGTTTCCAAGGAGTGGTTGGTTAGTTTGAACTGCTAACTTTGTGGTTCAAACCAACTTTTCAGTCCAGTGCTTTATCCTATGGCACCACAACAGTATTCCAGTTTTCTTCTGTTACTTAGAAGCTTTTAAACAGGGTTCAATTCAGTTTCCATATGTTTGACTTATTTTACTTGATCTTCCTATTGTTTATTTCTAATTTTACAGTATTGTGATCCAAAAAGATGCTTTGTAGTACTTCAATGCTTTAAAATTTATTGATGCCTGCTTTGTGGCCTAATAGAATGTTTCATGTGCAAAAAGAATGTATATTGGGCTGTTATTGTTTACAAATATCCTCTTTCAAATCTTTATATTTTTGTGTGAATACTCCCACTCTCCCACAAGAAAATAGAAACAGAATTAACTCTTCAACTAGGGTCATATAAGCTAACTCTTCAATTAGGGTCATATAAGCAAATCCAACAGCCAACATTACTCTACATTGTTGAGTAATTGGTGAGATCTAATACAGTGTAGTTAATGCTATGATGCTTGGCTATGAGCAGCAAATCAATTGAAAAGATTTTTCCTCATGTATAGAACTAGAAAGAAACTCAACAAAGACACAGACAAACTAAACAACACAATCAACCAACTTGACCTCATAGACTTATATAGATCACTTGAGGGAATGTTTTCAGTTTTTCTCCATTAAGAGTATTGTTGGCTGTTGAATTTGTATATATCAAAGGAAAGAACCATATGATCATATAGATTGATGCAGGAATGGCATTTTACAATATCCAATATCCATTTCTGATAATAACACTCAACAAAACAGGAATGAAAGGGAAATTCCTCAGCACAATTTAGGGCATATACACAAATCCAACAGCCAACAATGGAAAGAAACTGAAAACATTCTGTTGAGTGCTCTGTATGTCGAGGTCAAGTTGGTTAATTGTGTTGTTTAATTCTTCTGTGTCTTTGTTGATTATCTTTCTAGTTGTTCTGTCATTCATTGAAAGTGATGTATTAAAATCTTCAACTATAACTGTAGAGTTGCCTATTTCTTTCTTGAATTCTATTAGAGTTTTATTTATGTTTAATAATATAAAAATATTGCCCCTACAGCTCATTTTACATTGCTGTTAATTTGATATATTGTTTTCCATCCTTTGATTTTTAATTCACCTTTGTCTTTGAGTGCAAGGTGTGTTTCTTGTAGACAGCATATTGAAGGTTATTCTTTTCTTATCTATTCTGCTACACTCTGTCTCTTGACTGGTGCATTTAATCCATTGATGTTCAGTGTAATTATCAATAGGTATGAATTGATTGCAGATGTTTTGCTGTGTTTTTGTTGTTGTTGCTTTTATAGTTCTGCTGGTTTTGTTTTTAAATACAATTTTCTGTACTTAGTTCATTTTGTTTGTTCAATTTCTTCATTGCTGTTTAAATATTTACTAAATTGTTATGGTTTTCCTTTCTCTTGATTTGATGTGAAAGTGTATTAATTTTCTTTTAAGTTACCCTGTAACTTATTACGTTCTTCCCCAGTTTAAAACAATCTGTCTTATCTTGAAACCTACTTGACTTCATCATTTGAAAGTTCTGTAACAACACTTCCCTCTCTTTTTGCTTAGTAGTTGCCTTCATTATAAATTGATATCTCTGGTTCCTGATTTGCAGTCTTGTAGGTTTGTTTTACTTTGGATATTTCCATATCTGGTTTGAATTGTGGTTGGTGTTGCCATGCATGTCCATCTCAGGTTGTTGGCCACAGTTGTTGGTTCTCAGTCCAAAGTATATTTGTAAAGTTGGTCTGGTTATTATAAATTCTTTTAATTTTTGTTCATCTGGAAATGTTCTAATTTCACTGTAATATTTCAATGAACATTTTGCAGGGTATGATTCTTGGTTGACATTTTTTTCTTTCAGAGTTTTGTGTATGTCTTCCCACTGCCTTCTTGCCTGCATGATTTTGGATGTGATATTGGAACTTAATCTTATTGGTTCTCCTTTGTAGGTAACTTTTCATTTTTCCCAATTTGCTCTCAGGATTCTTTTCTTTTCTTATTTTTTATTTTGGAGAGTTTGATTATGATGTCTTAGTGATTTTCTTTTGGGGTTCATTCTATTTCTTGAGTGCCTATTTTCTCATCTTTCATGATGTTAGGGAAATTTTCTTCCAACAGCTTTTTGACTATTTTTTTTCCTTTTTCTTTTCCTGTTCTGGAATTCCTATAACCCATAAGTTATTTCTCTTCATGTTGTTCCACATGAATCATAGACTTTCTTTAAATTTTTTTTTTCATTCTTTTTTTCTGATCTTCTAGCTACTAGTATTGAGAAATCTATCTTCAAGCTCAAGAATTTGGGCTTCCATTGATTCAAATATATTCCTTTGCCCTTTTAATATACTGTCCATTTCTAAAATCTTAGTATTAATATTCAGGATTTCTATTTGCAGGTTTTGCATTGCCTCCAATCCTTTATCTGTTTTGTTTGTTTGTTCCCATAGTGTTTTCCTGAATTCTTTCTTTCTTTCCTCAACCCTTCTGTCAATCATTTGGAAGTACCTAAATATTATTCTCTTGGATTCTTTTTCAGGTAGTTCCAATGCCTTTTTTCCTCAAAAATGTTTTCTATCTCTGCCTCGTTGTCACCTGTCTAAGCCACTCTGTCTTGTTTCTTTGTGTGAACAGAAATTGTCTGTTCCTTCTGAGATATTGTGGTGGTGTTGTATTTGTATTATATTGATGGTTGTACATTGGTGTATTCTTAAGCATTCACCAACTGCCTCAAGGTGTGTGTGATTAGGGGATAGAAACATGTTCAACTTTCTCTGTTCACTCTTCATGCAGATCAGTTTAGGATGGGTTTGGCTGATGTTGGTTGTTGTTGTTGGTCAGGTATATAGCAGCTGGTATTGGCTGTTGTCCAGTGAGTAGGACTTTAGAGGGTACAGTTATGGCTGGGTAGTATGGGTGTCATTTCTGTCCCCTGTATGGAGAGGCAAGAAGAGAAAATACATACACAAGAGAGAAGGAAAGCAAACAAGTAGATCAGAGAGTAGTAAAGAAAAACCAAGAGAAAAAAAGAAAGAAGCTGGGAAACAGAAGCAGGAAAAAAGAAGAAAAGCTGAAATCAGAGACAAAATATATAAAAGAAAGGGTTGGTAAAAAGAGGAATAAAGGGAATAAATAATGAACATACAAAAAGAAGTAAAGAAAAAAATCAGGGCAGATGCTAGACCTAGAGAGAAGAAGATACTGTTTTCCAAAGGTGTTGTAATCTTATATGACAATGCACATCCCCATACCTCTGCCTACATTGTTGACATTGCAAAAATTTACTTTTGAGTTGTTAAATCATCCTCCCTATAGTCCTGATCATGTTTGGTTCCCTGAAAAGAGCACTTCGAGGACGAAGTTTCACCTCTGATGAAGTGAAGACAGCAGTACATTCATGGCTCAAAGCTCAGCCTAAAACATTTTTTTAATAAGGTAATACAAAAGCTTGTTAGACAGATGAACAAAGTATATTGAAAAGCAAGATTATATTGAAAAATTATGTATTGTCTTTTCTAAAAGTTGATTAAAATAAATTTTACAGCCAGAGTGTGAATAATTTTTGACTCACCCTAGTGAAATTTTGAAAGATTAATGACTTACTCACTGCAAATAACTTTTTTCAACAACATAAACAGTAATTATACATGTTGACATCACCATATGGAAAACCCCAGAATCAGACTACATCTGTGGGAAGAAATGGAGAAGCTCAATATAACAGGCAAAATAAGGCCAGAGACAGACTGTGGAACAGACCATCAGTTGCTCATATGAAAGTTCAAAGTAAGATTAGAGAAAATTTAAACAAGTCCACAAGAGCCAAAAGATGACCTTGAGTTTATCGCATCTGAATTTAGTTCTTGACCCTATTAAGAACAGATATGATGCATTAGACACTAATTACCAAAGACCAAAAGAGCTGTGAGATGACATCTGGAACATCATACAGGAATGAAGCAAAAGGTCATTAAAAAGACAGGAAAGAAAGACAAGACCAAATTAGATGTCAGAAGAGACTCTGAAACTTGCTCTTGAGTGTAGATAAGTTACAGTGACTGGAAGAAAGGAAGTAAAAGAGTTGAACAGAAAATTTCAAAGGGCTGCTCAAGAATACAAGGTCATGCATTATAATGAACTGTTCAAAGATCTGGAGTTAGAAAAGCAAAAGGGAAGAACATGCTCAGCATTTCTCAAACTGAAAGAGCTGAATAAAAATTTCCAGCCCCAGGTTACAATTTTGAAGGATTCTTGACAAAATATTGAATGATGCAGGAAGCATCAAAAGAAGATGGAAGATACAGTCACTGTACCAAAAAGAATTGGTCAATGTTCAAACCTTTCAAGAAGTGCCATATGATTAAGAACTGATGGTATTGAAGGAAGAAGTCCAAACTGCACTGAAGAAATTGGTATAAAACAAGGTTCCAGGAATTGACAGAATACAAATTTAAATAATTCAACTAACTGATAAAGCACTGGATGCACTTACCAGTTTATACCAAGCAATTTGGAAGACAGCTACCTGGCCAGCTGATTGAAACAGATTCATATTTGTGCCCATTCCAAAGAAAGGTGACTCAGTGGAATGAGAAAATCATTGAACAATATCATTAATATCACATGCAAGTAAAATTTTGCTGAAGATAATTAAACAATGGTTTCAGTAGTACCACAACAGGGAACTGCCAGAAATTCAAGCCAGCTTCAGAAAAGGACATGGAATGAGAGATATCATTGCTGATATCAGAAGAATCTTGACTCAAAGTAAAGAATACCAGAAAGATGTTTACTTGTCCATAATGACTATGCAAAGACATTATACTATGTGGATCATAATAATCCACACACAATACACATTGCGAAGAATGTGTATTCCAGAACACTTAATTGTCCTCAGGAGGAGAACAATTACATAGACCCAAGACACAGTCATTTGATCAGAACAAAGGGCTACAGGATGGTTTAAAATCAGGAGAGGTCTGTGTCAGGGTTTTATCCTTTTATCATACTTATTCAACTTTTATGTTGAGCAAATAATCTGAGAAACTGGATTATATGAAAAAGAATGTAGCATCAGGATTGGAGGAAGACTCAGTAACAAACTTCAATATGCAGACAACACAACCTTGCTTAGTGGAAGTGAAAGGGAGTTGATTGAAATACTTACTGATGAAGATCAGAGACTTCAGTCTTCAGTATGGATTGCTCCTCAATATACATAAAACTAAAATCCTCACAACTGGAGCAATAAATGACATCATGATAAAGAGAAAAGATAGAAGGTGTCAAGGACTTTATTTTGCTTGGATACACAATCAACACTCATGAAAGCAGCAGTCGAGAAATCAAAAGACATATTGCATTAGACAAATCTGCTGTACAACACCTCTTTAAAGTATTCAAAAGCAAAAGCAAAGTCAATTTGAGTAATAAGGTTGTACCTGATCAAGTCTTGGTATTTTTAATTGCCACAACTACATGTGACAGTTGGACAATGACTAAAAAAGACCTTAAAAAAAAAAAAACTATGCATTTGAATTATAGTGTTGGAAAACAATATTGAAAGTCCTATGAACTAAAGAACAAACAAATCTGTCTTGGAAGAAGTACAACCAAAATGATCCTTAGAAATGAGGATGCTGGGACTTCATCTCTAGTACTTTGAACATGTTTTTAGGAGGTATCAGTCCCTGGAGAATGGCATCATACTTGGAAAATTGGAGGGTCAGAGAAAAAGACAAGATCCCCACGAAATGAATTGACACAGTGGCAACAGTCATGGGCTCAAACATAAAAACTGATGCAGCTCTCAGCAGTGTTTCTGTTGTGCATAGGGTCCCTATCAGTAGGCACCAATTTAACGGCACATAACAACAACAACAACAACAACAACAAAGTATACTCAGCTTATACTGTTTTTGAACATGGGCTTCAAACCAGTGAACTGGTAGGGGGAAAAAATTTAGGTTTATTTACCAACAACTTTCAGAATTAGGTTGAAACCTTGACTTTCCAGAGTCAAATAAAATTACTAGCAGGGATTTGATCTTCTGACATTCCTCTGTAACAACCACCTGAAACCTGGTTTCTTTACAACCTAATTAATTTTGCCAGGTAGAGACCTAGTCACGTGTTTCACAATATACTTGCCTTTCTAATTGAAATGTAGTTTTAAGTGACTACTAATTTTTTTTCTGGTAGCGTAGTGGTTACGAAT
>NW_006408644.1:7540959-7546714 GCF_000296735.1 Chrysochloris asiatica | reverse complement strand
ACTCCCGTAAAGATTTACACCCTCGGAAACCCTGTACAGGGTCGCTATGGGTCGGAACCGACTCGACGGCACTTAACAACAACAACAACAATAATTTTTTTAAAAAAATTGTCTGATCAGGTGACACTAACTAGGAACCTCACCTTACAGACTTCATAAACCAGGTCAGGAATTGCCACCTTCCCTTGTGAACTTTACAACACAGGTCAGGAACTGCCACCTCTCCCTGAAAACTGGCTTTTTTTTTTTTTTTTTTTTTTTTACAGGAGTCCTGGTGTGGCACTGTGTGATAAGCACTGGACCACAAGGTCTATTTGAACTGCAAAGTTGGCGGCTCAAAGTCACCTTGGAAACCCTATATAGTGCTGCTATAGGAAATGACAACACTTAAAAACAACATTTTCTTACAATATTTGGTGATTCTCATACAAACATGGGCTAAAAATAAAAAGGGAATACTATTCTCAATTGATTTGGAGGCAAAAAGTCTTGTGGAGTAATACTTCTGGTTTTCTCTGAATCACCAAAACTTAGAGAGGAATGCTATAGAATTTAAGCAATGTATTACTTGGACCAATAGGCATCTTCACTGCCTGAGAGTTTGTGTGAAGGTGGCAGACAGGACAGTGCACTGGATCGCCTTATAATAAAT
Organism: Chrysochloris asiatica; assembly: GCF_000296735.1. Lineage (NCBI taxonomy): Eukaryota > Metazoa > Chordata > Mammalia > Afrosoricida > Chrysochloridae > Chrysochloris > Chrysochloris asiatica. The sequence continues at coordinate 7,546,062 of NW_006408644.1, read as the reverse complement.
AACATTTATGACGAATGTCAATGAACACTCTAATGGCTTTTACTGGTAATCCTATACCCAAATTTTGAGACTTGACCTAGAGCTCTTTGAAAATAAAATTACCTCCATAACTGCTGAGGTTTTCAGGAGTAGAATAACCACTGTCTAGACAAAACTGGGCACCAATCCTAGGACAAATTAAAGAGAAAAAAATTTCAGACAAATATAAGAGATATCATAATCCTAAGTAAACTCAGAGAACTGTACACAAAGAGATCTGTGTTCAATTCTGAGAGGTAGCTCACCTGAGACAAATCCCAGGGATGCAGAAAACCAAAAGGCTCCTGCTGGTATCAGGGTCTGAGTTCCCAAGCCTCCTAGAGGTTGTTTCAGTAGCTCTCTTTCAGATCCCACTTCTGACACCAAGAAATGTCATACAGCTAAAATGGCAGGCAGAGTCTGGTTGGGATTCAAAGTAAAAGATCTTTTATTGAGATGCAAGACAATTTAGAAATTGGGAATCCCATAGTCCATAAAATTCTAAACTAAGTGATCCAAGAATTATATAGTTCAGATAGGTTTTATAAGAAAATATGAAAACTACTTCAGTAAAAAGTTAATGATTATTTGACATTTAAGTAATGGTTTGAAAATTGTATGAGGGTACATCTCATTGGGAGATTATATTTTGCAAATTATTCTTTAACTTTACAAAATAATCATTAAATTAGGTACATAGGGCCTCAAAACAATCATGAGGCCTTTCTTGAGCAACAGTAGGGAGAACATGTATAATTTTAAAGTTCATCTTGAGTATTTTTCCTGAGAATTGTTTTAGAGCTGGTTTTTCTGAGCAGGATATTTTCTTAAGCAAGCAAGCAAAATCACATTTTTTTCTGAAATTGTTTATCAAGTAGTTTTCTCAGTATAGTGTATAGTTTACAGAAATGGCAGGCTGCATTCTCAATGCAGAAGTTACTTTTGATTCAAAATGTAGTTTGGCCTCATAACTTAGCATAGCCACCATTTTATGTTGTTTGTTGTTGTTGTTAGGTGCCATCAAGTCAGTATTGACTCATAGTGACCTTATGCACAGCAGAACAAAACACTACCCAATCCTGGGCCAACCTCACTACCGTTGCCACTTGAGTCCATTGATGCTGCCACTTGGCCAATCCATCTCATTGGGGGTCTTCCTCTTTTTCTCTGACCCTCCATTTTAGAAGTCCTAAATTAATCTGGGGTGCTCTTACAATGAAATAAATAACATTATATTAGATTGTAACTAATAAATATAAATTAACTAAGTGGTATAACAATTAAGATAAACAAATGGTGTCATAGTTTGAATTATGTCCCCCAAAATATGTGTCAACTTGGCTGGACCATGATTCCCAGTGGTTTGGCAATTATGTAATGGTGTAATGTGGCCGTTATGTAATGATGCCCCATAATGTGACTTTTTGTAATAATACAATCAGTTATAAGAGGGTTAAAGGAGGTAGGTATGCAACACCTTTAATCCCATTAGAACTGGATTGATCCAATGTAAAGAAAGTTACCCTGGGGTGTGGCTTACAACATCTTTTGTCTGACTAAATATAAAAGGAGAGAGAAGTGAGCAGAGAAAGGAGGTATATAACCACCAAGAAAGAAGAGCCAGGAGTGGAGTGTACCCTTTGGATCCAGGTCTCTTCACTGAGAACCTCTTAGATTCAAGAGAAGATTGATGCCAAGACACATAGAGATCTCCAAGGAATACTGAGTTTAGAGATGCTGAAAAGAGACAAGGATCTTCCTCCTAAACTGTGAGCCAACAACGGCAAAGCTGTCCCCTAGAGCTGGTGTTGTAAATTCAGATTTCTTATAATATTTCTGTTACATAAGAACTGGATGACAAAGACAAACAATAACTAAATTGTATTCATAAGTAAGTTCAGTGAGAAGGTCGATTGGTGGTTGCTTGGGGTGGGTGTCTGAATTTCAGCTTCAGTCCTCAATCTGATTCAACCAACCAATCAGGGACTATAGTCTCTTTATTTGCAAAAGATGTACTCAGGATTTTATACCCTGTAATACTGCAGCAAATTCACTTCTTAATAAAACTAAATGGTGACTCTTCCACTTTGGTTCTAAGGAATCTTTTATCTGGTGTAGTTTCCAATATACAGTCACCAGGTTCTGGGGCACAAAAACCTACATAATTAGGAGAGGATGTACAAGTATACACATGTATATTACTTTATCATTGGTTTTAGCATAATGTATTAACCTTTGACAATACTTTAACTAAATCTGAAACAGGAATTATAACATTATATAAGGTCAGCAGTTCAAGCTCACCAGCTGCTCCTTGGAAACCCTATACAGGGTCGCTATGGGTTGGAACCGACTCGAAGGCACATAACTACAACATAAGGAAGAGATATAACATGTTCAGTAATTATTTCAAATGGAGTTAATTTGTGAGGACCAAAAGGAGTAGATTACAGATTCATCAATACAATTCAAAGCATTTGAGACAAAGTTAGTTTTAAGGAAGCTGCAAGTTTAGTTAATTGAGCTTTTATTATTCCATTTGTTCTTTCAACTAGCCCTGAAAATTGTGGATGATACCAAGAATATGGGGTTGGTGGTGGCTGTGTGCCAACAAGTCGGTTGCAACTCATAGCAACCTTATATAGGGTTTCCAAGGCTGTAAATCTTTACATGAGCAGAAAGCCTCATTTTTCTCCCACAGAAGAGCTGGTAAATTTGAACTTCTGACCTTGCGGTTGGCAGTCCAGCTTTTAATCCACTATGTTACCAGGGCTCCTTATAGACAATATGTTGTTATTGTTAAATGACATCAAGTCGGTTCCAACTGTAGCAACCCTATATAGGGTTTTCGAGGAGCGGCTTGTGGGTTTCAGCTGTTGACATTGTAGTTCAAACTGACCTTGAGGTCTAGCACATTATCCACAGTGCCACACCAGGATTCCATAGTAGAATGAGGTGTACCTTCAGTAGAAAGACTATTTTTGAACAATTTTTTAGTAACAAAAATTACAGAGGCATTTCAATAGGAAAATGCCTCTATCCAATGAGAATACCTGTATAGCATAACTAAAACATGTAATTCTGAACTGTAAATAAGCAATTTAACATCTATTTTACAATCAGTCATAGGTCCTGGAGGTATTGACCCTGAGTTGAGTAAGTTTTTCCTAAGTTAAATTCTTTTTCTTTTTTTTTAAATAAATGTTTTATTGTGAATTGTGTGATAGTTTACATGGGAGAACATTAGTTTTACATTCATTCTATCATACATCGTTTCATTGCCATAGTTACCATCCTGTCCATGCATCATCACCCAAACAAAGGGTATACCCTGCAAGCCTGCCCCCCTCCCCCATGGTCCTCAGCACACAGCCTCTGTCCCTCTCTGGATCTAATGTCCCCAGCCACTCCATCTCTCCATGTCATCTTCTCTGCCTCCATCTCAGGCCTCACTGCTTCTCTGGATAGGGTCCCGCTCTCCACTCTTCTCCATTGATGGTCCCAGGGCCCTCCACTCCTAGACTGAAAAGTTAATCACTCCCCTCCTTGCTATAAAATGTCCACCTTTACATTTCCAACACTCACAGTCAGTCCTGATAACAATTATTCACTATTGCATCACAAGAGACCCATCTGCATTTCATTTCATCAGCCCTTCCTGGACAGGCTGGATACTATTCACTGGAGACTCTACCTTCCTCCACGCCCTCTGGATCAGGGTTCCCTCTTGAAAGCTTGTAACCCAGTCACTTCTTGCCTTTGTATCCCTCCCCCCATTTTGGGTAGCCAATGTCCAAGTTGCCCATCCCTGTCCACTCTTTGTGTGGAGAGGGTGGGAATAATTCTTGCAGCAAGGATTTGTTTCCTCTTTCGAGCTACTGCATTTATAGGTGTAGGTCAAGTTTATCAAATTGTATCAGATGACGCTTTTTTCCTCTTCTTTCTTCTTCAGGTTGAGCTCTGATCATCCAGTCATTGAAGCCAGATCAAGTGGGTATCATCTGCAAGTGTGGGTATTCTTGTGTCTGTCCACTGTCTTCTTATCAGCTGGATGCTTCGCTCTCTACTCTAGTCCTCTGTGGCTGTGTCATTGATTCTGAGCTCATGAATCCCCAGGTATTGCCACACTGCTGGCTGACCAGTCCTCCACCAAGGTTTACAGGAGTCTGCTGAACGATGTAGGGCTTAGCTCACCACTTCATTAAAGTTCTTCCCTCACTTCCCCTTATAGGTGACATGCGTGGTCACCAATCAGAGCATGTATTCCCATTGTGTCTTAGTCTTGGAAGAGGATTTGCCCTGAGAGGACCCGATCACTTGCCTTGATGTATCCTGGGCAAGCAACTTGCTTGTTCTTGTAGTAACAGTCGGACTGCCCTTATTGTTTTGTATTTTTCCTGTAGGTCTTTCTTTCAAGAAGTATCTTCTGGTTTTCTAGCTGCTCCAGGCGGGTATGATCATCCTTTCAAGTGGAAAATTTCCCATCTCTGAAGATCTGGATGTTGTTCAGGCTTCCATCTATAGCCTTATGTAATGCAGAGGCTCCTCAGGAAACCCCATTCACTGGACATTTTAGGTATTCCAATAAGTTATAGGCAGAAGATGGACTTACAAGCTTTCTATGGTAATGTTTCTGGCTATTCCTTTCTCTCTCCCTCCAGTGTCTATTTTATAATATAATGCACGGAAAACCAAAGTTCAAAAGACAGCCAAGCATCTTAACATTATTCCTCCCTTTTCCCCATTCCAACCATGTCTCAATCTCTGTATCTCAGAGCCCTGTTGTTCTAAGGCTGTGCCTACATCATTTTTTACCTCTGTCCCATTTAGCCCATTCATACCTGCTTAATTGTTCTCCCATCTGCTTTGTTCTTCCATTCCCCTCTCCCTACTTGTATATTGCTGCCCTCCCCAACACCCAAACTATTCTGTGTCTATTCCCTGACCTGTGCTCCACCTTCCCCTCCTGCCCCTAACACTACTCCTACGTCCCAGCAACCAGCTAAGAATCTACTTTAGTGGATTAGTATGGGTTCTTTTTCTTAGTCTTTTACAGTAGTGGCCCTATGCAGTATTTCTTTTTGT
>NW_006408644.1:7538583-7540537 GCF_000296735.1 Chrysochloris asiatica | reverse complement strand
GTCCCACCAGCAATTCAGGAGTGTCCCAGTCTCTCCACATCCCGCCAGCATTTATTGTCCTCAACTTTTTTGATCTTTGCTGTTATTCCTGGTGTGAGATGATATCTCATTGTTGTTTTGATTTGCATCTCTCTGATGATCGTGAACATTTCTTCATATGTCTGTGATCATGAACATTTTCTTCATATGTTTGTTGGCTGCCCGGATCTCCTCCCTGGTGAAGTGTCTGTTCATATCCTGTGCCCATTTATTAATTGGGTTGTCTTACTTTTGTAGATGTGCAGTATTTTCCTATATATTTTAGAAATGAGTCCCTTATCCGATATGTCGTTGCAAAAGATTTTTTCCCAGTCTGTGGATTCCCTTTTTACTCTCTTGGTGAAGTCTTTTGATGCACACAAGTTTTTAATTTTTAGTATGTCCTACTCATCTATTTTGTCTATTTTTGTTTGTGTGCTTTTCAAAATGTGTGGCAGTCTGTATATGTCCTGAATTAGTGCCTTCACATTTGTCCCTATTTTTTCATTGATGATCTTCATAATTTTGGGATTCACATTTAGATCTTTAATCCATGTTGAGTTCATTTTTGTATATGGCATGAGGCAAAGGTCTTGTTTCAGTCTTTTACATATCACTTTCCAGTTCTGCAAGAACCATTTGTTAAAGAGACTGTCTCTTCCCCATGCAATGTGCCTAGGCACTTTTTCGAAGATCATTTGGCTGTAAGTGGTTGGATTGATATCTGGATTCTTGATTCTGTTCCATTGATCAATGTCTCTTTCATTGTACCAGTACCAGGCTGTTTTGACCACCATAGCCATGTAGTAAATTATGAAATTGGGGGTGAGAGACCTCCAACCTTGTTCTTCCTTTTAAGCAGTGCTTTGCTTATCCTGGGTCTCTTTCCCTTCCATATAAAATTAGTAATTGTCCTTTCCATCTCTTTGAAGAATGTTGTTGGAATCTGGATTGGGATTGCTTTGTGTGTACAAATTGCTCTGGGTAGTATTGACATTTTCATGTCAAGTCTTCCTATCCAGGAACATGGTATGTTCTTCCACTTCTGTAGGTCTCTTTTGGTTTCTTGTAGTAGTGCTTTGTAATTTTCTTTGTATAAGTCCTTTGTTTCTCTGGTTATGTTTATTCCTAGGTATTTCATCCTTTGCATGGCTATTGTAATGGTATTGCTTTCCTAATGTCCTTTTCATCGTTATTGCTGTTGCTATAGAGAAATCCAATTGATTTTTGTATGTTGATGTTATACCTTGCCACTTTCCTGAATCTTTTGATGAAGTCTAATACTTTCTTTACTGAGTCTTTGGGGTTTTCTATGTATAGGATCATATCGTTTGCAAGTAAGGAGAGTTTTACTTCCTCTTTGCCAATTTGGATGCCTTTAATTTCTTTATGATGCCATATAGCTCTGGTTAAAACTTCCAGCACAATACTGAATAGGAGCGGTGATAAAGGGCATCCTTGTCTGGTTCCTGTTTGCAGGGGGAAGGCTTTCAGTTTCTCTCCATTGACCATGATGTAGGCTCTTGGTTTTGTATATATGCTCTTGATTATTTTGAGGAATTTCCCTTCAACTCCTACTTTGTTGAGTGTTTTTTATAAGGAATGGATGTTGGATTTTGTCAAATGCTTTTTCTGCATCAATTGATATGATCATGTGGTTCTTTTCCTTTTTCTTATTTATATGATGGATTACGCTGATTATTTTCCTGATGTTGAACCATCCTTGCATCCTTTTTATGAAACCCACTTGGTCCTGGTGTATTCTTTTTTTGATGTGTTGTTGGATTCTGTTGGCTAGGATTTTGTTTAGAATTTTTGCATCTATGTTCATGAGGGATATTGGTCTATAATTTTCTTTCTTAGTGATGTTCTTCCCTGGTTTTGGTATGAGGTTTATGCTTGCTTCATAAAAAGTATTAGGGAGTTTTCCATCCTC
>NW_006408644.1:7516599-7537707 GCF_000296735.1 Chrysochloris asiatica | reverse complement strand
CAGCAATTCCTCTACTTGGTATTTACCCACAAGAAAGCCTCATCTTTCTCCAGCGGAGCGGCTGGTAGTTTCGAACCGCTGACCTTAAGGTTCGCAGCCCGATTCGTAACCACTACGCTAGGTAAATCTGACTTCCATCTTCAACATACTGTGCTCTTTTCTCTATTTCCAAAGTGAGTGTATCCAGAATGGTACCTAGTACTGCCCCTTTAGCCATTAATAAAAAATGTGTTTATGGTTTCATGTTTACCATACAAATAAGCTGCATTTATAAAATGTCATCCAAAATTTTAAATCCAGAAATGCAATGAAATCTTCATTACAACATTCCTTAAATTTAAATAAGCTGATATTACAAACGTATGTATATCCACTTAAGAATGATAATTCTATTTCCAGGATCAGCACGGAATTGTGAACCACAAAGAAGTTCAAACCAAGCAGAGACAGGCAGGGGAGGCTTCTAGGTGGAGGCGCAAATAAACCAGAGAACTGCTGGATCAGTTCCAGTGCTTTAGTTCTAATATAAAGTATGGGGTATCAGTGTTCGGCACCCACCAGTGGAGAAAAATGACTGTGGCAGGGATACAAGGTAATTTCTGAATCAATCAGGACACTTTGTGTGGGCCCCTCAGCCTGGCCTGAGATCAGAGGGCAGGCCCACAGACAGGCTGATGCAGTACAAAAACCACTGAATAACATCTGGAAAAAGAGGTGTGGTGGCTTTTTTCACTTTTCTTTCCTCCTCTCCCCTGTTGCACCCTAACTGCCCAGCCTGGACACTTTCAGGCAGGTGGGCATGCACCTTCAAAAGGGTCCAGTGTTGTACCTACAGGGTACAATTTTCCCATGGCACAAAAAGGAAACCCCTGGAAGCCGTAGTGGTCCCACAAGCTAATCCTTTGGCTGCTTCTTATGACGTCTGACTCTGGGACTTAGCCCTAAAGTGGATGTGGGCAGAACCCTTTATTCCTGCCTTACCTAGCAAGAAACAGCAAGTCTGACCATACAGCCAAGCCATATTTGCACCTTGTAAAACCCCAAAATAAAAGGTCTAAGTGCCAACACCAACTACTATATATAAGGATGCAGCTATTTTGAGAATTATGCTGTGCATACACAGATACCTAACTGACCTTCAGAGATAAAAATAGTGGACAATTTTCTTCCACACATTTCTCAATATCTACCTGTGCACCTCTATGGTGGTGACTAGAGGAGTGGCCTGAGTGAGTGGACACCTCCACCAACTGCTGGAGTTTCTACTGTGCATGCACACTGACCTGCACAGCAAAGGCTACTGGACAGTTGGCTACGGTTTTATTTTTGTTTTTATATGGTGGTTTTTGTCTCTGCTTTTATATTGTTTCTATTTTGGACCTTTTGGTCTCACTTTTTTCCTGAAGGTGAGAGCTTTCTCTTCCTATGTTATCCAAGAAGAGACAGCAATTATGGACATATAGCCAAGTTACAAGTATATCCCATAATATCCCACCATCCATACAGGAGCCAATATAAGCTGCTAGGTATTACATAGCCAATACTTGCTAAGATAACTTGCAGCTGAGTAATAAGAGACATGAAAAGGGAAGCCTATGTCCAGATCACATCCACCAAGAGATACTCAGGAATGCTAACGATACAGCAACATACATTCATTTACTCAATGAAAATGCATTTAACTACTGAAATGTCCAAGTAAAAAACAAAAAACAAAAGATCTCAGCACATGTCCAAAAACACAAAAAAGTAACTGAGACAAATGAGCTGGAGGCAGACATAGACTTCCCATTAGAAGAAGAGCAGGATTTGGATCTGCCTGAGAAGGAATTCATAAGAATGATATAGAGACAAATCCAAATGCTCCATAGAGGAGTGGAGGATATTAAGAAGTCAGGAAAGTGCTACAGGGGCAATCAAACTAGACAGAGACAGCATTGGAAACAATTCAAAACCTGCAAAAAAAGATCCAGATGATTAAGAATAAAATATCAGAAATGGACAATACACTAAAAGGGCAAAGGAATAGAATTGAAGAGATGGAAGCCAGAACCAGTGAGCTGGAAGACAAATATCTCAATACTGCTAAGATAGAAGAGAAAGCAGGAAAAAAAAGGTTAAAAAAATCTGAAGAGACACTAAGATTCATGTTGGGTAACATGAAGAAGAATAACTTAAGAATTATTGGCATTCAGGAACAGGAAAAATCTCAGAAGTCCACAGAGGAGATAGTTGCAGAGCTTCTGGAAGAAAATTTCCCTAACATCTTGAAGGATGAGAAGATAAACATTCAAGAAGCTAGACAAAGCCCAGGAAGGATAGACCCCAAAAGAAAATCACCAAGATATATCATAATCAAGCTCTCCAAAATCAAAGACAAGGAGAGAATTCTACAAGCAGCAGGGAAAAGAGAAGTGTTACGTACAAAGGCAAGCAAATCAGATAAAGCTCAGACCTCTCAGAAGAAACTATGCAGGCAAGTAGGCAATGGGGAGACATATATAAAAGACAAAAAAAAGGAGAAAAAAAAAAAAAAAAACGCTAATCAAATACGATGCTTTGCTAACCAAAACTGTCAATCAAATACGATGGTGCAATCAAAACATTCCAGGATAAACAGAAGATAAGGGATTTTGTCAAAGCAAATCCAGTGCTTCAAAACATCCTAAAGGGAGTTCTTTAGAATGAAAACCAGCAAGAACAGACAACAACCAGAGATTGACAGATGTGGCAACATCACCCAGAACTCAATCGACAGATAACATAGTTCAGAACAGAACAAAATTACAACGAATTCAGAGGACCTGTGAGGCCAATCAAAGATCAAAATAATAACAATACCAAAGGGGAAAATATAGGAACAGAGACCTAGGTGGTGAAGAAGTCACATAGATTACAGGATAACTGTCTTAAATGGACAGAATGTTAGTAGACTATAGGGTAACCAAAGAAAGTTAATACTTCACAACTTACCATGAAAATGAAGATCCAAGTAGAACAAGGAAACATTAAAACTAAGAAGAAACTGAAAAGAAATAGCACAAAAAAACATGAACTCAGCACAAGAAGGCATGCAGAACAAAGGAATAAACAGCACCACAAAAATTAACATAATGACAGCAATTAATTTATACCTATTGATAATTACACTGAATGTCAATGGATTAAATGCACCAGTGAAGAGACAGAGAGTGGCAGATTGGATAAGAAAACAAAACCCTTCAATATGCTGCCTGCAAGAGACATACCTTACACACAAAGACAAAAGCAGACTAAAAGTTAAAGGATGGATAAAAGTATAACAAGCTAATTGCAATAAAAAATGAGCAGGAGTGGCAATACTAATCATGGATAAAATATACTTTAAGGCAAAAACCAGCATATGATATAAAGAAGGACACTATCTCATGATTAAAGGGTCAATTGAGCAACATGACATAGCCATAATAAACAGCTTCTCTACAAATAGAAGAGCCCCAGATATATAAAGCAAACCCTACTAGAATTGAAAGAAGCTCTGATACTATAGTGGTTATGAATTGGGCTGCTAATCTCATGGTCAGCAGTTTGAAACTACCAGCTGTTCCACAGGAGAAAGAGGAGGCTTTCTGCTCCTTCAAAGATTTGCAGCCTCAGAAACCCTGTAGAGGGTCACTGTGAGTAAAACCAACTCCACGGCACATAACAACAACAACAACAACAACAACAAAATAGAATTGAAGAAAGAAATAGACAAATATTAGAGTGGGAGACTTAAATATTCCACTTTCGAAAAGGGATAGAACAACCAGAAAGAACCTCGACAAAGATACAGAAAAACTAAACATCATAATCAACCACTTGACTTCATAGATATGTACAGAGCATTCAACTCAAAAACAGCATAATACACATTCTTTTCTAGTGCATATGGAACATTCTACAAAATTGACCATGTGTTAGGTCACAAAGCAAGCCTTCATAAATTTACAAACATCAAAATACTACAAAGAATCTTTCAGACCACAGTGCTATAAAACTAGAAATCAACAATAAGAAGACCAAGGAATTAAAATCTAATACATGGGAAATGAATAACACCTTGCTGAAAAGCGACTGGGTAGTAGAAGAAATAAAACACGAACTCACAAAGTTCCTAGAAACAAATGAGAATGAAAACACAATATACCAAAATCTTTGGGACGTGGTGAAAGAGATGCTGAGAGGACAATGTATTGTAATAAGTGCACACATCCAAAAAGCATTTGGTTCCAAAATTTATACATTAACACAGCATCTTCCAACAATTAGAAACAGACTAATAGAGGAAACCTACAGTCACCAAAAGAAAAGAAATAATAAAGATTAGAGCAGAAATAAATGAGATAGAAAACAGAAAGAATCAACAGGACAAGAAGCTGGTTCTTTGAAAGGATTAATAAAATTGACAAACCACTGGCAAACCTAACAAAAGAAAAGAGGGAGAAGACACAAATAACATGCATTAGAAACCACATGGGCGATGTCACCACGGAACCAAAGGAAATCAAAAGGATAATAACAGAATACTACAAAGAGTTGTACTCCAACAGATTTGAAAACTTAGAAGAGATGGATACATTTTTAGATAAACACGACTTACACCGAGTGAAGTATAAAACCTGAACAGACTCATGACAAAAGAAGATACTGATCAGGTCATCAAAAAACTCCCAACCAGGCCCAGATGGCTTCACTGATGAGTTCTACCAAACATTCAGGGAAGAGCTGTCACCAATTCTACTCAAATTATTCCAGATTATAGAAAAGGATGGAAAACTTCCTAATGCATTTTATGAACCAAGCATAACCCTCATGCCAAAACCAGCGAAGGACATCACTAAGAAAGAAAATTATAGACCAATATACCTCATGAACATTGATGCAAAAATTCTCAACAAAATCCTAGCCAAATGAATCAAACAGCACATCAAAAAAATAATATACCATGACCAAGTGGGATTCATACCAGGGATGCAAGAATGGTTCAATCTCAGAAAATCAATCAATGTAATCCACCATACAAATACGACAAAGGAAAAGAACCACATGATCATATTGATCGATGCAGTAAAGGCATTTGACAAAATCCAACAAACATTACTGATAAAAACACTCTACAAAGCAGGAATTGAAGGGAAATTCCTCAACATAATTAAGAGCATATATACAAAACCAACAGCCTACATTACTCTCAATGGAGAGAAACTGAAAGCCTTCCCTCTGTAGACAGGAACCAACAAGGATGCCCTTTGTCACCACTCCTATACAATATTGTGCTGGAAGTCTTAGCCAGAGCTATAAAGCAAGATAGGGAAATTAAAGGCATCCAAATTGGCAAAGAGGAATTAAAACTCTGTCTATTTGCAGATGATATGATCCTATACATAGAAAAACCCCAAAGACTCAGTAAAAAAAAAAACAAAAAAAAAACTACTAGACCTCATTGGATGATTCAGCAAAGTGGCAGGGTATAAGATTGACTTACAAAACTTAGTTGGGTTCCTCTATAGTAACTATGACAGTGCTGAAAAGGACATCATTAGGAAAGCAATACCATTACAATAGCCAGCCATTCAAAGGATGAAATATCTATGAATAAATGTAACCAGAGAAACAAAGAACTTATACAAAGAAAACTACAAAACACTACTGCAAGAAACCAAAAGAGACTTTCAAATAATGGAAGAATATACCATGCTCCTGGATAGGAAGACTTAACATTGTGAAAATGTCAATACTGCCAAAAGCAATCTACACATATAACACAATTCCAATCCAGATACCAACGACATTCTTTAAAGAATTAGCAAAACAAATTAAAAACTTTATATGAAAAGGAAAGAGACCCAGGACAAGCAAAACATTGCTTAAGAAGAAGAATAAAGTTGATAGCTTCTCACTCCCTGATTTCAAATTTTACTAAACGGCTACAGTGGTTAAAACAGCTTGGTATTAGTACAATGAAAGATACATAGATCAATGGAACAGAATCAAGAATCCAGCAGCTAAGCCATCCACAAACAGCCAAATCACGCCATATACAAAAACTCACGCCATATACAAAAACTAACTCAGCATGGATTAAAGATCTAAATGTTAATCCCAGAATTATAAAGGTCATCAATGAAAAAATAGGGACAAATTTAAGGGCTGTAATACAGGGCACATGCAGCCTACCAAACATTGTGAAAATTACACAAACAAAAGTAGACAAAATAGATGATTGGGACATATTAAAAATTAAAGACTTATGTGCATCAAAACATTTCAAGAAAACAGTAAAAAGGGAAGCCACAGAATGGGAAAAAAAAAATATTTTGCAAAGACAAGGGACTCATTTCTAAAGTATATAGGAAACTACAACATTTCTACAAGAAAAAGACAAATAACCCAATTAAAAAATGGGCACAGGACATGAACAGACATTTCACCAAGAGGAGATCCAGGCAGCCAACAAGTATATGAAAAATGTTCAAGCTCACTAGCTATTAGAGAGATGCAAATCAAAACAACAATGAGATATCATCTCACACCAGCAATAACAGCAAAGTAAAGGACAATAAATGCTGGTGAGGAAGCGGAACGACTAGGACACTCCTACATTGCTGGTGGGATTGCAAAATGGTCCAACTACTCTGGAAAACAATATGGCGCTTCCTCAAAAAGTTGGAAATAGAAATACCTTATGATCCAGCAATTCCTCTACTTGGTATTTATCCACAAGTAGTACGAGTCATAACATGAGTAGATATATGCACACCAATGTTCATAGCAGCACTATTCACAATAGTAAAAAGATGGAGACAACCTAAGTGTCCATCAATGGAAGAATGGATAAACAAACTGTTGTACATACACACAATGAAATAATTATGCTACCTTGAAGGATAACAAGGAAGCTGCAAGCCACCGCATAACATGGATGAACCTTGAGGACATGATGGTGAGTGAAATTAGTCAGTCACAAATGGAGAAATCCTGCATAGGACTATTATTGTAAAAACTTAAGACAAAGTACCCACAGTAAAAGGGAAAAAGGAAAAAAAATCCTTTGTTGGTTACTGGGGTCTAGGGGGTGGGGTGAGGGAATGGAGGGGAAAGTGGAGCACAAAGTAGGGAATAGACATAGGATAGTTTGGGTACTGAGGGGAGGGGGCAATACACAAGAAGGGGGAGGGAAATGAAAGAACAAGGCGAATGGGAGAATAGTTAGGCAGGTTTGCATGGGCTAAGTAAGACAGAGGCAAATAGTGATGTATGCTCAACCTTGGAGCAACAGGGCTCTGGGATACAGGGATTGAAGCATGGTTTGAATGGGTAGAAGAGGGAAAATATTGACAAGATACTTGGCTGTCTTTTGAATCTTAGTTTCCCTTGCCTACTATTGTAAAATAGACACTTGAGGGAGAGAGAAAGGAATAGCCAGAAGCATCACCATAGAATGCTTGTAAGCCCATCTTCAGCCTATAACTGATTGGAACACCTACAATGGAGCTAGAACTTGCCCAATGAAGGTGGATTGCTGCGTAGCCTTTGCATTGCATAAGACCATAGGTGGAATCCTGATCCCCATCCAGAATCTTCTTAGGTGGCAAATTTCCAACAGAAAGGACAAGCGGACAAGCCTGGAGCAGGTAGAAAAACAGAAGATACTTCGTGAAAGAAAGACCAGCAGGAAAAATAAAAAACAATAATGGCAGTCCAATTGACTACTACAAGAACAAGCAAGTTGCTCACCAGGGAGCTATAAAGGCAAGGCAAGCGGTTGGCTCCCCTCAGGGCAAACCCCTTCCAAGACTGAGAGTCAAGGGGAATACACGAGCAGGCATGTGGTCTTGCTGGTGAGTAGTTGGCCTACCAATAAGGAGAAGTAGGGGAAAAACAATAATGAAGTTGTGAGCTAAGTCCGACTATGTACAACAGACTCCTGTCAACCTGAATTGAGACCTGGTTGGCCAGCAGTATGGCGAGACCTGGTGACTCCTGGGCCCAGAATCAGGGACATGGCCACAGAGGACTAGAGCAGAGATTGAAGCGTTCAGCTGATATGAAGTGAGGGGAGTTGCACAAGAACACTCATACTTGCAGGCAGTACCCATTTGGCCTGGCTCCAATGGCTTCAGAACTCGAGTAGAGGAAGAAAGGAGAGGAAAACAAGAGTAAACTGCTACAATTTGATGAACTTGATCTATAATTATGGATGTAGCAGCTCAAAAGAGGGAACAAATATTTATAGTGAGGATATTCCCACCCCCTCAGTACACAGGATTGACAGGGATGGACAATTTAGGCACTGGCTACCCAATTGGAGGGGACTACAAAGGCACGAAGCTTACAAACTTGCAAGAGGGTGTGGGGGAAGGTAGAATCTCTACTGAGTGGTTTCCAACCTGTCTGGATGGGGCTAGTGAAAGGATATAGGGATAATACTCTTGTGATTCAATAGTGAATAATTGCTATCTGGACTGATTGTGAGTGTTACAAATGTAAAGGTAGATATTTTGTAACAAAAGGAGGGGAGTGACTGATCTTGCAGTCCAGGAGCGGAGCACCCTGGGACCATCAAGGGAGAAGAGTGAAGTGTGGGACCCTATCCAAAAAACCACTGACGCCAGAGACGATTTGGAGAGATGGAGTGGCTGGGGACTCTGGACTCATGGAGGGAGAGTGGCTGTGTGCTGGTTGCCCGGGGGGAGGGGGAAGGCTTGCAGGGTGTACCCTTTAGTTATTTGAATGGTTATACATTCCTGAGTGCTTCGGTGTATATCCAAAAAAATAAATAGTGGAAATGAAAGCAAATGCTATTGAATGACGATGCATGGAGGGGACTGTAATCATTGCAATGAAACGAAATACGATAGGATGAATGTAAAGCTGATGTTCTCCCATGTAAACTATCACTCGATTTACAATAAAAACTTACAAAAAAAATAATAAATAAAGAAGTTGAAACTCACCAGCCTCTCTTTGGAAACCCTGTACAGGGTTGTTAAGAGTGGGAACTGACTTGAGGGCATTTAACAATAACAGTTCATAATTCAGTCTCCTCATTTAAATAACATTCACCTGCTCTCCATTCTGCCATTCAATTTCAGGGGCCAATTTTTGGTACCCTCTTAACATCCTTAAATTTGGATTTTGAATTTAAAATAGGAGGCTTTCAGTCTTTTGTATTCCTATTTTTTTTATTTGCATAAATCTTGGAATGGTCATGGACTTAATAGTTTCTGTTTTAATTTTATTAAGTACCCTAAAGAATTTCCAGCTAGGGTTGGGTGGCTTTTGGGACTTTCTCACCAGCTGCTCTTTTAGAGGCAGCAACAGCTAGTTTATTTCCAATTACTTCTTTAGTCTGAAGTTGTTATTTGAACATAGCTATTTTTTAAGGTAACAGTAAATCATGGAGCATTCAGCTACATAGCTCCCTTTCTTAATGGGAGATCCTCCTGATGGTAGAGAACTGGTCCTATAATATCTCACAGGTTCATTATAATCCCATGCTTGAGTCAAAACACCATTAAATATTCCCTATATTTAAATTAGCAATGCAAAAATTGTTAAATATAGGAAAACTCTTTAAGCAAAATTTGGGCAGTCCAAAGCAGGAGTGGTTAAAAGGGCTTTCTGGAGAGTGTGTAGCCTCTATACCTTCTTCAGAAAGGTAAAAAAGATCACTTAGTTCCTTTTTAAAAATAGTGACATAGACGTTGAGGAATCCTGGTGTGGCGATGCAGGTTAATGTGTTTGACTTCAGTGTTGGTTTGAATGGCAAGGTCGGCACTTCAAACTCACCAGCTGCTGCTTGGAAGCCCTAGAAAGAGTCGCTATGAGTCGGAACTGACTTGGCAGTATTTAACAACAACAACAACACACACACACAAAAAAAAACCCACAAGCAAACGAAAAACAAGAGTATTTTTAGGTGTTTGTGGATAGTATCATAATTGGATTCCAAATTTTTCATCGTTGGCTCATCCTCTATAGGAGAGGCTTTCCAAGGAGCCTCTGGTGAATTTGAACCTCCAGACTTGTGGCTGAGTGCTTATCCTAAAGCGCCAGAGGGAAATTAATGTTTCTTCCCTCTTTGAAAGGAGTCTATATATCTTCATCTGAAATTTAAGTGTTGTCAAGTCAGTTCCAACTCATAGTGACCCTGTATAGGGGGTTTCCAGGGAGTGGCTGGTGAGCTTGAACTAACGCCCTTGAGGTTCAAAACTACCTTGCGGTCCAGCTCATTTAACACATAGCGCCACACCAGGACTCCAATTGTTGTTGTTGTTAGGTGCCATCGAGTCAGTACCAACTCATAGCGACCCTATGCACAACAGAATGAAACACTGCCCGATCCTGGGCCAACCTCACTACTGTTGCCATGCTTGAGTCCATCAATGCTGCCACTTGGCCAATCCATCTCATTAGGGGTCTCCCTCTTTTTCTCTGACCCTCCACCTTATCAAACATGATATCCTTCTCCAGCGACTGGTCCCTCCTGACAACATGTCCAAAGTATGAGAGACGAAGCCTGGCCATCCTGGCCTCCAAGGAGCACTGTAGCTGCACTTCTTTCAAAACAGATCTATTGGTTCTTTTGGTAGCCCATGGTACTTTCAATATTCTCCTCCAATACCACAACTCAAAAGCATCAGTTCTTCTATGGTCTTCCTTATTCACTGTCCAGCTTTTGCATGCCTATGAGGTTATTGAAAATACCATGGCTTGGGTCAGGCGCACCTTAGTTCTCAAGCTTGCTCTTCAACACTTTAAAAAGGTCTTGTGCAGCAGATTTGCCAATAAGTGGTCCCAAGTATTTCATAGTAGGCTAGGCAAATTGCAAATTTATTTTGGACAACTTGTACCCTCTGGTGGCTAAATATTGTAACAACAGTTTGTTGTTGAACTGAGACAAAAGGATGCTTATGAATTGAAACCAAGTCTGAATGTAGTAATTGTGGTAACCTCTCTGGGGGAACTGGCTATATATATTATTGATTTTTTTCAGATAAAAACAAATAAACATGGACTCTTACGTGAACAAGGATATTTAAGAAGGCACTACAAAGATCTGTGACTGCAAATCATACAGCATCACTGTATGATGTACAGCAAAAAGTAAATGAGGATTAAGGACTATGGGAACCTAGGTATAGGCCAAGAAACAAACCCACTGCCGTGGAGTTAATTCGGATTCATAGCTACCCTATAGGACAGGATGGAGTTTTCAAGGTCTTTACAGAAGTAGAGATTAAACTGGGTTTGAACTGCTGACCTTGTAGTGAGCAAACCAGTGTTTAATCAACTGTGCTACTAGGGTTTCTAACCTAAGCAATCTTACTTATATTCTTTAAATCTGGTATAAATCTCCATCCTCTTGTTTGTTTGTTTTTTATAACTGATATAGAAGTATCACAAGGACTACTGCTTGGTATAATTAAACCTTATTGAAGGAAATCCTTAATAAAAGGTTTAATTTAGTTATAGCTTCAGACTTTAATGGATATTGGGCAATGTTTATTTTAGGCATGAAATATGTAGGCTTTTTGCTTTTCAATGGCTGGGGGAAGTGACCCAAAACCCGCTTTTAAATATACTATTTTTAACTCTGGCAGTTCAGGTATTGCCTGCACCCAAAAAGGGATACCACATGAAGGTGTAACTTTGGGAACTCATTATGTTATTGTTGTTAGGTGTCTTCGAACTGGCTCCAACAGAGGCACAACAGAACAAAACACTGCCCGGTCCTGCGGCATCCTCACAATTGTTACATTTGAGCCCATTGCTGCTCCCATGGTGTCAATTCATTTCATTGGAGGTCTTCTTTTTCCATGACCCTTCATTCTACCAAACATAATGTCATTCTCTAAGGATTGGTCCCTCCTGATAATATGTCCAAAGTATGGGAGATGAAGTCTTGCCATTCTTGCCTCAAAGGGGCATTCTGGCTGTACCTCTTTCAAAAAAGACCTGTTGATTCTTCTCGCAGGCCACAGGACTTTTAATATTCTCCTCCAATACCACACCTCAAATGCATCAATTCTTCTATGTTCTTCTTTATTTACTGTCCTACTTTCACTTGCATATAGGGCTATTGAAAGTGCCATGGCTTGGGTCAGGCGCACTTTAGTCCTCAAACTGACATCTTTACTCTTCAATACTTTAAAGAGGTCTTGTGCAGCACATTTGCCTAATGCAATATGTCGTTTGATTTGTTTGTTTTTATTGTGATTTCAGTGAAAGTTTACAGGGCAGATCATCAGTTTTACATTCAACAAATCGTATACCTTGTTTCATTACAATGATTATAATCCCCTCCACGTACCATCAGTTAGCAGTATTTCTCTATATTCATTTTTTTTTTTCTTTTAACACTCAGGCATACATAATTTACACCACCAAAGGGCATCTTCTGCAAGTCTGCCTCCTGGCCACCAGCTCTCAGTCCCTCTTTTTCCATGAATCTAGGGTCCTCAGCTGCTACCTCTCTCAATGTTCCCATCTCTGCCTCCATCTCTGATGTCGCTGCTTCTCTCGATAAGGTCCCACATTCTGCTTGTGCTCTTCTTCTTTGATGGTCCTAGGGTTCCCTGTTTCTGGACTGTAACATTAACTATTGCCCCATTTTTGTTACAAAACTACCTTACAGTTGGGCCTGTTGCAATTTGTCATGATATTGAGTCATAAGAATCTTATCCCTATCTCTTTTCACCAGACACATCTAGACAAGATGAAAACTATTAAGGGGGAATCTATCTTTCCACACACACTCTTAAACTAAACTCCCTCTTGTAAACTTGTAAGCCAGTCATTTCATGCCTTTATCGCCCCCTCATTTTAGGTAGCCCATGCCTATCTACCCTGTACACAGAGAGGATAGCCTTGATACTTGATGTGAAGACTCCTTCCCTCTCTGTTGGTATTTTGAGATACTACATCCATAAGTATAGGTCATGTTCATCCAATTATAGCAATTTACCCTCATTTTCTTTAAAAAAAAAAAAAAATCATCGTCCTGTAGTCAAATTCTGAGTATCAAGCCATTGAAGCTAGGTCAAATGGGTACTTTCTGCAAGTTTGGGTATTGTTGTGAGTCTCTCCTTACTTCATATCAGCTGGATGCTTCACTCTCAGCTCTAGCCCTCTGTGGCTATATCCTTGCCCATGGGCTCAGGTGTTCCCAAGTCTCACCACACTTTGGATCAACCAGCCCTTCCTCTTCTCTCTCTAATCTCCAGGTCAATGGGAGTCTATGGAACATGGTTGAACTCAGCCAATTTTTTCATTGCTGCTTTTCCTCCTCTTCCACCTACCAGTAGACCAATATGGTTGCCAGCATGCTTACATGCCTGCTCATGTGTTCCCTTTGAGTTTCAGTCTTAGAGGGGAGTTTGACCTGAAAGGACTTGATTGCTTGCCTTGAGGGCTTCCCAGCGAACAACTTACTTATTCCGGTAGTAGCCAGTCATACTGCCATTTTGGTTTTGGGTTTGTCCTGCTAATCTTTGAAGATGTATCTTCTGTTGCTCTAGCTGTTCCAGGCTGGTCTGCTTGTCTTTTCTAGTGGGAATGTCCCACTTCATAAGGCTCTGGATAGGGCTCAGGATTCCACCTAAGGACCCATACACTGCAAAGGCTCTGCAAGAGGCCTATTTCACTGGGCAAGTTGTAAACCTCTTTTAGGTATTCCAATCAGTTATAGGCTTACAAGCGTTCTGTAATCATGTTTCCTAACATTCCTTTCTATCCCACTCAAGTGTCTAATTTACAATAGTAGGCAAGGGAAACCAATATTCATAAGAGAGTCAAGCATCTTAGTATTATTTCCCCTCTTCAGGCGATGCCTGGATCCCTGTATCACATCCAACATCCAACAACATCCCTATTGTTCCAAGGTTGAGCATGCATCACTATTTACCTCTGTCCCATTTAGCCCATGCAAACCTGTCTCAGTGTTTCCCTATCTACCTTGTTTTTCCACCCCCTCTTCCTTCTTATATATCATTTGATTTCTTGACAGCTGCTTCCATGAGTGCTAATTGTGGATCCAAGTAATATGAAGTGTTTGACAGCTTCAATCTTTTCTCCATCAATCATGGTATTTTTCATTTGTCTAGTTGTGAGGATTTTTGTTTTCTTTGCATTGAAGTGCAAACCATACTGAAAATTGTGGGTTTTTTTTTTATCTTCATAAGTATTTTAAGTCCCCTTCACTTTAAGCTTGCTATGTTGTATCATTTGCATATCACAGGTTGTTAATGAGTCTTCCTTCAATCCTGATGCCATGCTCATCTTCATGTAATCCAGATTTTTTCATTATGTGCTCAGCATACAGATTAAATAAATATGGTGAAAGAATATAGCTCTGGTACACACCTTTCATCATTTTCAACCATTCAGTATCCCCTTATCTCTTGGTCTATGTGCAGGTTCCACAGGAACACAATCAATTGTTCTGGTATAGCCATTCTTTGCAATGTTATTCATAGTTTGTCATGATCCACACAAGCAAAGTCTTTGCATAATCAATAAAGCATGAGTAAATAACTTTCCGATATTCTCTGTTTTCAACCAAGATCCACTTGATGTCAGCATTGATATCCCTAGTTCCACATCCTCTTCTTAATCTAGATTGAGTTTCTGGCAGTTTGCTGTCTATGTACTGTTGCAGCAATTTTTCAGTTATCTTAAGCACAGTTTTACATGTATGTGATATTAATTATATTGTTTGATGTTTTCCTCATTCTGTTGGGTCACCTTTTGGATTTTTTGATTTTTAATGTTTTATTGTGAATTATGTGATAGTTTACATGGAAGAACATTAGTTTTACATTAATCCTATTCATCTTTTAGTTTCTCATGGACTTAGCAAGGCTAGTAGGTGGCTAGTATCATCTGAGGCCTGGCAGGCAGCAGTCTAAGTCAGGAATCCAATGAAGGGAGAAGTGCAGCCAGCAGTCTAAGTTGGGGCATTTGATGAACTGGAGTCATATGGAGCAGATGCAGTTTGCTCGCTTCTCAGGAAGCCCTGTTTACTTGGCTTTGTAGATTGGTTTCCCAATCTTCTGGTTTTAGCTGTTTGCAAATAACTGCCCCACAACCGTGGAACAAAAAGTTTTTTAGTTTCTCATGGACGTAGCAAGGCTAGTAGGTGGCTAGGATCACCTAAGGCCTGGCAGGCAGCAGTCAGTGTCAGGAACGAAATGAAGGGTGAAGAGCAGCCAGTGGTTTCAGATCAGGCAACCAGTGAGGAGAGAAATGGTTTGAGATCAGAAATCCAATGAAGGGAAAAGCGCAGCCAGCAGTCTTAGATGTGAAGGAGAACGAAAGACAAGTGCCTCCATCAGTGTAAAACGGGGCATCTGATGAACTGAAGTCATCTGGAACAGATTCAGTTTGCTCGCTTCTCAAGAAGCCCTGTTTGCTTGGCTTTGTAGATTGGTTTCCCAATCTTCTGGTTTTAGCTATTTGCAAATAACTGCCCCACAACTGTGGACCAAAAAGTCTTTTTTTTTCTCATGGATTTAGCAAGGCTAGTAGGTGGCTAGTATCATCTGAGGCCTGGCAGGCAGCAGTCTGTGTAAGGAATCCAATGAAGGGAGAAGTGCAACCAACAGTCTTAGATCTGGAGGAGAATGAAAGACAAGTGCTTCCAGCAGTGTAAGATGGGGCATCTGATGAACTGGAGTCATCTGGGGCACATTCAGTGTGCTGGTTTCTCAGGAAGTGCTGTTTGCTTGGCTTTGTAGATTGGTTCCCCAGTCTTCTGGTTTTAGCTGTTTGCAAATAACTGCCCCACAACCATGGAACAAAAAGTCTTTTAGTTTCTCATGGACTTAGCAAGGATAGTAAGAGGCTAGAATCCTCTTGGGCCTGGCAGCCAGCAGTTTGAGTCAGGAATCCAATAAAGGGACAAGTGCAGCCAGCAGTCTGAGTTGGGGCATCTGATGAACTGGAGTCATCTGGGGCAGGTCCAGTTTGCTGGCTTCTCAGGAGGAATTGTTTGCTTGGCTTTGTAGATTGGTTTCCCAATCTTCTGGTTTTAGCTGTTTGCAAATAACTGCCCCACAACCGTGGAACAAAAAGTCTTTTAGTTTCTCATGGACTTAGCAAGGCTAGTAAGAGGCTAGAATCCTCTTGGGCCTGGCAAGCAGCAGTCTGAGTCAGGAATCCAATAAAGGGACAAGTGCAGCCAGCAGTCTGAGTTGGGGCATTTGATGAACTGGAGTCATATGGGGGCAGATTCGGTTTGCTCGCTTCTCAGGAAACCCGGTTTGCTTGGCTTTGTAGATTGGTTTCCCAATCTTCTGGTTTTCAATGTTTGCAAATAACTGCCCCATAACTGTGGAACAAAAAGTCTTTTAGTTTCTCATGAACATAGCAAAGCTAGTAGGTGGCTAGTATCATCTGAGGCCTGGTAGGCAGCAGTCTGTGTCAGGAATCCAATGTAGGGCGAAGTGCAGCCAGTGGTTTCAGATCAGTGGTTTCTCTCCAGTGAGGGGAGAAATGCAGTCAGTTGTCTGTCTGATTCAGGAATCCAGTGAAGGGAGACGTGCAGCCAGCAGTCTTAGATATGGAGGACAGCGAAAAGAGAAGTGCAGCCAGCAGTTTGAGTTGGGGCCTCTGATGAACTGGAGTCATCTGGGGCAGATTTAGTGTGCTCGCTTCTCAGGAATTGCTGTTTGTTTGGCTTTGTAGATTGGTTTCCCAATCTTCTGGTTTTAGCAGTTTGCAAATAACTTCCCCACAACCGTGGAACAAAAAGTCTTTTTGTTTCTCATGGACTTAGCAAGGATAGTAGGTAGTTGGAGTAGTCTGAGGCTTGTCTGGGCCAGAGACTCAACATGGTTCGGGCCAGAGACTCAACATGGTTCACTCTCAGGC
Source organism: Chrysochloris asiatica (assembly GCF_000296735.1). Taxonomy (NCBI): domain Eukaryota; kingdom Metazoa; phylum Chordata; class Mammalia; order Afrosoricida; family Chrysochloridae; genus Chrysochloris; species Chrysochloris asiatica. Next base: position 7,520,811 of record NW_006408644.1, on the reverse strand, counting down.
TGGCAGTTGGTTTTGGCTGTTGACTTGGAATTCTGCCTTGCCTGTTGATTGGATCACTTATATGTTACTCCATTTGGAACACTGTCACTTGACTTTAGTGTGGCCCATTGATAAATTTCAAGAGGGTTGGTCCTCAGATCTAACATTCCAAGAGTGTCCTTTTATCCACTTGTAAAAATGCAGAAATGGAGTCTTAGAAGTGTTAAGTGGTTCAGGTCACAGATCCAGTCTTGAGTGATAGAGTTCTTGTCCTGATTCTGTTCCAGGACTGTGGAAAACATGTGTTTACACCCACTTCAGCACTTACTTTCAGTGCGTGCTTAGTTTATGCTTCGCCACCCCTTTTATGAACTCAGAATATATTGAGTGCTTGCTATGTACAGAAACATTGCAAGGCCCTTTGAGAGTTTGATGAATGAACTGGACATAAGCTCTACCTTTTAGAAGCTTACCGGTTGAATGAACAATTGACTAATATCAGCTCTCTAATTTTGTAGTTGGAGAGCATCACAGGCTAATAAAATGGATTTCAGAATTAAATTTTAAAAACTTCATTGCTGCAGCCACCAAGACAACTGGAATTTATTCAAAGCAAGAGTTAATTAGTTAAGTATGTGATTCTATGATACTGTTAATATAAAATGGCATACATTGTTACCTGAATGTTGTTATCCTGGATGCATTATTGAATTAAAGGAGGGACAGGATCAGCTCTGGCATGGGCTTTCCTTCTCCTCTCCTGGTTGTGGATCCTAAGGTAGTATGTCCTTTGTTCTCTCTCTCTTTCAGACCCTCTCAGGGTTTCATAATTGGGTCAGATATGTTTTTAAATCAAAGTTTCTATTGTAAGGTAATTGTAGATTCACATGAAGTTGTAATAAACAACAGAGATCCTGTGTATGTTTTACACTGTTGTTGTCCCCCCCCCCATAGGAAACTTCTTTCAGAACTCTAGTACAGTCTCACAGCTAGGATACTGACATTGATGCAGCCAAGGTACAGAAACTTAACAGAGTCCCTCATACTGCCTTTCATAGCTACCCACTTCCCTCATGGCCCCTTCCCTAGCTCCTGGCAGGCACTGATTTGTTATCATGGTGCCCAAAGGGAAAATTGGGTCCCTAAGGAGCTCTGGTAGCGTAGTGGTTACGAATCGGGCTGTGAACCTTAAGGTCAGCGGTTCGAAACTACCAGCCGCTCCGTGGGAGAAAGATGAGGCTTTCTACACCCATAAAGATTTATACCCTAGGAAACCCTGTACAGGGTCGCTATGGGTCGGAACCGACTCGACAGCACTTAACAACAACAGTTTAAAAAAGGAGAAGATAAAAGTTCACATATAATATCAGGTGCCTGGATCAAAGAATAATTAGGTGGTCACAAGTAACCACTGTAGGTTTCTGGGCCATACAGAAAGAATGCTTTGTTTTGGAACAAAGTTCAGCCTGAACTCTGAGTATATTGTGTCCCCTGGTCTCATTGTTCACATGTTAGGAGCACTTGCTCACTCCGATTGCTCTGGCTTCAATCTGGCTGGGTTTCCATAGTGGTGACACCTGATCATGCACTTGGCCCTAACAAATAAGTGCTATCTGGTACGTGCCCCACACATCCTGGCTTCTGGAAGGGCATCAAGAGGCAGAAGGTGGAGACTGGTGAATGGTGAGTTAACCATTTGACTTTTCTTTCAATGGATATTCTAGAAATGTTTGCTTGAATTTTTTTATTTTTAAGGAGATGCTAAAGGACTCCTCATGTGGCTCTGTAGGATAAGCACTGGATTACTAACCACAAGGTCAGTGGTTCAAACTCACCAGCTGCTTCTCGGAAACCCTATACAGGGTCGCTGTGAGTTGGAACCAGGAGTCCAGCTTCATCATATGCCACCTAAAAATCCAAACCCACTGTTGTTAAGAAATACCCTATAGAGTTTCTGAGAATATAGTTTTACAGAATTTTATGGAAATTCACCTGTCTTTCAAGAAGTGGCTGGTAGTTTTGAACTGTGGACCTTTCTATTAATAGCCCAGTACTTAACCCACTGCACTGCAGGGCTCCAAACTTATGACACAGATATTACTAACAATCCCTATTTACAGATGAGAAAATTTAGGCTCAGAGAGGTTAAGAAGTATCTACAAATGTCACACAGTTAATGAGTTATTTATCATAGAGATTTGACTTAACCCAGGTAAAGCCCGTGTTCTTACCACCCTCCTTTGTATATCCCAGTAAGACTTGCATCCAGTTTCTGGACACGTGTGTTTCTAGGTTAGTGCTCCCTCCTTTAGGCACCGCTTTCTCTCAGTATGGTGTTATGTTTGTCAGCTTGGAAGTCAGTCAGACTGGACTCAAATCCAAGCAGCTGTATGACTTTAGACCAGGGGTGGGAACATCCAGCCCATGGGCCATATAAGGCCAGCTAAATCATTGAGTCTGGCCCTGCCAAAGCAGCTACAGTTCCAGCCATCACATTGTTGTTGTTAAGTGCTGTTGAGTTAGTTCCAACCGATTGCGACCCTGTATAGGGTTTCTGAGGAGCAACTGGTGAGCTGAACCACTGACCTTGGTTTCAAATGACTTTGCAGTCCAGCGCATAAACACACCAGTGCCACACCAAGACTCCAGCCATCACATTAGGGGTAAGTTAATTAAATGTTTGACAAAACTAAGCAGTCTAATTTTTAAGTTGATTATTTTATATGGCCTGTGAATGATGTTATAAATTTTGGCAGAAAAAAAGGTTCATACCTTTGTTTTAGACAGATTTTTCTCTGAGTCTCTCTTCTCTCATCTGTAAGATGGAGGTCTGTCCACCTCCTGGGATTACTTTGAACATTAAATAGTGTTTGTGGAGCAAAATGCCTGACATGAAGTAGGGCCTTGATATATGGTGTCTTTATTAAAGTGCAGCCCACGAATATATGCAGATACTGAAATGGGTCAGAGTTGAATCTTTAAAGGTTTTATTGTGAATTATGTGATAGTTTACATGGAAAAACATTAGTTTTACATTCATTCTATCGTATATCATTTCATTGCCATGGTTACAATCCCCTCCATGCATCATCAACCAACCAAAGTATGGTTACCCTGTAAGCCTGTCTCCCTCAGTTGTCAGCACACAGCCCCTCTCCCTCTCTGGGTCTAAAGTCCCCAGCTGCTCCATCTCTCCATGTCATTGTCTCTGCCTCCATCACTGGTGTCACTGCTTCTCTGGGTAGGGTCCCGGTCTCTCCGCTCTTCTCCCTTCATGGTCCCAGGGACCTCTACTCCCAACCTGCAAAGTCAACCACGCCCCTTCTTTTGCTACAAAACATCAACCTTTACATTTCCAACCCTCACAGTCAGTCCTGATAGCAATTATTAACTACTGTACCACAAGAGTCTCATCCTCATCTCCTTTCATCAGCCCCATCCAGACAGGTTGGCAACCACTCAGTGGAGAGTCTACCTTCCCCTGCACCTTCTGGATCTAGGCTCCCTCTTGAAAGCTTTTACGCCAGTCATTTCTTGCCTTTGAAGTCCCCCACTTTAGGTAGCCAATGTCCAAGTTGCCCATCCCTGTCTACTCTGTGTGTGGAGGTGGTGGGAATGATCCTTGCTATAAAGATTTATTCCCTCTTTTGAGCTACTGCATCCATAGGTGTAGGTCAAGTTCATCAAATGGTATCAGATTACTCTGTTTTTCCTTTTCTTTCTTCTAGTTGAACTCTGATTATCCAGTCATTGAAGCTACGTCAAGTGGGTTTTATCTGCAAGTGTGGGTGTTCTTGTGCATGTGCCCTCTCTTCTTATCAGCTGGACACTTCACTCTCCACTCTAGTCCTCTGTGGCTATGTCACTGACTCTGGGTTCAAGAGTCCCCAGGTCTTGCCACACTGCTGGCCAACCAGGTCTTCAGCCGGGGTCACAGGCATCTATTGAATGTTGTAGGCCTTAGCTAGCAGCTTCATTGCTCTTTTTCCCTCATTTCCTTTTATCGGTGATGAGCGTGGTCACCAATCAGAGCATGTATTCCCACTGAGTCTTAGTCTTGGAAGGGGGTCTGTCCTGAGGGGACCCGACCACTTGCCTTGATGTCTCCTGGGCGAGCAACTGCTTGTTCTTGTAGGAATCAGCCGGTCTGCCTATATTGTTTTGTATTTTTTCTGTCGGTCTTTCTTTCAAGAAGTATCTTCTGTTCCTCTAGCCACTCCAGGCTGGTTTGCC
>NW_006408644.1:7512367-7513712 GCF_000296735.1 Chrysochloris asiatica | reverse complement strand
ATCTCTGCTCTTCAATACTTTAAAAAGTTCCTGTGCAGCAGATTTGCCCAATGCAATACGTTTTCTGATCTCTTGACTGCTGCTTCCACGAGTGTTGATAATTGATCCAAGAAGAATGAAGTCCTTGACAACTTCAATCTTTTCTCCGTGGGTAAGAATGTTGTTTATTGGTCCAGTGGTGCTGTATTTATGTGTTAATTTTGGTTCTTTCTTCTTTTTAGGTATGTGCGTTTATTACAATAAATTGTCTTCTCAGCACTGCTTTCACTGTGTCCCAAAGATTTGGGTATGTTGTGTTTCCATTCTCATTTGTTTCTAGGAAGTTTGTGAATTAACGTTTAATTTCTTCTACTACCCAGTCATGTTTCAGCCAGGTGTTATTCAGTTTCCATGTATTTGACTTTATTTCCTTGGTCTTCCTATTTTTGATTTCTAAGATGCTTTGTAGTGTATTTTGATATTTGTAAATTTATGGAAATTTTTTTGTGGCCTAAGACATGGTCTATTCTGGAGAACGTTCCATGTGCACTGGAAAAGAATGTGTAGTGTGCTGTTGTTGGGTATAATGCTCTGTACACATCTATGAGGTCCAGTTGGCTGGCCTCTTCTGTTTAGTTCTTCTGTGTCTTTGTCAAGTTTATTTCTGGTTGCTCTATCCATTTTTGAAAGCAGTGTATTAAATCACTCACTATTATTGTAAATTCATCTATTTCTTTCTTGAAATCTATTAGAGTTTGTTTTATATACTTTGGAGTTCTTTCATTGGGAACATAGATATTTATTATGGTTATGTCATCTTGTTCAATTGTCCCTTTAATCATTAGATAATGTCCATCTTTGTCTTTTATGCTGGTTTTTGCCTGAAAGTTTATTTTATGAGAGATTAGTACTGCCACTGTTCATTTTTGATTGCAGTTAGCTTGGTATATTTTTTTCCCATCCTTTGACTTTTAATCTGTTTTTGTCTTTGTGTGTGAGATGTGTCTCTTGCAGACCGCATATTGAAAGATCTTGCTTTCTTATCCATTCTGCCACCCTCCGTCTCTTAACAGGTGTATTTGATCCATTTACATTCAGTGTAATTATTGATAGGTATTGATTAATTGCTGTCATTATGTTTGTTTTATTGTGATGTTGCTGCGTTCTTTGTACTATGTGTCTTCCTTTGTTGAGTTCATGCTTTATGTGTTCTTTCTTGTGAGTTTCCTCATAGTTTTAATGTTTCCATGTTCTTCTTGGATTTTCGTTTTCTTGGTATGTTGTGAAGTGTTAATTTTCTTTGAGGTTACCTTATAGTCCATTAACTTTTCTCTCCATTTAGTGCAGTCAATTTTATCCTGTATTC
>NW_006408644.1:7508542-7510477 GCF_000296735.1 Chrysochloris asiatica | reverse complement strand
AAAAAAAAAAAAAAGAAAATCAGAACAAAGCAAAACCAACAAAGTGTATTGTCCACCTTTGCTCCAAGGTTCCCGCGGCGTTTTTCTGTAGTGTTTCTGTTCCCCCATTTGGTCTTGCCATTTGGTCTCACCCAAGATGTTGGCTCCAGGCCTCCGAGCTCTGCAGATTCAAAAGTATGCAATTTCTTACTTCAGCTTCAAGTTCCACTAGCTATAAGCCTTGAAACTTTTAAAATACTCCTAGCTATATGGTTCTGAGTTATTGCCTGCTATTCTGTGGTATGGCTGACAGCGAACTTCACTGCATTTCCACCCTAGCCGCCATCAAGCCCCGCCTTTCAAACAATTGGTTTTGTCTTTCAATTTTCTTGGCATAGATGAGTGTGCTTCCAGTGTTGCATCAGTTTGCTGAAATTTTTCAGTTTGTATTCTGTCAATTCCTGGAGACTTGCTTTTTCACCAATACCTTCAGTGTAGATTGGACTTCTTCTTTCAGGACATCGGTTCTGGATCATCAACCTCTTAAAATGGTTGAACATCTACCATTTCTTTCTGGTACAGTGATTCTTTGTACATCTTCCATATTTTCTTTCTTTCTTTTTTTAATGCTTTCTTACATCAATATTTTGCCCATAGAATCCTTCAATATTTCAGGTAGAGGCTTGAATGTTTTTTCAGTTCCCTCATTCCTTGAGAAATGCTGAGTGTGTCTTCCCTTTTGGTTTTCTTGCTCCAGGTGTATGCACCGTTCATTATAATATTTGACTTTGTCTTCTTGAGTTGATCTTTGAAATATTCTGTTCAGCTCTTTTACTTTCTCATTTCTTCCATTCCCGTTAGTATCTCTACACTGGACAGCAAGCTTCAGAGTCTCTGATGACATCAATTTTGGTCTTTTCTTTCTTTCCTGCCTTTTAATGACCCTTTGCTTTCTTCATGTATGATGTTCTTGATGTCATCCCACAAATCTTCTGGTCTTCAGTCATTACTATCTAATGCATCTCTTCTTGAGATGGTGTCTAAATTCAGGTGGGCTGTGTTTAAGGTCATGTTCTGGCTATAGTGAACTTGTTTTCATTTTCTTCCACTTCATCCTGGACTTGAATATGAGCAATTGATGGTCTGTTCCACAGTGGCCCCTGGCCTTATTTTGACTGATATTGAGTTTTTCCACCATCTCTTAGCATAAATATAGTCAACTTGATTCCTGTGTATTCCATCTGGAGAGGTCCATGTGTATAATGTTGTTGTTGTTGTTCCGACCCATAGCGACCCTGAACAGGGTTTCCGAGGCTGTAAATCTTTACGGGAGCAGAAAGCCTCCTCTTTCTCCTGCGAAGCAGCTGGTAGTTTCAAACTGCTGACCTTGCGGTTTGCAGCCCGATTCGTAACCACTACGCTACCAGAGCTGCGTGTGTATAATAGTTGTTTTAAAAAGGAATGAAGACGTCGTTGGTCTTGAAAATTCTGTTATGCAATCTCCAGGATTATTTGAACCATCAAGGCCATATTTTCCAATAACTGATCCTTCCTCTGTCTCCAACCCTTGCAATCCAGTGACCAGTAGTTATCACTACATCTTGATGGCATATTTGATCAATTTAGTCTGAAGAATTTTGTAGAATTCTTTAGCTTCATCATCACTGGCTTTAGTGGGTGATGCATAAATTTGATTGATAGTGATATTAACTGGTATTCTTATGTTGTTGTTAGGTGCCATCGAGTCGGTACTGACTCATAGCAACACTATGCACAACAGAATGAAACACTGCTCAATCCTGGCCCAACCTCACAATTGTTGCCATGCTTGAGCCCATTGATGCTGCCACCTGGCCAATCTATCTCGCTGGGGGTCTTCCTCTTTTTCTCTGACCCTCCACCTTACCAAACATGATATCCTTCTCCAGCGACTGATCCCTCCTGACAATATGTCCA
>NW_006408644.1:7499884-7508251 GCF_000296735.1 Chrysochloris asiatica | reverse complement strand
GTCGTTTGAGTTCTTGACTGTTGCTTCCATGAATATTGATAGTTGATTCAAGAAGAATGAAGTTCTTGACAACTTCAATCTTTTCTCTGTTGATAAGAATGTTGTTTATTGGTCCAGTGGTGAGGATTTCTGTTTTCTTTACATGGAGATACAATCCATACTTCCTTATAGTCATATGGATATTACCCTATCACAGACAGTGTTGTACTCCAAGACAGATTTTGAAATGTTCTTTTTGATCATGAATGCTACACCATTCCTCTTGTGTTTGTTGATCCCAGAATAGAAAATCATGTGATTTTTCAGATTCAAAATGGCCAATACCAGTCAATTTCAGCTTACTCATGCCTAGTATATTGATCTTTATGCATTCCATTTCATTTTTCACTTCCAATATTCCTATGTTCATACTTCATACATTCTATGTTCCATTTATTAATGGATATTTCTAGCGATTCTCCTCAATTTTGAGTTTTGGCCCATAAACAAATACAGTTTTCATAAGCTTTACTCCATTAGCACCATCCAGGTCAACTCTATTTTGAGGAGGAAGCTCTTCTCCAGTCAGTCATATTTTGAGTGCCTTCCAACCTGAGGGGCTCATCTGCTGCTGCTATTCATAAGATTTTCAGCAGCTAAACATTCAGAAATAATCTGCCTCTCTTTCTTCCTAATCTGTCTTAGTCTGCAAGGTTTGCTGAAACATGTCCACCATGGGTGACCCTGCTGGCATTCAAAATATCAGTGGCATCGATTCCAGCATCACAGCAACATGCAAACCACCACAGTACAACAAACTGACAGACATCGTGGAGGTGTGACTTTGGGAACTCATTGTAGTGTCTATGACTTCTCTCACCAGGGTGATCTATGTTTTGTGTTTACTCCTGTATAAGATTTCACATTCTCTGTAATAGTTATATATTTGAAGGTGGGGGTCTCTTTTCCCCCCTATAACAGGCAAAGGTTTAGAAGTGTCTATTTGAACTGTATGGGTTCAACTGATGAGACTTTCCCTACATCTGTGTTTTTTCCCCCAAGTTCATTGGGTACTTGTTTTAATTATATTCCTCCCCAAACTTGTTCTATAATTTCCTCCATTTCCATTAATCCTTGGGTAAAATAAAATGTTTCCACTTTATTTTCAGTAAGAGTCATCTAAAGGAGGAAAGTTGCTATACTCTTAGTAAACTGTATGTATATGGCATACAGAATATGGCAGCTCAATTTAGATAACAAATATCATCTTAATAAATTATCAGTAGTGTTACTGCTAAGGAAAAAGGGATGTAAGTCTTTCCTTATAGGTCATAAAGATATTGGTACAGGTGCTAGATGAGGCAAAATTTATTCTTCATTTGAAACTCTCCTGATTTTTGAAGTTTTGTTACTCCAAGGAAGAAGTTTCTGTAAACATGTGGCATTTAATGCTGACATGGTAGCCCCTGTGTCAACCAGGAAGGTATAAAGCAATCCATTTATTTGAATCATTGTTTACACCTGATTGGTATGAGGAATCATGGTGACAACTCCTAAATACTCAGATACTGTCAATGTGATAGCAACAGAGATACTGAAGAAATAGCCCTAGTTTTCTTTAAGTTTTACACAATCTCTTTTTAAATGACCAGAGTTCGTACAGTAGCTACAAACCAGGTCATTTTTAGGTGTATTTGGGTGAGGCGGTCACTTGGAAGGACCTCTACTTTGCAGTTGTTGCAACTGTAAAGGCATTAATTTCTTTTCTTTTCCTTTTTATTTTTCTCTAGCTTATAACTTACTTTCCCTATTATTGTCTTCTTCAGTCTCAGCTAATTTGTAAGCCACTGTAGCCAATTCTGAAGGATTTAAATTTTCCCAGTTCAAATTATATCTCTTCACTAATGCCATTATTTCAGGAAATGTTGTTATTGTTAGTTGTCATCAATATGGTATGTTCGAAGTATGAAAGATGAAGTCTGGCCATCCTGGCTTCCAAGGAGCACTCTGGCTGTACTTCTTCCAAGATTTATTTGTTCTTTTAGCAGTCCTTGGTACTTTGAATACTCCCCTCCAACACCATAATTCTAATGCATCAATCGATGCATTCGTCTCTTAATTTCAGGCAATGTTGATGTTTGTTTTCGTTAAGTACCGTGGAGTCGGTTCCGACTCATAGTGACCCTGCACAGGGTTTCCGAGGCTGTAAATCTTTACGGAAGCAGAAAGCCTCATCTTTCTCCCGCAGAACAGCTGGTAGTTTCGAACTGCCGACCTTGAGGTTAGCTGCCTGAGCTGTAACCACTACGCTACCAGAGCTCCTTATTTCAGGCAATAGTCCTCTCCAAAACATAAAATTAAATGCAGGTCAATACTTCTTTGTAATTGCCTTCAAGGCTGAACACAAAAGCACACATTTTTACCATTTTCTTATTTACAAGTCTGAATCTTTGTACGCTCAACCCTTTTTATTTTGGAAAAGACTTTGGAAATGCATTTGTTAATTCTTTAATTAAAACTTGGACCTCATCTCTCAGTTCCTTTCTGGTAACTCCAGTTTGGGGAACTAAACTTGTTTCTGGTCCTTCCTCTTAGTTTCAGCCATCCATCTAGCTGCTTTCCCTGAACCTAGTTACATGTGTAACAAATTATATAGATCTGAAGGACCTGGCTCATAGGTGCTAGTACAAATAGCAAATCCATGCAAAAACTTCTGAGGATTTTCACAAGGGTCAGGCAAATCTTTTATAATTGCTCTTAGCTCAGATTTAGACCAAGGATTTATAGTCACTTCCACTGGATCTCCTGCTAATTTAGGCAATGTGCTGGACTGCAAAGTTGGCTTAAACTGCAAGGTCAGTGATTCAAGCTCACTAGCCACTCCTCAGAAACCCTATACAGGGTTGCTAATGATCAGAAATGACTCGATGACACATAATAATGACAACAACAACTAAAGGCAGTAAGGAGACAGAGACCCAAACTCAAGCTAATCAGTGGAAAGAAAAGCTAGTTTGCCTAACAGAAAGCTAAAGGTAAAATCAGAATATAGATATACAGGTTTTTCATTTTTCTTATTTCCTTCCTCAAAGTTGTTCCCATCTTCCTTAATATGCCTCAGTGTTACATTCATTAAAGAATCTAACACTGTCACTTGACCTTTTGCTAAAACTTGTTTTGACTGCTTAGCAATATTTTCTTGAACTGAAGAAAAAGTAATAATTTGTTGTCTCTCAAGGATTTAAAATATCTATTGAAAAACATTTCACACTTATTTTTTATTGTTTCACTTCTAAATTACACCTCAAAAAGACCAAACTATCTAATTTTAAAGTTCCCCATCTAGGCCACTTAAGAGAATCCTTTTATTTCATTAAATCATGCCATTTTTCTAAGTATTATACTGAATTGGGCTCCAAATTTTAATCATATAGGCAGTAGGTGTTCCAGTGGGTAGACTGCCAATTTTATGTTTGGTTATTTCCCATCCTTAAATTAAATTGGAAAGGTGAAAAAGGGTGAGTTCAATTCCAAACCTGAAGGGTGACTAAGGGCCATAGTCTAGCAGGTTCTACCATGATTTTGAGTTTTCTTCCACATTTTCTCACACTCTATCCAGGACCATTTAATGTAATTCCTTTTAGAGCAGTTGGTAGGAGTAAATGGGCACTATCTAGTTCTTCTGGTCTCAGGGTCGTAGCGACAGATGTTAATATTCTCCATTAGTACATAGGACTAATCATTTCCATATATCTTTGGTTTTATTCATTTTTCTTTCTTTTAAACAGGGAGAGACCAATAGTTGCACCTTAGGTGAATGCTCACAGCTTTAAAGCCCTCAGAATAAGATGCATGAATAGACATGCAGGGTAAACAAGTGTGGAAGGGATAGTACAAGTATACCCATAAATATACATAGGTTTGACAAATGATATTTATACATGGGTATTTATTTTTGCTGAAAATGTACCCATGAATGTGGTAGAGCAGACATGGGATAAATTTATAAAAACTTCTTAGACATAACCAAACCCCCTGAGGGAATGAGTTCCTGGGCCTAGAGGCTCAGACCACAGTCTCAGGACACACCAAGGTGAATTGTCCACAAAGTCAATGTTCTACTTCCTACTTTAGAGAATAGTGAGTAGAGTCTTAAAACTTTGTGAGCAGTCATATAAAGTTCAACTATTAGTCTCTCCCTGTCTGGAGGAAAAAAGAGTGATAAAAATTTAAGACACATGGAAACAATTAGTCCAATGGATGAATGACGACACAAACAACCCTTTCTACCATCCTAAGGCCAGAAGACCGAGATGGTGCCCACCTACCACTACTAACTGCTCTTCAAGGGATCATATTAGAAAGCCGAGGAAAGAGTGGAAGAAATGTGAAATAAAACTCAAGATTATAAAAGAGAGCAGGCTTGGAAAAGAATCGAGAATCCAGAAATTAACCCATCCACATACAGCCAACTGATTTTCGACAAAGTGCCTAAATATATTGCATGGGGAGGAGACAGTCGCTTCAACAGATGGTGCTGGCAGAACTGGAAAGCAATATGCAAAAGATTGAATCAAGACCTTTACCTCACCCCTATACAAAAACCAACTCAGCACAGATTAAACACCTAAATGTGAATCCCAGAATTATAAAGGCCATCAATGACAAAATAAGGACAAATGTGAGAGCTCTAAAACAGGGAACACACAGATTACCAAACATTTTGAAAATGACACAAACAAAAGTTGACAAAATAGATGATTGGGACATATTAAAAATTAAAAACTTATATGCATCAAAACACTTCACCAAAGAGTACAAAGGAAGCCCAGAATGGGAAAATAATCTTTTGCAACAACACATCAGACAAGGCACTAATATCTAAAATATATAGGAGAGTTCCAGTTCCGGGAGATAACCAGACAATGCAAGTAGAGGAGGCTCTGGTGAGAAGGGAGGGGGATCTCACAAAGGAATCCTTCGTGTAGCAGACCCACAGTCTTTGAACTATCATAAGACCTAGTGCTTCAACCTTCTGAACTTGCATTTTTAAAAAATCACACTACTGAGGAATTACAGGCATTTTAAACTTTCACCTCCAATCCAGCTCAGCTCCCGTTCTGGCAACTGCCCCTGCCCCCTGTAGAGCTTTGAGGGTGGGGCTGGAGCCAGCCCGTTCAGAAAGCGGCACTTCCAGAAAAGGTAAATATAAACAAACAAAGCCGCAAGAGCCGACATAACCCCCACTAAAAAAAATGTCTCTGCCCTAGCGTGGGATCTCAGCGTGGGTATCAGGCAAGTCCGTTTACCCACAGCACAGAGAGAGGGAAATATATGGCAACGTTTTGATGTCATTTTTGACGTCATCAGACACGGACGCCACCCACCAGCCACCGCCGCGGCCACCACCTGCACGCCGCCACTGCAGCCCCCACCCGCACGCCGCTGCCATGGTCACCACATAGACAAGACATAACAATACCTACTACACATTACAGACAATAAGGGAAGCTTATCTCCTGATCATATTAATAATAATTATAATAAAATAAGAATAATCATGCCCAATAAGAAACAATTATCATTATCGAAACACGTCCAAAAGCAGAAGAGAGCAGCAGATGCAAATGAGTTGGAGACAGACAAAGGCTTTATAGAGGAGGAGGAGCAGGTTCTGGATATGCCTGAGAGGGAATTCAGAAGAATGATATGGAAACAAATTCAAATATTCCGAAAAGGGGGCAAGGAAAATAAGGAAGAAGTAAGGAAAGTACTGCAGGAACAATCTAATAGGATTGACACAGCATTGGAAACAATTCAAAACCTGCAAAAAGATGTCCAGGTGATCAATAATAAGATATCAGAAATAGACAATAGCCTGAAAGGGGAAAGGAGCAGACTAGAAGAGATGGAAGCCAGAACTAGCGAACTGGAAGACAAATCTCTCAATACTGTCAAGATAGAAGAGTAAGCAGCTAAAAGGATAAAGCAATCTGAAGAGAGTATAAGATTCATGCTGGATAACATGAAGAGGAATAATGGAAGAATTATTAGCATTCCAGAAGAAGAAGAATCAAAGAAATCCACAAAGGAGATAGTTGAAGAGCTTCTGGAAGAAAATTTCCCTAATATCTTGAAAGACGAGATGATAAACATTCAAGAAGCCTAACATACCCCAGGAAGGATAGACCCCAAAACAAAGTCTCCAAGACATATAATAATCAAGCTCTCAAAAATCAAAGACAAGGAAAATATACTAAAAGCGGCCAGGGAGAAGAGAAATACAACTTATAAAGGCAAGCAAATTAGATTAAGTGCTGACTATTCAGAACAAACCATGCAGGCAAGAAGGCAATGGGGAGACATATAAAAAACCCTGCAAGAAAAAAAGTGTCAACCAAGAATCGTCTATCCAGCAAAACTATCAATCAAATATGATGGTGTGATCAAAACATTCCAGGATAAACAGAATCTGAGGGATCTTCCAACCCAGCACTTCAAACCATCCTAAAGGGAGTTCTGGGGATGGAGAACCAACAAGAACAGAGGACAAACAGAGATTGACAGGTATGGCCACACCACCTGGAACACAGCCAACAGAAAGCAGAGTCCAGAACAGAATGAGACTGCAACAACAAACTCAAGGGAACCCACAGAGCAACTGAAGGACATAAACATATCAATGTTAAAGAAGAGACAAACACAGCAAGAGAAGCCCAGGTGGTGGGGATGCCAGGTAAATTACAGGTTACAATGGAGTATCCTAAATGCAGAGAAAAGTTAGTAGACTACAAGGTAACCCCAAAGAAAGTTAACACTCCACAACATATCAAAAAAACAAATTTTCAAACAGAACAAGCGAACAGAGAAACTAGGGGAAAACTGACAAGAATCAACTCAAAAAACATAAACCCAAAACAAGAAGGAAAGCAGAACCATAGAACGAACAACACTGCCAAAAAAGTAACATAATGGCAGTAATTGATTCATACTTATCAATAATTACATTGCATGTCATGGATTGAATGCACCAATAAAGAGATAAAGAGTGGCAAAATGGATAAGAAAACAAGATCCATCAATATGCTGCCTGCAAGAGACACACCTTACACACAAAGACAAAAACAGACTAAGAGTCAAAGGATGGAAAAATACTTACCAAGACAACAGCAGCAATAAACAAGCATGAGAGGCTATACTAATCTCCAATAAAGTAGACTTTAAGATAAAAACCAGCATAAGAGACAAAGGAGGGCACTATCTCACGATCAAAGGGTCAATTGAGCAAGACGACATAACCATAATAAACATATACGCTACCAATGAAACAGCACCAAGATACATGAAGCAAACCTTAATGGAATTGAAGAAAGAAATAGATAAATCCAAAATTACAGTAGGAGATTTCAACACACCACTCTCGAAAAGGGATAGAACAACCAGAAAGAAACTCGAAAATCCTAAAGAGGAATTTAACAACACAATTGACCTCATAGATGTATACAGAGCATTCTATACAACAAAGGCACAATACACATTCTTCTCCATTGCGCACGGAACATTTTCCAGAATTGACCATGTGTTAGGCCACAAAGCAGGCCTCCATAAATTCACAACCATCAAAATTCTACAGAGCATCTTCTCAGACCACAATGCTATAAAACTAGAAATCAACAATAAGAAGGCCAAAACAATAAAGTCGAATACATGGAAACTGAATAACACCCTGCTGAAAAGCAACTGGGTAAAAGAAGAAATTAAAGGTGAATTCACAAAGTTCCTAGAAACAAATGAGAATGAAACACAATGTACCAAAATCTTTGGGACACAGCAAAAGCAGTCCTGAGAGGACAATTTATTGCGATAAAGGCACACATCCAAAAAGAGGAAAGAGCCAAAATCAACACATTAACACAGCACCTTCAACAACTAGAAGGAGACCAGCAAAGGGAACCTACAGTCACCAAAAGAAGGGAAATAATAAAGATAAGAGCAGAAATAAATGAGATGGAAAACCAAAAAACTATAGAAAGAATCAATAAGACAATAAGCTGGTTCTTTGAAAGAATTAATAAAATTGACATAACACTGGCAACACTAACTAAAGAAAAGAGGGAGAGGACACAAATAAACCGCATTAGAAACCACACAGGTGAAGTCACAACAGAACCAAACGAAATAAAAAAAAACAAAAAACTAATAACAGAATACTACGAAGAGCTGTACTCCAACAAATACGAAAATTTGGATGAGATGGATACATTTCTAGAAAAACACGACCTACCTAAACTTACTCAGACTGAAGTAGAAAATTTGAACAAACCCATAACAAAAGAAATTGACCAGATCATCAAGAAACTCCCAACCAACAAAAGCCCAGGCCCAGAT
>NW_006408644.1:7497986-7498748 GCF_000296735.1 Chrysochloris asiatica | reverse complement strand
AGAATCCAGATATCAATCCAACCACTTACAGCCAAATGATCTTCGACAAAGTGCCTAGGCACAAGGCATGGGGAAGAGACAATCTCTTTAACAAATGCTACTGGCAGAACTGGAAAGCGATATGTAAAAGACTGTAACAAGACCTTTGCCTCACGCCATGTCCAAAATGAACTCAACATGGATTAAAGATCTAAATGTGAATCCCAAAATTATGAAGAACATCAGGGCATATACAGACTGCCACACATTTTGAAAAGTACACAAACAAAAATAGACAAAATAGAGGATTGTGATGTACTAAAAATTATAAACTTGTGTGCATCAAAAGACTTCACCAAGAAAGTAAAAATGGAACCCACAGATTGGGAAAAAATCTTTTGCAATGACATATAGGATAAGGGACTCATTTCTAAAATATATAGGAAAATACTACACATCTACAAAATAAGACAAATAACCCAATTAAGAAATGGGCACAGGATATGAACAGACACCTCTCCAGGGAGGAGATCCAGGCAGCCAACAAACATATGAAGAAATGTTCATGATCACTAGCCATCAGAGGGATGCAAATCAAAACAACAATGAGATATCATCTCACACCAGCAATGACAGCAAAGATCAAAAAAGTTGAGGACAATAAATGCTGGCGGGGATGTGGAGAGACTGGGACACCCCTGCATTGCTGGTGGGACTGCAAAATGGTCCAACCTCTCTGGAAAGAAATATGGTGCTTCCTCAGAAGGTTGAAAATAGAAATAC
>NW_006408644.1:7495975-7497586 GCF_000296735.1 Chrysochloris asiatica | reverse complement strand
ATAGTTTGGGTGTTGGGGAGGGCAGCAATATACAAGTAGGGAGAGGGGAATGGAAGAACAAAGCAGATGGGAGAACAATTAAGCAGGTATGAATGGGCTAAAAGGGACAGAGGTAAAAAATGATGTAGGCACAGCCTTAGAATAACAGGGCTCTGGGATACAGAGATTGAGACATGGTTGGAATGGGGATAAGTGGGGAATAATGTTAAGATGCTTGGTTGTCTTTTGAACTTTGGTTCTCCCTGCATTATATTATAAAACAGACACTGGAGCCAAAAATATCAGCATAGAAAGCTTGTAAATCCGTCTTCTACCTATAACTGACTGGAATACCTAAAATGGGGCTACAATGTGCCCAATGAAGGAGGCTTCCTGTGGAGCCTCTGCATTACATAAGACCATAGGTAGAATCCTGAACATTAGCCAGAATCTTCAGAGGTGGGAAATTTCCACTTGAAAAGACAAGCAGACCAGCCTAGAGTGGCTAGAACAGAAGATACTTATTGAAAGAAAGACCGACAAGAAAAACACAAAACAATAATGGCAGTCTGATTGATTACTACAAGAACAAGCAAGTTGCTCGCCTAGGGGACATCAAGGCAAGTGGTCAGGTCCCCTCAGGACTAAGACTCAATAGGAATACACAAGCAGACGTGCGCTCTGACTGGTGACCACGTTGGTCACTGATAAGAGGAAATGATGGAAAAACAGCACTTCAGCTGTGAGCTAAACCCTACTGCATTCAATAGACTCCTGTGCACCCAGGTGGAGAGGAGACCTGGTTGGCCAGCAGTATGGCAAGATCTGGGGACTCCTAGGCCCAGAGACAGTGACATAGCCACAGAGGACTAGAGTGGAGAGTGAAACATCCAGCTGATAAGAAGAGAGGTTATATGCATAAGAACACCCACACTTGCAGCTAATAACCACTTGACCTGGCTTCAGTGGCTGGATGATCAGAGCTCAACTAGAAGAAGAAAGAAGAGAGAAAAAAAAGTAATCTGATACAATTTGATAAACTTGACCTACACCTATGGATGATGTAGCTCAAAAGAGGTAACAAATCATTACAGCGAGGATCATTCCCACTGTCTCCATACACAGGGTAGACAGGGATAGGCAACTTGGACAACAATTGTTGTTGTAAGGTACCATCATGTCAGTACAGACTGATAGCAACCTTATGCACAGCAGAACGAAACACTGCCCAATCCTGGGCCAACCTCACTACTGTTGCTACGCTTGAGTCCATCGATGCTGCCACCTGGCCAATCCATCTTGCTGGGGGTCTTCCTCTTTTTCTCTGACCCTTCACCTTACCAAATATGATATCCTTCTCCAGTTACTGGTCCCTCCTGACAGTATGTCCAAAGTATGAGAGACGAAGTTTGGCCATCCTGGACTCCAAGGAGCACTCTGGCTATAATTCTTCCACAACATGTCTATTGGTTCTTTTGGCAGCCCATGGCACTTTCAATATTCTCCAGACCATAACTCAAAAGCATCAATTCTTCGTCGGTCTTCCTTATTCACTGTCCAGCTTTCGCATGCATATGAGGTTATTGAAAATACCATGGCTTGGGTCAGGTGCACCTTAGTCCTCAAGCTGAC
>NW_006408644.1:7492744-7495812 GCF_000296735.1 Chrysochloris asiatica | reverse complement strand
TTGACAACTTCAATCTTTTCCCCATTGATAAGAATTTTGCTTATTGGTCCAGTGGTGAGGATTTTTGTTTTCTTTATATTGAGATGTAATCCATACTGAAGGCTGTGTTCTTTGATATTTATCAGTAAATGTTTTAAGTGTTCTTCACTTTCAGCAAGCAAGGTTGTATCATCTGCATATTGCAAGTTGTTAATGAGTCTTCCTCCAATCCTGATACCACGTTTTCTTTATATAATCCAGCTTCTGGGATTAATTGCTCAGCATATTTGCTCAGCATACTTGAACATTGGCTACCCAAAATGGCGAGGCTATAAAGGCAAGAAGTGACTGGCTTACAAACTTTCAAGAGGGAGCCTAGATCCAGAGGGCACCGAGGAACGTAGAATCTCCACTGAGTTGTATCCAATCTGTCTAAGCGGGACTGATTAAAGGAAATGCAGAGAGGTCTCTTGTGATACAATAGTGAATAATTGTTATCAGGACTGATTGTGAGGGTTGGAAATGTAAAGATAGACGTTTTGTAGCAAGGAGGTGTGATTAACTTTTCAATCTAGGAGCGGAGATCCCTGGGACCATCAAGGGGGAAGAGCGGAGAGCAAGACCCTACCCAGAGAAGCAGTGATGCTAGAGATGGAGGCAGAGACGATGACGTGGAGAGATGGAGCAACTGGGGACTTTAGACCCAGGGAGGGAGAGGGGCTGTGTGCTGATGACCAGTGGGCAGGCTTGCAGTGTATATACTTTGGTTGGTTGATGATGCATGGAGGGAATTGTAACCATGGCAATGAAACAATATACGATAGGATGAATGTAAAGCTAATGTTCTCCCATGTAAATTATCACATAATTCACAATAAAACATTAAAAAAAAATGAGCAGGCTTGGAACAGAATCGAGAATACAGAAATTAACCCATCCACATACAGCCAACTGATTTTCAACAAAGTGCCTAAGTACATTGCATTGCATGGGGAGGAGATAGTATCTTCAACAGATGGTGCTGGCAGAACTGGAACGTGATATGAGAAAGATTGAAATAAGACTTTTACCTCACCCACTTTACAAAAACCAACGTAGAATGGAATAAACACCTAAATGTGAATCCCAGAATTATAAAGGCCGTCAATGAAAAAATAGGGACAAATGTAAGAGGTCTAATACAGGGCACACACAGACTACCAAACATTTTGAAAATGACACAAACAAAAGTTGACAAAATAGATGATTGGGACATATTAAAAATTAAAAACTGATGTGCAGCAAGACGTCACCAAAAGAGTAAAAAGGAATCCCATAGAATGGGAAAAAATCTTTTGCAATGACCCATCAGAAAAGGGACTAATATCTAAAATATATAGGATATGACAATACCTCTACAAGAAAGACAAATAACCCAATTAAAAAATGGGCACAGGATATGAACAGACACTTCACCAAGGAGGAGATCTGGGCAACCAACAAACATATGAGGAAATGTTCACTATCACTAGCCATTGTTGTTGTTGTTAAGTGCTGTCGAGTCAGTTCCAACCCATAGTGACCCTGTATAAGGTTTCCAAGCAACAGCTGGTGAGCTTGCACCACCGACCTTGCAGTTCAAATGGCTTTGCAATCTGGAACCAGCCATTAGACAGATGCAAAACAAAACAAAAATGAGATATCATTTCACACCAGCAATAACAGCAAAGATCAAAAAAGTAGAGGACAATGAATGCTGGCGAGAATGCATACAGACTGGGACCCTCCTACGTTGTTGGTGGGATTGCAAAATAGTCCAACCACTCTGGAAAGCAATATGGTGCTTCCTCAGAAGGTTGGAAATAGAAATACCTTATGATCCAGAAATTCCTCTATTTGGTATTTACCCACAAGAAATACGAGCCATAACATGAGTAAATATATGCACACCAACGTTCATAGAAGCACTATTTACAATCGCCAAAAGATGGGGGCAACTTATATGCCCATCAATTCAAGAGTAGATAAACAAACCGTGGTACAAACACACAATGGAATATTATGCTACCTTGAAGAATAACAAGGAAGCTGCAAGCCACCGCATAGCATGGATGAACCTTGAAGACATTATGCTGAATGAAATTAGTCAGTCACAAAAGGAGAAATACTGCATAATACCATTATTGTAAAAGATTAAGAAAAGAACCCACCCTAAAAGGGAAAAAAAAAAATTGTAATCACCGGGATGTATGGGATGAGGTGAGGGGAGGGAGTGGAAGGTGGAGCACATGGCAGGGAATAGACACAGGATAGCTTGGGTGCTGGGGGTGCGGCAATACACAAGAAGGGGGAGGATAATGAAAAGGCGGATGGGAGAATAGTTAGTCAGGTTTGCATGGGCTAATTGGGACAGAGGTAAATAATGAAGTATGCACAACCTTGGAAAAACAGGGCTCTGGGATTCAGGGTTTGAAGCATGGTTGGAATGGGTAAAGGAGGGGAAATAAAGTTAAGGTGCTTGGCTGTCTTTTAAATCTTGGTTTCTCTTGCCTATCATTGAAAAACAGACACTTAAGGGGGAGAGAAAAGAATAGCCAGAAACATCACAATAGAAAGCTTGTAAGTCCATGTTCAGCCTATAACTGATTGGAATACCTAAAAGGGGGCTAGAACTTGCTCAGTGAAAGAGGTCTCCTGTGGAGCGTTTACATTGCATAAGACCATAGGTGGAAACCTGAACCCCATCCAGAATCTTCTGAGGTGGGAAATTTCCACTTGAAAGGATAAGCAGACCAGCCTGGAGTGGCTAGAAGAACAGAAGATACTTCATGAAAGAAAGTCCGGCAGGAAAAATCAAAAACAATAATGGCAGGAGAACAAACAAGATGGCGGATCGGGTGGAAGTGGAGTAAAGAGTTCCGCCAGCAACAACACAGAATACTCGACCAAACAGGCTCAGGGGATGATCCCAGAACTCTGAACCACATATAAAGGAATATTTAGAAGGTTGGAAGGCTTACAACTGGGGGAATTTGTGGCAGAAGCAAGAAATCCATTGCTTTCTACTCCGGGATGCTCAGCTGCTCCAGGAGTCTCCAACTTGGGTGAGA
>NW_006408644.1:7464882-7490669 GCF_000296735.1 Chrysochloris asiatica | reverse complement strand
AGACTGGAACAGCTACAGTGACAGAAGATACATCTTCATGATGAACCTGACCTATACTCAGAGCAGTAGTTACTCTAAATACCAACAGAGAGGGAGAGTCTTCAAATCAAGTTATCAATGCTATCTGCTCTATACACAGGGTAGACATTGGCTACCTAAACTGAGGGGGCAATAAAGGCACGAAGCAACTGGCTTAGAAGGTTTCAAGAGGGAGTTTAGTTTAAGAGTATGGGGGGAAATAAAGAGTCCCCACTGAATAGCTGTCATCTTGTCTAGATGGGTCTGGTGAAAAGAGATGGGGATAAGATTCGTAAGATTCAATAGTGAATAACTGTTATCATAACTAATCGCGACTGTCACAATTGTAAAGGTACAAATTTTGTAACAAAAAAAGGGGACTGGTTAATCATACAAACCATCAAGAGAGGAACACACAAGCCGAATGCAGGACCTTATCCAGAGAAGCAGCAGTGCCAGAGATGGAGGCAGAGATGGGGGCATTGAGAGGGGGAGCGGCTGAGGACTCTAGATTCATGGACTAAGAAGAGAAGGACTAAGAGCTGGTGGCCAGGAGCAGACTTGCAGAATGTGCCCTTTGCAGATGTAAATTATTATACATGCCTGAGTGGTTGTTTTTTTTTGTTTGTGTATTTTTAAAAAAGCTAAAGTAGATAGAGAGAAATACTGTTAACTGATGGTCCATGGAGGGGATTATAACCAATATAATGAAACAAGTTATATGATTTGTTGAATGTAAAACTGATGATATGCCCTGTAAACTTTCACTCAATCCAAGTGGTCGGGTCCCCTCAGGACAGACCCCCTTCCAAGACTAAGACTCAATGGGAATACATGAGCAGACGTGCACTCTGACTGGTGACGGTGTTGGTCACCGATAGGGGAAGTGACAGAAAAACAGCAATGCAGCTGTGAGCTAAGCTCTACTAGATTCAATAGAATCCTGTGCACCCAGGTGGAGAGCTGGTTGGCCAGCAGTATGGCAAGACCTGGGGACTCCTAGGCCCAGAGACAGTGACATAACCACAGAGGACTAGAGTGGAGAGTGAAGCGTCCAGCTGATAAGAGAGGGCATATATACACAAGAACACCCACACTTTCAGATAATACCCACTTGACCTAGCTTCAATGACTGGATGATCAGAGTTCAACTAGAAGAAAGAAAAGGAAAAACAGAGTAATCTGATAACATTTGATGAACTTGACCAATACTTATGGATGTAGTAGCTCAAAAGAGGGAACACATCTTTACAGTGAGGATCATTCCCACCCCCTCGGTACACAGGGTTGACAGGGATAGGCAACTTAGATATTGGCTACCCAAAATGGGGGTGCTACAAAGGCAAGAAGTGACTGGCTTACAAGCTTTCAAGAGGGAGCCTAGTTCCAGAGGGTACGGGAGAAGGTAGGATCTCCACTAGTGGTTTTCAATCTATTGGGACAGGGCTGGTGAAAGGAGATGGGGATAAGACTCTTGTGGTACAATAGTGAATCATTGCTTTCAGGGCTGACTGTGAGGGTAGGGAATGTAAAGGTAGATGTTTTGTAATAAGAGGGGAGTGGTTGACTTTGCATTCCAGGAGCAGAGGTCCCTGGGACCATCAAGTGTGAAGAGCAGAGTGCGGGACACTACCCAGAGAAGCAGCGACACCAGAAATGGAGCCAGAGACGATGATGTGGAGAGATGGAGTAGCCGGGGTCTCTGGACTCAGGAAGGGAGGGGGCTGCATGCTGATGGCCAGCAGGTAGGCTTGCGGGGTGTTCTCTTTGGTTGTTTGATGATGCATGGAGGGGATTGTAATCATTGCAATAAAACGAAATACGATAAGATGAATTTAATGCTGGTGTTCTCTCATATATACCATCACATAATTCACAATAAAAACTTAAAAAAAAAAAAAAGAGAGAGCATGTTTAATGGTCAGATAAAGACTGGTGGAACCCCTGAGACTTTGATGGCCCCCATAGTCATAAGGGCCCTTCAGGTCTGAATCTGAACTCACCCCTGTGGCTTAATTTTTTGACAAATAACAGGCAGGTTTATAAGGGAACAGTAATACTAATGAAGTATGCACACCTTAGAATAATCAACAATTTGAGATTAAAAGGGCAGCATTTACTCAAGGACAAAGTTCAGAAGAGTTAGGAAAGCAGGAGGAATGGAAATAGGAAGCACAGGGAGGAATGGGATACAGTGATGAAAGAAAATGTGTATGAATTGTTTGATGTAACACTGATAATCTATTCTATAAATCTTCATCCAATTGACAAAAAAAAAGAAAAAGAAATTAGAGAAGACCTAAATAATTGTAGTCTTAATATGGTGTTGTAGGATAAGCACTTGACTGCAATGTCTGTTTGAACCACAAAGTCAGCAGTTCAAACTCACAAGCCATTCCTTAGAAACCCTATACAAGGTCGATATGATCAGGAACTAACTTGACGGCACTTAACAACAACAATACCAAAATTAATTGAGAACATTCCATATTTGTGGATTGGAAAGCTTAATATTGTTAAGATGTCAATTCTACTCAAAGCAATCAATAAAATCAATGCAATCCCAATCAAAATTCCAAAAGCCTCTTTTACAGAAATGGCATAAAAGTCAATCTTCATATTTATATGGAATGGCAAAGGACCTTAAATAGTTAAAACAATCTTAAAGAAGAACAAAGACATAAGAAGACCCTGCTTTCAAAATCCTGCTTTCAAAATGTGGGACAAAAAAATTTGGTCTTTTGTCTCCTAAAAATATCCCTTCAAATTTGCCAGTTATCAAGGTATCTTTGTTTTTCTCAAACAGCTAGTTAATACTTCAAAATATGCATATGAGTTGGGACACCCAACTCATCACCTAGCAGGTAACTTCAAGAAGTGGAGAGGGGCACAATTCAGTCAATAATGAATATTCATTGGTGATATTGATCATGGCACTTTAAGATAAGTACTGGACCTCAAGGTCAATTTGAACTGCAAGGTCGGCTCCTCACAATGAGTTGCTATGAGTCAGAACAGGCTCATTGGCACTTAACAACAACAAATGCATTGAGGCCCCAGACATGCATATGCATTGATACCCCAATGACTATTTTAAAAGACTGAAGTTTAGAGTTTCCTTTTCAGCCTTAAGACTGATGATATATATGGGAGGACTGGCATGTCTGGAGTCAGAAGCTTTATGCTGAAAACTCCCACAAGGCCTTGCCTATGTATTTACTTCTGTGGTTATACTAAAAAGGTTATAGTGAATATAGACCTGGTGCTGCAGGGTAAGCACTGGACTGAAAGTTTAGTTTGAAACGTTCAAGCTCAAGTTGCTCCTCAGATACGCTATATAGGATTGCTATGAGTTGCAACTGCCTCGATGGCACTTAACAACAACAACATGAGTTCTAAGAGTCATTCTATTAAATTATCAAACCCATCAGAGCAGTGAAAGCCAGCAGGGCCTGACATCCACCTATTTGGAAGTTGATTAGAAAATAGTCCTTCTAACCTGTGAGGACTCAGCTTTGGATTGGTGGACAGAAGATGACTATAGGCAGTCATTCAGTAAAGATCTAACTGTGGGTGGTTAGGGGCAGAGAGAGAAAACACCACATATATACGTCAGAGATGGAGAAGTGGAATGTGAATTATACTTGCATTTTAGGGATCAGCATTATACCATTGTTATTAACCACAAAATATACTATAAAGTCACAGTAATTAAAAACAGGCTAGCACTGGTAAAATAATAGAAATAGAATTGACATGCAGTAATTGATCTCTTGACAAGTGTGCTAGATCCATTCAAAGAGGGAGGAATAGTATCTTCAATAAATAGTGCTGGGACAAGTGAATTTCCACATGCTGAAGAATGATTCCATATCCACGCCTCAGAGCATACACAAAATCCAATTCAAAACTGATCAATAAATATGAAAACTAAAGCCATAAAATTCTGAAAGAAAATATAGGGATGTGATTGAAGAGCCTTCTTTTGAATGGTGGTGTAAAAATAGCATGACATCAGACCTCATCTATCTTTAGAGGGAGGAAAGAGAATCAACACGTGTCAGTCGAAAGCTGATGAATCTGATGAGGTGGAGGTCAGACTTATTTCCACTCTTTAATTTTTTTACAATTCTGACAGCAGTCATCCCTCCCACTTCTACTTCTCTCTACTACTGTGCTGGGTCTGATAATTTATGGCAATGGCCACACAGAACCCACAGATCATATTCACAGTTTTGGCATTTATTAGGGAAGTGGTGATGATGGTGGTTGTGTGCCACCAAGTCAGTCCCGAATCATAGCAACCCTGTATAGGGTTTTAGAGGCTGTAAATCTTTACAGGAGCAGAGAGCCTCATCTTTCTCCATGGAGTGAATGGTACATTCGAATTGATGACCTTGCTGTTAGCAGCCCAGATTGTAATCCACTACACTACTGTTGTTGTTGTTAAGTGCCATCGAGTCGGTTCTGACTCATAGAGACCCTCTATAGGAGCAGCTGGTGAGCTTGAACCACCGACCTTGCAGTTCAAATGACTTTGCAGTCTGGCGCATTAACCCACAGAGCCACACCAGGACTCCCTACTAGGTCTCCTTTATTAGGGAAGTAACAGTATCAAGATCAACTTGGAAGTAACAAGAACTCAGGATACAGGTCTTTGACCACAACAGCTTCTTCTCGGCTGCTGCCACTGGGTCCTCACTCTTGGCATGGGCCTTTTGCTCTCAGACTGGCCTCTGTCCCATGTGGGCCTGGCCTCTTCCTTGCTTGGGGAAGTGTTACAGCTTTTTATCTCAACCAAGTGCCTGGAGGCAACCCACTCCACCAACAAGCCTCCTGCCTGGAGGTGCCTGTCTCTTTTGTTCCACAGGTCAGAGTGTCTAGTTACATCAACAAGTGTCTGGAGGTACACCACTCCACCAGAAAGCCTCCTTCCTGAATGTGCTCAGCTCTCTCATTCCATGGATTAGCATGCTCACTGTTGCCACCTTGCTCCATGTGTCAGGAAACCCTCCACCATCGTAAGCCAGTCTTCTGATTCTGCTGCTGCAGTTTCTCTGCCATGCTTGCTGCCACTTCTCACCATCTTGTGCCTTCTCCAGTGTTACAGCTTTATTTATCTCCTAGGTTTTAGAAGGTTTTCAATGCAGATACCCAGGTTCAAGACACACTCCACTCCTGGTTCTTTTTGATGGTAGTGAGGTCCACCTCCAACTTTTGGAATTGACTCCCTTTAAACCTAGCAAGATAGCAAAACTGACCAATCCCTTACAAGGGTTCCATGTACCTTACTTGTATAGTCCCACCCCAACATTC
This sequence comes from Chrysochloris asiatica, assembly GCF_000296735.1. NCBI lineage: Eukaryota > Metazoa > Chordata > Mammalia > Afrosoricida > Chrysochloridae > Chrysochloris > Chrysochloris asiatica. Next base: position 7,485,335 of record NW_006408644.1, on the reverse strand, counting down.
AATAATCAAAAAATATTGAATGATGCAGAAAGCATCAAAAGATGAGAGGAATATAAAAAGTCACTGTACCAAAAGAAATGGTCCATGTTTAGCCATTTCAAGGGGTAGTATATGAAAAAGAACCAATGGTACTGAAGGAAGAAGTCCAAGATACATTGAAGGCACTGGCAAAAAACAAGGCTCCAGGAATTGATGGAATACAAATTGAAATATTTTCAACAAATTGATGTGGCACTGGAGGCACTCACTTGTCTATGCCAAAAGAATTGAAAGACAGCCACCTGGCTAACAGATTGGAAGAGAATCTTATTTGTGACAATTCCAAATAGAGGTGACCCAACAGAATGTGTAACTCATTTGACAATATCATTAATATCACATGCAAGTAAAATTTAATTCAAAATGGCTGCAACAGTACATTGACAGAGAACTGCCAGAGGTTCAGGCTAAATTCAGAAGAGGACTTGGAATGAAGGATATCAATGCTGAAGTCAGAGGGATCTTGGCTGAAAGCAGAGAATACCAGAAAGATGTTTGCCTGTGCTTTATTGACTATGCAAAGGCTTTCGGTTGTAGAGATCATGACAAGCTATGGACAATATTGTGGAGAATGAATATTCCTGAACACTTAATTGTGCTCATGAGGAACCTGTACATTGACCAAGAGGCAGTTGTTTGACCACTGAATGGTTTAAAATTAAGAAAGGAGTGTGCCTGGGTTGTATCCTTTTACCATACTTATTCAGTCTATATGCGGAGCACATAAACCACGAAACTGGATTTTATGAAGAAGAACATGGCATCAGGATTGGAGAAAAGCTCATTAACAACCTGCAATATGCAGATGATACAACCCTTGTAGGACATCATGCTTGGTAAAGTGGAGGGTTGGTGAAAAAGAGGAAAACCCCTAACAAAATGGACTGGCACAGTGACAGCAGCAATGGGCTTAAGCATAGCAATGATTGTGAGGTTGGCGCAGGACAGGGCAGTGTTTTGTTCTGCTGTGCATAAGGTTGCTATGAGTCGGTATCTAACACCACCACCCCAACAAGGTTTCCATGCACCTTATTTGTATCACTAGCACGCTGTTCAATCCCCATGGCACCTTATTTGCATAGTTCCACCCAGTCATTTGGTGAGAGTCACAAGGCAATAGTTAGAAGGACCATTCATACAATAGTAATATTACATCATAGATGGATTATCAGATATGGCAACAAAAAAGCTTTAGTAGTAGCAAAAGACAAAATAGATTAATGGGACCTCATGAAAATTAAATACTTTTACTTATCAAAGGACTTTATCAACAAAGTGAAAAGATAACCTCCAGAATGGAAGACAATTTTTAGGAAGCATATATCTAATAAACATCTAATGTTTTTGTTATGTGCCGTGGAGTCAGTTCCAACTCATAGCGACCCTGTACAGGGTTTCCAAGGCTGTAAATCTTCATGGGAGCAGAACGCCTCATCTTTCTCCCACGGAACAGCACGGAACCTTGCGGTTCGCAGCCCAATTCGTAACCACTATGCTACCAGAGCTCCTTTAATATCCAAAATATATTTAAAAACGTCTACAACTTAACAACAAAAATAAAAATAACCCAATTAAAAAAATGGGCCAAGGACTTGAACAGACATTTCACCAAAGAGAATATTTAAAATACCAACAAGCACATAAAAATATGCTAAACATCACTAGTCATTGTCATTGTGTGCTGTTCAGTTGGTTCCAAGTCATAATGACCCTATATAGGATGTCTGAGGGTGGCTGGTGGGTTTGAACCACTGACTTTGCTGTCAGCAGTTCAGTGCTTATTCTACAGCGCCGCCAGGACATTATCATATTGAGTTAAAATTGTGAGAGTAGATGAAATTGCCAGGAGAGAGAGGGTGGTAGATGACATGAATGCCTATATTATATGGCAAGATAGAAAGATAAACAAGGGAAGATGAAGGAGAACCTGTAGTAGTCACAGAAGCCAAGGGGCGGGGGGAGAATTAAGGAAGTGTGGTCAACAGCATTGGAAGAGTGGCAGGGTCCAAGAAATAGTTATTTAGTTTAAGGATGATCTAAGTATATTTATGGAATCCTTGTGTGATGCTATTGGGTAAACACTGGACCACAAGGTTAGTTTAAACCTCAAGGTCAGTGGTTCAAAACTAACCAGCCGCTACTTGGAAACCCAATGCAGGTTGCTATGAGTCAGAACCGACCTGACAGCACTTAACAAGTATACTTATAGACAGAGCAGGATCTGAAAATTAGGAATAAAATAAAGATTAAAAAAGGAGAGGAGAGGGCTAGAATGGATATGATGTTATCGACATTAAGAAGGGTTGGGGAGAATGTGGAGAAACTGAAGACTTACTACATTACTTGTAGGAACTCTGGTAGCATAGTGGTTACGAGTCGGGCTGCTGATCTCAAGATCAGCAGTTCGAAACTACCAGACATTCCATGGGAGAAAGATGAGGCTTTTTGCTCCCATAAAGAGTTACAGCCTTGGAAACCCTATGCAGGATCACAATGAGTCGGAACCAACTCCACGGCACACCACTACCACATTGCCTATGGGAATGTGAAATAATGTAAGCACTGTGGGAAACTCTTTGGCAGTTCCTCAAAATGTTAAACATAGTTGCCACATGACCTAACAATTCCATTCCTAGATATATATTCAAAATAACAGAAAACAGAAACTCAAACATACTTGTACACCGGTGTTAATAGTAGCATTATTCACAATAGTCAAAAGGTGGAGACAATTCAAATGTCCATTACCTGATGAGTGAATAAACAAAATGGGGTACATACATACAATGCAATAATATTATTTAGTCATAAAGACAAATGATGAAGTTCGAATGCTACAAAATGGATATACTGAAAACATTATGAGTGAAAAACTCAGGCACAAAAGTCCACATATTGTCTGATTCTATTTAAATGAAATGTTCAGCGTAGGCAAATTAATATAGACACAAAAAGTAGAATCTCTATTTACTATGGTTGGGGTCGGTAGTTGGGAACATATGGGAAATAAATGCTAATGGGCACAGGGTTTCTTTATGGGATAATGAAAATATCCTGGAATTATATAATGGTGATGGTTATCGAACTTTGTGGGTATACTAATAAGCATCAGTTGTACACTTTAAGGATCCCTAGGTGGTACAAATGGTTAATGTGCATGGTTACTAACCAAAAGGTTGACTGTTCGAATCTATCTAGAGATGCCTTGGAAGAAAGGCCTGGTGACCTACTACCAAAATGTCAGCCATTAATAACTCTATAGAACACACTACTCTACTCTGACACACACAGAATTGCCAGGAGTTGGAACTGATTCAATGACAATGGGTATACTTGAAGGTGAATGCTGTGGCATGTGAATTATGTCGAAAATAATAAAGGGGGAGGGGGACAGAAACAAATGAGAAGGAAAATGAAGGTGAGACACACAAAAGATTAGCCTTGGCAAGAAAGAACACCACATCTTCAGTGTGAGAATTTTTGAAGTGGAGGTAAGCTATAGTACACGGCTTTAACGGTAGCTAACACATAAACTTCCTATGCGCCAGGCATTTTTCTAATTGCTTAATATGTTTTACCCGTCATCCTCAAAGTAACTTTAAGAGGTAGGTACTATTTTTATCCCCAGGTGTGTAAAACTGATAGAGAGATTAAGAGAAACTTGCTTAAAATCATGTAGGTGGGATAATTGCCAGAGCAGGGATTGGAATCCAGACAAACTGGCTCGAGTCTAGCACTTAACCATTATGCTGTACATCTCTCAAGACCCTATGATTAATAAAGGCTGAGTGCTGAGTGTGATCAAAGTAAAGGGCTGTAGGCAGAAAAGGTTAGAAAAATACCATGAATATAGGAGGAAGTCAACACCTGAATTTCTACTCAAGGTTGCAGGCAGTAAAGGCCATTCTCACTAACAACTTGCAGCAGCTTTTGCTGAATTCTAGCCCTATTTTATTCCTGTAGGTCTGTGGTGGGAGTTTTCCCACATGGTCCTTTCTTCTTGTTAAGTGCCATCGAGTTGGTTCTGACCCACAGCAACCCTGTATAGGGTTTCGGAGGAGTGGCTAGTGGGTTTGAACTGCTGATCTTGCTTTTCCAACTGACCTTACGATCCAGCACATTATCCTGCAATGCCACAGGAAAATGTCATCAAGAGTCTAGATCCTAGAAAAGTATAATTCTATTTCAACAAATACAATTTCTGAATTACAGGAATAAGGATGGCAATGTGCATTTTGTCTATCTTCAGCAACTTTTTTGGTCTGGTCAGGTTTGAGTAATCACTTAAGGATAATATGTATAATATGTACCTATCTAGACTTGACACCCTGGCATTCTTTTTTGATTGCATTCAGCTTTGTCTTATATGAGTTCCACCAATAAAGTAAGTATATAAGTCACAATAAGTGCAAAGCCCATAGCTCCTTTCTTAGGTAATAATCTGTAAATCCTTCCAAAAAGTCATGACTAAGACAAAGTCATTGTATTGGCAATGACACAATTTGACCCCAGATGATTCTGCTGATTCCAAGTACTGCTATCTCATCCACTTGGGTTCATACCCTCCCTTCCCTCCCACCCTCACAGAAAATTTTTAAGTAGGGTGATTTTTAAAATAAAAATTTATTGATTAATGACAAAACATAAACATAAATAACAATAAACATAAAATTACCAAGAACCCCATCCCCAGACAACACCGATGTACATTCTTACTGTCATTTTAAACATGGTCTTACCCAGTGTGAACAGCAATTTATGCTTTACTACTTTTGCTCATCAAGAAATGAAGGATTTTCTTAACTGCTTATTGAGTTTTTGTTGCTTTTTCTGGGCACTCCATTTGGGTAAGAATATCTTGAAAGTATAATATTATTAATTTGCATTGTTTTTCTGGAAGTAATTGCAAAACTTGAGCTCCATCTTAGGATGGCTTGTTTAGTCAACAGGGGCTTTTATCCACACTTTCATTACTGTTTAGTTATTTCAAAAGATAAAGAACTTACAAGTTCAATCATCTATCTGTGGCGACCGCACCTGCCCTGGGATGTTAGTAGTCACAGTGAATCACTAAGAGGAAAGACTGCAGTCCTAAAGTGAGAGAGAACCCAGACTTCATTGTGCCCAAACACAATTCGACTCATTATAGATTTCTAAGAATACTTCTACTGAATTAGTATTATAGCACCTATTTCTCTACTGTTAAGTGACCAAAAATGAACAGGTGGTTGTTTCTAATTATCCAGTAAACTATATGGCTTGAAGGACTATTAAGATTGTTTCTTTCAATCACTAGTCTGAACACAATAAAGGTAGGTCATCAGCTTGTGGCAGCAAATTGTATTCAGTTTATTAATTGGGTATCAGTAAAAAGTACTGATGGGTGCTTATAGGAATAGATTGGGTTACCACTGCTGCTACCAATTTGTTCACTCAGGTTTTAGCTACTATATTAAATTTAATAAGGCTTTAAGAAAATGCACAATGGAATCTTGAAACTTTGTCCTATCAGACAACTGCTAATCAAATTGTCATTGGATCTTAAATGACCTTTGAATTGGAATCTTAGTGTTCCTTTAAAACTTGAGTTCCTAATGAAAAAAAGCTTCACTCTCAGTGTCTAAATATATTATACTTCATGATATGACTGCTGCCAAAATCAACATATCAAGGTCTGAATGTTGAAGGAACTAAGCAGAAAAGGTAATGATAATGATAAATCCTACTTGTAATCATCATTCTGACTCGGGGATAATCAGGGTACTAAAGTTCCTAGGCTGTTTAAGCAAGGTTTTTCTTCATAGGCTGTAAAATGAAATAACTTACATATTTATACATCAGAGTAGAAAATCCCTCAATTTCAATATCTCTCATGAAGTTGATTATCTTTGTATTCTTTTGCTTTGCATGTAAGCAATATGCTATTACATTCATTAAGCCCATGTCAGGCTTTTTTTTTCACCTGACGATAATCCTAATCCAGAGATAGGATTCTGAGAAAATACATAGGCTCAAGAGTAGTTCCAGTAGAACTTGACTGTTAAGGCAACTCTCAACCTCCTGAGGTTGGTCTGATGGAAAGAAACCATGTTTCCCCATAATGCCACTATGAAAGAGAAAATACTAGCCCAGAAGACCCATAGCTTAGAGCCAGTGGCACTACTTACTTATGCTCATGCCTGTCTACAAGAAGTAGGCAGGGGCAGACCTAATGGGTCTTCTGGCTACTTGTGCTCTACATTTGGTCCTCTTAAAATAAATGAAAATAAGAGACATTTTAAGGTTTGCCATGTTTTACCAGAATAAATATGGTTATAAGGTAAATTGTATGTTCATTTTTGGTTTTTTATTTCCTCTTGAACATGTGAAAAATTAGTGGCTTTTTAAAAATAGTTTTAGAACAAAGGAGTAAATGTCAACATTTTCTTATGTGTTGGCACACAAAAAAACAGTGCTAACATGTCTTTGACTTAACTCTGAACTATGTGTGTGAACAGATCTACTATTGGTATAAAAAGGAGGTTTTATATTTGGATTTTTTTCTAAACTAAACACACTGCTCAGCTAGGCTCTTTGCTTTGTTGGTCTTCAGACTATTTCACATCTCTAAAGTACTAGCTAATTTTTCCCAGTAGATTCAGAAGGAAGTTCTAGAAAGTTCTCAAAGGAAGTTCTAGAACGTTTTCAAAGGGTAAAACCCTTATTACTCCTGCTAAAAGCAAACTAAAAAACTAGAAAACATTGCTTCTGAGAAATTCTTAAATATTCTCATCAAGAGAAACAAATGATTAATGTAAAAGTAAAAGCAGGGCTGTTGCAACATAATATTAGTAAAAGTATAAAGCAGAGCTGTGGCAACATAACATTAAAGTACAATACTGTGGTAAGGGTAGGAAACAAATCTAAAGTTTCTCCCTTGGTCTTCACAGCTTTTTAACAGCACAAGGTCATGTATATCAATTTGCAGTGTACTAAAACTGTGTTCAAAGTTTTATTTCAAGTCACAAAAAATATACAAACTAAGACAACAGAAATGAAGTGATTTTGTTCTGAGAGAAGGTGATGAGAATCCTCCACCTGGCACCAATTTGAGACATTCAAGGGTTAGGATATAGAAGTCATCTTTTCAACATTTCAACAAAGTTATGGAATTATTTTCCAGATTTGTTGCCAGGTATTTTGAAAACCTGTAAGAAAGTCAGGAGAAAGCCATTAGAGGTAGAGACAAAGTTCTCTTCTCCACACACCAGAAAAAAATAAATTAAAAGACTGGGTAGGGAGGATGTGCAAATCACTGCAAATCACCAGGGACAGATTTTGAAGGTGTCTGCCTCCTGCCTTCCAAAAGCAATTATTCCCTAAAGCAGGGTTTCTCAACCTCAGTACCACTGACACTTTGGGCTAGATAACTCTTTGTTGTGTGGGGATGCCCTGTGCATAACAAGATGTTTACCAGTATGTCCCTATCCACTGAATCCCAATAACATACCCCACCCTCTAGCTGTGACAACCAAAATGGTCTTTGTTGTTGTTAAGTGCTGTCGAGTTGGTTCCTACTCAGAGCAACTCTGTCTAAGGTTTCAGAGGTGGGCTTGAACTGACAACTTTATGGTTAGCAATCCAGTGCTTACCCTACAGTGCCACACCAGTGATCTGTGTTGAGGGGGGGATTGCCTCTGGTGGAGAACCAATGAAATGATATATAAGCCTGTCAGTGATGGCAGAAATAAACCACAAATGGTTGGGTAGAGTCAACATTTGACCACAATATGCAAAAGTACAATACACATCAAAACCTTGCCCATATAAAACTGCAACGATCTACACAAAAATAGTGAAAACTGAAAAAGGTCCATAGTCCAGTTAACAATGATGTACAAACACCGATTTCCTGATTTTGATGTTGTATACAATTATTCAAGATTCCATGGAGTCCTTGTACGGCATGTAGGATAAGCACTGTGCTGCTAACTGCAAGGCCAGGAGTTCAAACCAACCAGCTGCTCCTTGGAAACTCTATATAGGACTGCTGTGAATCGGAACTAACTCAATGGCACTTAATAATTAAGATGTCACCTGTGGGGGAAGCTGAGGGAAGGGTACATAAGACTCTATGCTACTTCTGCAAATTTCCATAAATCTATAATTATTTCAAAATAAAAACAAAACAAAACTTGCCCTGTGGTTAATTTTAAATATCTTACAAAATGAGATATTTTATAAGCAAGAGCCTTCAGAAATATTCTACTTCCACTATCCAGAAACGATATTTTTCTCACATTGTTGGGTTGCCCTCTCTGGCATAAATAAACTAGAAAAAGTAAAAGAGAGGAATAGCTTATCTATTCCTCTGAATATAATACCTAATTTATGCTTTTAGTGAAGAAAATAGAACACCTGTGATTATCTGGAATGAAACATATTAAAGCAGTGGTTATACCAAAATACATCTATGCCAGCTTTCCATTATAATTTAGTCATTCCATGTCTATATTTAGATACACATATTTACAATTTGTTGTTGCTGTAAAGTGCTACTTAGTCAGTTCCAACTCATAACATCTCTATGTACAAACAGAACAAAACACTGCTTGATCCAGTGTCACCTTCACAATTTTTGTTTGAGCCCATTGTTGCTGCAATTGTTTCAACCTATTTCATTGATGCTCTTCCTTTTGTGTTGTTGACCCTCCACTTTACCAAGCATGATGTCCTTCTCCAGGGATTGCTCCCTCCTGATAACATGCCTGAAGTATGAGAGACAAAGTATCACCATTGTTGCCTCTAAGGAACAATTCAGTCTTATTTCTTTAGAACAGATTTGTTCGTTCTTCTGGCAGTCCATGGTACTTTCCATATTCTTCTCCAACACCTTAATTCAAATGTATCAGTTATTTTCCGTTCTTCCCTACTTGTCTAGTTTTTGCATGCATGAGGAGACTAAAAATACCACAGCATGAGTCAGGCACACCTTAGTCCTCAAAGTGAGTTCTTGCTCTTTAATATTTTAATGAGGTCTTTGGCAGTAATTTTGCCTAATGTCATTTGTATGTTTTACTACTGTTTTCATGAGTGTTAATTATGGATCCAAGTAAAATTAAATTATGGACAACTTCTAATTTTTTCTCCATTTACCATGATGCTATTTATTGTACTAGTTATGTTGTTGTTTCAGTTCTGACAAATCTTAAACTTATGCACAACAGAATGAAACACCGTCTGATCCTGCACCATCCTAACATCATTGTTAAGCTTGATCCCATAATTGCTGCCACTGTGTCAATCCATCTCATTGGGGGTCTTCCTCCTTTTCAATGACCCTCCACTTTACCAAGCATGATGTCTGTCCTTCTCCAGGAACTGGTTCCTCCTGATAATATATCCAAAGTATGAGAGATGAAGTCTTGCCATCCTGGCTTCTAAGAAACATTCTGGCTCTCTGTTCACTCTAGCAGTTCATGATACTTTTAATATTCTTCTCTAACAACATAACTGAAATGCATCAATTTTCCTACAGTCATGCTTATTCACTGCCCAACTTTCACATGCATATGAAGCTACTGAAAATCATGGCTTGGGTCAGGCACACCTTAGTCCTCAAACTGATACCTTTGTTCTTGAACACTTTTAACTGGTCTTGTGCAGTAGATTTGCCTAATGCAATACATTGTTTGACTTCTTGACTGCTGCTTCCATGAATATGTATTTGATCCAAGAAAAATTAAGTCCTTGACAACTTCAATCTTTTCTCCATTTATCATGATGTTATTTATTGGCTGAACGGTGAAGACTTTTGTCTTTACATTGAGGTGCACCCATATTAAAGGCTGTGGTCTTTGACCTTCATCAGTATTTCAAGGCCACTTTGCTTCTAGCAAGCAAGGTTGTATCATCTGCATATCACAGGTTGTTAATAACTCTTTCTCCAATCCTGATGCCACATATAATCCAACTTCTCAGATTATTTGTTCAGTATACAGGTTGAATAAGTATGGTGAAAGGATGCAACCGTGACACACACGTTTCCTGATTTTAAACCACTCAGTATTCTCTTGTTCAGTTCTAACAATTATCTCTTGGTCTACATACAGACTCCTTATGACCATAGTTAAGTGTTCTAGAATATCCATTCTTCTCAATGTTATCCATAGCTTACTATGATCCACCGTTGAATGCCTTTGTGTAGTCAATAAAGAAGAAGTAAATATCTTTCTTGTATTTTCTGCTTTTATCAAGATCCATTTGATATCAACAATACTATCTCTTTGTTCCACGTCCTCTTCTAATTCGGCTTTAGTTTCTAACAGCCTCCTGTTGATGTACTACTGCGATGGTTTTTGAATTATCTTCAACAAAATTTTCCTTACCTGTGATATTAATGATATTGTTTAATGATTTCTGCATTCCACTGGGTCACCTTTCTTTGGAATGGGCACAAATATGGAACTCTTCTTAATTGGTTGGCCAGGTAGCTGTCTCCCCAATTTTTTGCTATAGATGAATGAGAGTTTCCAGTGATGCATTACTTTGTTGAAACATTTCAATTGCTATTCTATCAATTCCTGCAACCTTCCTTCAATGACATCAGTGCAACCAATATCTTCAATGCTGCTTGGACTTCTTTACTTCAACACCATTGCTTCCAGATCATATGGTACTTCTTGAAATGGTTGAACATTGACCAATTCTCTTGATAGGGACTCTGTGTATATTTTCCACCTTCTTTTGATGTTTCCTTCATCATCCAATATGTTCTTGTTAGGTGCCATCAAGTTGGTTCAAATTCAGAGACCCTATGCACAACAGAACAAAATACTGCCCAATCCTGTGCCATCCTCACAATTATTGTTACATTTGAACCCACTGCTGATGCTACTGTGTCAATCCACCTTATAGGGGGTGTTCCTCTTTTTCACTTACCCTCCACTTTAACAAGCATGTTGTCCTTCTCCAGGGATTGGTGCCTCCTGATAACATGTCTGAAATATGAGAGATGAAGTCTGACCATCTTAGCATCTAAGGATGCCTTCAATATTGCAACCTGAGGTTTGAATTTTTTTTATTTCTTTCACCTTGAGAAATGTTGTGCATGTCCTTCCCTTTAGGTTTTCTAAGTCCAGGTCTTTGCACACTTCATTATAATACTTTACTTTGTCTTCTTGAGCTGCCCTTTAAATTTTTCTGATCCACTATTTGTTTCCAAAACTTTTTCATCACGCAAAACAGAAATCCTGTAAACATTATGTAGTCACCCCTCTCCTACAACACTATTTCGAAATACAATTGATTCAGACTGCTAATTAGTATAAATGAGTTCACTATTATAAAACATATGGATGGGCACTATGAATGAATGTGAGTGGGAAATAAGTAGAAATTCAAAAGGTGATTGCTGTTGTTTTTAAGTGCTGTCCAGTCGATTCTGACCCACAGCAACCCTGTATAGGGTTTCCAAGGAGCAGGTGGTAAGCTTGAACCACCGACCTAGCAATTCAAATGACTTTGCAGTCTGACGCATTAACCCTATTGAAACGATGTGAATTATAACTTCTTTATAGAAAATGGAATTGTTCCTGAAACACAAAGGTATTTGGGGGAAAATATCTTAAAAAGACATACCAAAGACTAACTTAGTCAAGTTAGGTCACATGATTATTTATGAGACAGGTTATCTAGATTCTTTTTACCAGACCAATGAGCAAGAAAAATATGAGTAGAAATCTACAGCAATCTCTAAAATATATTGAAACTGATGGTGATATTGGACATTTGCTATCTTACGTGCTGCAATAGTGTAACAACAAAATATCCAATATAAAACAAATACTAGAAACTAAATTATTTATACATTTTATTGAAATTGTCTACATTTTGATGGAACAGCTTGTAATAAAACAATACAATTAATTATGGAAGGATACACACCAAATTATATTTAAAGGTAAAGTCTGAGGAATGAGATTGAAAATGCTGAGGCTTTTACTTTTAACTTGCTACATTTCTATATTAGATAAACTTTTAAAAATTCATCATATCTTACTTTTGTCATTTGGAAAGAAAAGTTTAAAAAGATGAAACTGAACTAAACAACTGAAAGTATAACCTATGGCTTTAACCTATCCTTGTAGGGGTTGACCTACCCAAGAAGAAAGAGAATCTAGTTAAGAGGATTCAGGGCCTTAGAGAGAACAATCTTATCCATAATGCACAAGGAATGTGACCTACTCAGGCCAGGCTAAGTTTGCTTACCTTTCAAGGCGCTCCAGTGGATTTCTGTATTTGTTCTTTTAAGATCAGGATACTCTGCCTTTGTTCAGGAGGCAGCATGGCAATCTGGTCTGCAGTCAGTTGAAGAACTTGCATGATCAAAGCAGCCTGTGCAGAAGAAACATGGAAATGAGTTTTAATGATAGCTTTGAAAAATGATACCAATTTCTGCCAAACAAGCTACAGTAGTAGAATATGGAAGTATTCCACACACAGGAAACAGCACTCAAAAGGAATCTCATGAGAAAAAACATGATGAAAGGTATATGTACAAATTCAAATGCCTAAGAATAAAAGATATGAAATATATATCTTCATGTACCTTAAGTTCCTGCAGACTAATAGGTTATTTCTGAACCCCAGAAAGCAACTTTTAATCCCATTTTGAAAGGTTCCTTTCACAAGTTTTTCCATCAGACATGAGCTCTCCACAAAGTTGAATAAAAAACTAGAAGAATATACTAACAGAGAATCTATTAATTTTTTTTTTTTTTAAGGAGGAAAAAAGATTTGATGTTGCGGGCCAATGTGGCCTGCACACAATAGAATAGCTAATTTCCATTTACATCCATTGAAAAACAGTAGGAGCTGGCCCACAAACTTCCAGGTAACCAGAGGATAAAAGCATTCTATATTGTAGTATACATTACACTTTCTTGTGGACTTTGAGTACCCAGGACCTCTACTTGGTCTAACTGTGAAAAGAGAAATCACAAAACGTAAACTTGTGTTGCTTACCTTCTCATGATCCTGTGGAGTGACTTGGTTCTGCCCAGGACTAAAGCCACCAGGCTGACTTCCACTCTGCATGCTTGCTCCTTGCATGCTTGCTCCTTGCATACTTGCTCCTTGCATGCTTGCTCCTTGCATGCCTGCTCCTTGCATGCCACCTCCTGGCATGCCACCTCCTGGCATGCCTGCTCCTGGCATGCCTGCTCCTGGTATGCCTGCTCCTGCCATGCCCGCTCCTGGCATACCTGCCCCTTGCATGCCTGCCCCTTGCATGCCTGCTCCCTGCATGACTGGGACCTATGTATACAAAGAGAAACAAAAAGAGATTTTCTGTGAACTTCTCACATATAGGTAATCAGAATCCAGTATCAGTAATCTGCAAAGTAAGATCTGCATATGGATATGAAAAGAAAAAGAGCTGGGAAGATAATTTTTTTTTACCAGTAACAATGGCAGAAGGCAGGGTCTAACAAATTAGACATACCTGCTTACAACAGCTTCAGCATCATGAATACCACACAGCACAAAATGACTATCATTAGATCACACAAAATTCAGCCACACAAGCACAGGGAAAACTGGGAGCACCCTGGAAACTTGTGCTCAGTGAGGTAAAAAATGAAAGCCACTAAGAGGGAGTCCTGGTGTGGCACTGCAGGATAATGTGCTGGACCCCAATGTCAGTTTGAACTGCAAGGTTGATGGTTCAAACTCACAGATGCTCCTTGGAAACCCTATACAGGATCACTATGGGCTGGAACTACCTTGATGGCACTTAACAACAACAGATTCTAAGAAATAATGTATGCTGGTCCACCAGGGAAGCTATATTCACTGCCTAACTCTAGTTTAATCAGATACAAACAGTTCATCCCAAAGTACCCTATCCCACATGTAAGACGCAGATGATCAGAATGTCAGAGAGACAGAAAAGAAATGGGAAGAAGGCCTGTAAGAAAGAGGTTACTATTAGCCCAACGTTTGCTTTTTATAGATTTTCATAGAGAATATGTTGCAGATGCGTTCCACTAAATACAAATCAAGTCACATAACTGACTCAAGTTAATTTAAGGTTTTCAGAGTTCATCCCTTTGGAAGACTATCATAATGCAAGGGAAAGGCTTCTAAGCACCTAAAATAATGGGTAAGAGGTCCCTAGACTAGAGCTATCTTCACACTCACACATTCACCCAGAGCTTATGTACTCTTACTAAATACATCCTGTTAACAAACTTGGTACCTACTTACACAGAAAATTAGAAATGGCGAAGCATAAAAGAAATGCAGGATAAACAACTATTAGGAGCAGACACCATGACAAGCAATTAAAAATCTAGGTGACAGAGACGAGAAACCAAAAACAGATAACAACAAATACTATGTAATAGATTACAGCAAATACTATGATGAACTGTTTAGTGACAAAACCTTTTCTGGATCCTGTTTATGATGGGAATGAAACAAAGTACTTTATAAGCTATTTTTTTCATTAAGCTAGTTTAAAAGCTTGGTAGAATATGTCTATTAGATGAAATGCTCCGTTATGTGCATTAATCTCCCAAAGAAAATGGATAACTGAAGCACTAGTATAGCCTTTTATAGGTAGTTAAGATGCTACCACTTTCTGTACTTTATCAATACTGAATCCAAAGACTGGTATGAAGTTTAATGATCGGTTACCGATCAGAAACACCTATGAATGTAAGCTTTTGGAAGCGTTGATGTTGTTCAGTTGTTTCTGACTCTTAGCAAGCCTGTATAGGGTTTCCAAGGGCAGCTGGTGGGGATGTTTGCCAACTACACGGTGAGCAGTTCCGTACTTATCCTACAATGCCTCATCAGGACTCTATAAAGTTTTGTTGTTGTTGTTAAGTGCCGTTAAGTCGGTTCTGACCCATAGCGACCCTGAACAGGGTTTCCGAGGCTGTAAATCTTTACGGGAGCTGTGAGCCTCATCTTTCTCCTGCGGAGCAGCTGGTAGTTTCAAACTGCTGACCTTAAGGTTTGCAGACCAATTCGTAACCACTACGCTACCAGTGCTTTAGTCAATACTAATTTGAGGTGCTACGGGTTAGGCATTGGGCAAGGTCAGTGGTTCAAACCCACCAGCAGCTCTGTATGAGAAAGAGTAGACTATCTGCTCCTATAAAGATTTACAGCTTTGAAAAATTTATACAGGGTTGCTATGAATCAGAATCAACTTAATAGCAGTGGGTGTGATTTGGTTTAATGGGATCTAACCACTCAATAAGAGTCCTAGTATGGCACTGTTGGATAAGCATTGGACTGTTAACTACAAGGTCAGTGGTTCAAAGTCATCAGCAGCTCCTTGGAAACCCTATACAGGGTCACTATGAGTTGGAAAAAACTCAATGGCACTTAACAAAAACTACTCAATAAAGAGCCCTGGTGGTGTCGTGGTCTAAGCATTGGAGTACCAACTGCGAGGTCAGCAGTTTGAGTCCACCAGATGCTCTGAGGGAGAAAGATGAGGATTTCTGCTTCCACAAAGATTTACAGCCTCAGAAACCCTATATAGGGTAGCTGTGAGTTGAAACCAACTCAATGGTACACAACCACCAACAATCACACAATAATGGCCATTTAAAGTTTCCAGGAATACCTCATCTAGGAAGACCAGTAATAGTACTAAGAGTGACTATGCATACTGGTTCACCTAAAAGATAGTCCCAGTGTATGCTTTTGCCCCAGATTATTAACAATACCCTCTTTAACTTTCAACTATATGCCTGTCTAGATAACAAATTATATAACCATCCTAGCAGTAAGCCTTTGACTCAAAAGATTCCAAGAGAGGATTGGAGTTAATTTTAAAATCTAATTTAAAATTAAGAATTAAGGATATATTGTTACATAAAAAATCAAGGTACAAAACAGTGAAGGGTGGGAATGTATATTCATATTTATTTGAAAGATACATAAAAATATAATTAAATGATCTCTAGGAGCTAGCTATGGATCTGCAGGATAATGCGTCAAGCTGCAAGGTTGGTATGAACCGCAAGGTTGGCGGTTCAAGCTTACCAGCCGCTCCTCAGAAACCCTACACAGGGTCGCTATGGGGAGGAACTGACTCGATAGCACTTTAACAACAGGAGCTAGCCAGGGAAACAAGAAAATAGGTATATAGAAAGAGCAAGATAATTAATGTCTATATGTTGTATATGGAGTCCCCTTGTGGCACTGTAGTATAAGCATTGGACTGCAAAGTCAATTTGAACCAAAAGGTTGGTGGCTCAAAGTCACCAGCTGCTCCATGGAAACTCTGTAAAGGGTTGCTATGATTTGGAACCAATCTCCTGCACTTAACAGCAACAACATTATATATATATATGAATCTATCATGTATTGAAGTTTATTATTAATTATTGAAGTTGTCAAGAACTTCATTCTTCTTGGATCAACTATCAACACTCATGGAAGCAGCAGTCAAGAAATCAAACGACGTATTGCATTAGGCAAATCTGCTTCACAAGACCTTTTTAAAGTGTTGAAGAGCAAAGATGTCAGCTTGAGAACTAAGGTGCGCCTGACCCAAGCCATGGTATCTTCAATAACTTCATATGCATGCGAAAGCTGGGCAGTGAATAAGGAAGACCATAGTAGAATTGATGCTTTTGAGTTATGGTGTTGGAGGAGAATATTGAAAGAGCCATGGGCTGCCAAAAGAACCAACAGATCCATGTTGGAAGAAGTGCAGCCAGAGAGCTCCTTGGAGGCCAAGATGGCCAAACTTCATCTCTCATACTTTGGACATATTGTCAGGATGGACCAGTCACTGGAGAAGGATATCATGTTTGGTAAGGTGAAGGGTCAGAGAAAAAGAGGAAGACCCACATCAAGACAGCACTGATGGACTCAACTGTGGCAACAGTAGTAAGATTGGCCCAGGATCAGGCAGTGTTTCGTACTGCTGTGCATAAGGTCACTATGAGTTGGCGGTACCTTATGAGATAGAACCTAACAACAGCAACAACATTATGTATTGACATATAAGTGAATACATTAGCAATTCAAAGCACATTTTTTTTAAGGTTTGAAGATATATTTTCTTCCCCCAAAATCTAATTGGCTTTATAGACTTTATTAATGAAAATTATCGCAAGACAGAGATGAGGCTTTCTGTTCCTGCAAAGATTTATAGCCTCGAAAACCCTATACAGGGTGCCTGAGTTGGAAATGACTTGACAGCACACACTACTAGAGATCAAAGAACAGACAATTATCCAGAAATGCTCTTTCAACTATTTTCAACATCTTTCTCTAAACAGTTATCAACATAATTATATAAGGAATGATAGATTTGCCATTATGTAATTATTTGTTTGTTATCTGTTTCCACAACTAGAATAGATGCTCCATGAGGGCAGACTTCATTTTGCTCATACTGCTATATCCCTATGACCTAGATCTTTGCCTAGCACATCGTGACCTGTTCAATAAATATTTCTTGAATGACTGAATAAATGCATTAAAAAAACATTTCTATTATAGGTTATTGATCATAAAGGGCACAACAAAATTCATGACTAACAAACAACTTTTCTTTTAAAAGGATAATCTGAAAAATAGAGACTAGTACTCTTCAAGTCCCAGCAAAAAACAAACACAGTTACATTTCATATTAAAGATGGGGAGGAAGACAGACTAGACACACACACACATCAGTGCAGATAACAAGGCAGAGTCGTATAGTGGGTTCTATTCTTTGCCACTTTTTAGTTGCGTGAACTTGAACAAGTCATCTGAGTTCTTGGGCCTTACTTTCCAAACTATAAAAAGAGGAAATTGAATGACTGACCTGTTTCATTCCAGCACTGATACACAAAACCAATCTCTCTCTTGTACACACAAACACATACACAGGTAGACAAGGGAGGAAGACATAATATATGGGAGCGGGAAGAGACAGAAGTATGCAGAAGACCCATAAGAAAAAGGGCAGTGGAGGGGCTAGATAGAGGGAAATCAAGTAGCTAGCAAAAAGAAGAAAAAAAAAAAAAAACCTCAGGGAAGATACACAAATACAACCTCTCGACTTCGGGAAAAGAGGGAGGTAACAACACACAGACAATCTGATGTTGTTCTACCACAGACAATCTGATGTGTTCTACCACATTCTACCACATTTATGGACTGGGAGAGGGCCAAGTAAAGAAGAAAAAGACCAGACAACAATTACATTCTATTGTTTTAAGGTGCGCATTAGTGAACTGCCATTTCATACTCCATTGTTGAATCAGGCTGTGTTAGAAGTACAAATTAATATAGGTTTCTACACACCTGAGATTATCTAAATGACCGTTTAAAGCTCTTTACATGCTTTTAATCCAGCAGTTCTTAATTAAGATGATACATAAGAATCATTTGGGGGAGGTTTTTGAAACTACCCATAAGTAAGACTCTACTGATAGAGATCCTGAGTTAGGTCAAGATGATGTGAATTTATGTATCTATAGCTTTTCTTCAACTGGTTTGATTTTATAATCTTGTTAGCATTGCTGATGTTGTTCAGCGCCATCAAGTCAATTCCGACTCATAGCAACTCTGTACAGCACTTCCAAGGAGCGACTGGTGGGTTTACCATTGATCTTGAGGCTAGCAGTCCAGTGCTTACCCTACAGCACCACACCAGGACTCTTTATTACTATTGTTGTTGTTGTGAAGTGCCATTGAGTCGGTTCCAACCCAGAGCGACCCTGTATAGGGTTTCCAAGGAGCAGCTGGTGAGTTTGGACTGCCGACCTTGCTGTTCAAATGGCTTTGCAGTCTGGCGCATTAACCCACAGTGCCACACCAGGTCTCTTATTACCATTAGTACACTGATATTTGCATCAGTTCTATTTAACTGATCTGGTTTGTTCTGTTTTTAAATACAATATCTTATAATATGTATGTGACAAGGAAGAGTACTGGCTAACCCCTAAATTTTCAGGGGCTCTAACGTGCAGGGTCACTATGAGTAGAAACCGACTCCACAGTACTTAACAACAATGGAGTCCTGGTGTGGCGCTGTGGGTTAATTAACGCAGCACCTTCAAAAATTAGAAGCAGACCAGCAGAGGGAACCTACAGTCACCAAAAGACAGGAAATAATAAAGATAAGATCAGAAATAAATGAGATGGAAAACCGAAAAACTATAGAAAGAATCAACATGACAAGAAGCTGGTTCTTTGAAAGGATTAATAAAATTGACAAACCACTGACAAAACTAACAAAAGAGAAGAGGGAGAGGACACAAATAACTCACATTAGAAACCAAATGGGTGAAGTCACAACAGAATGAAATGAAATCAAAAGAATAATGACAGAATACTATGAAGAGTTGTACTCCAACAAATTCGAAAACTTAGATGAGATGGATATATTTCTAGAAAAACATGACCTACATAAACTTACTCAGAATAAAGTAGAAAACTTGAACAAACCCATAACAAAAGAAGAAATTGATCAGGTCATCAAAAAACTCCCAACCAACAAAAGTTCAGGCCCAGATGGCTTCACGGGTGAGTTCTATCAAGTGTTCAGAGAAGAACTGTCACCAATTCTACTCAAATTATTGCAGAATATAGAACAGAATGGAAAACTCCCTAATACTTTTTATGAAGCAAGCAAGGATAACCCTCATACCAAAACCAGGGAAAGACATCACTAAAAAAGAAAACTATAGACCAACATCCCTCATGAACATAGACACAAAAATTCTCAACAAAATCTTAGCCAACAGAATCCAGCAGCACATCAAAAAAAATTATACATCATTCATAAAAGGGATGCAAGGATGGTTCAACATCAGAAAAACAATCAACATAATCCATCATATAAATTAAAAAAAGGGAAAGAACCACATGATCATATCGATTGATGCAGAAAAGGCATTTGACAAAATCCAACTTCCATTCCTGATAAAAACGCTCAACAAAATAGGAATTGAAGGGAAATTCCTCCACACACTCAAGAGCATAAATACAAATACAACAGCCAACATCACTTTCAATGGAGAGAAACTGAAAGCCTTTCCTCTGCGAACACGAACCAAACAAGGATGCCCTTTGTCACCACTCCTATTCAATATTGTGCTGAAAGTTTTAGCCAGAGCTATAAGGCATGATAGAAAAATTAAAGACATCCAAATTGGAAAAGAGGAAGTAAAACTCTCCTTATTTACAGACGATAGGATCCTATACATAGAAAACCCCAAAGACTCAGTAAAAAAACTACAAGACCTCATCGAAAGATTCAACAAAGTGGCAGGGTATAAGATCAACATACAAAAATCAGTTGATTTCTCTATAGCAACAACAATAGCGCTGAAAAGAACATTAGGAAAGCAATACCATTTACAATAGCCGCACAAAGGATGAAATATTTAGGAATAAACGTAACCAGAGAA